>NW_012267255.1:6631108-6795527 GCF_000151885.1 Dipodomys ordii | reverse complement strand
TTGCTTTGAACTTGAAAGGCATAAAATAGTATTTAAGTTGGGCACCAGTCGCTCACCTGTATTCCTAACTACTCCGGAGCCTGAGATCTGAAGATTGAGGGTGGAAGTCAGCCCCAAGCAAGAATGGGACTTGTATCTTCAAGTAACCACCAAAAAGCTAGAAATGGAGTTCTGTCTCCAGTGGTAGAGCTGGCATACACACACACACACACACAGCAAGAATGGGACTTGTATCTTCAAGTAACCACCAAAAAGCTAGAAATGGAGTTCTGTCTCCAGTGGTAGAGCTGGCATACACACACACACACACACACACACACACACACACACACATAGTACATGAAAAAAATTCTTTACAATAAAAATTAGTAAGTTACATGCAATTTCTTTCCTCCTCCTCCTCCTCCTTCTCCTCTTCCTCTTCCCCCTCAATTTTTTGTTTATTGCAGGGCCTGGGGCTTGAACTCTAGGCCTGGGAGCTATCTCTGAGCTTCTGTGCTCAAGGCTAGGGCTATACCACATGAGACATAGCACTTCCAGTTTTTTTGTTTATTGTTTTTCTTTTTGTTGGTTGTGGGGCCTGAACGCTGGGCCTGGGCGCTGTCCCTCAGCTCTTCAGCTCAAGGCTAGTGCTCTACCACTGGAGCCACAGTGCTACTTCCGGCTTTTTTGCTTATGTGGTGCTGAGGAATGGAACCCAGGGCCTCATGCACATAAGACAAGCACTCTACCACTGAGCCACCTTCTCAGCTCCCACTTCCAGTTGTAATAGTTTATAGGAGATAAGAGTCACACAGACTTTCTTGTCTAGGCTGGCTTCAAACCCTGATCCTCAGATCTCAGCTTCCTGAGTAGTCAGGATTACAGGCATGAGCCACCAATGCCTGGTGCAATTTCTTATTATGCAATTTATTGCAGTATGTCTCCACAGTCATGCATGGTCTGCTCCCTTCACTTGTCTAATTCATCATCCTTCTTCTTCTTCTAATTTTTTTTTTTGGGTCCAGTCATGGGGCCTGAACTCTGGGCCTGGGAGCTGTCCCTCAGCTCTTCAGCTCAAGGCTAGCGCTCTACCACTTGAGCCACAGCACCACTTTTTCTTTTTTCATATATGGTGCTGAGGAATCGAACCCAGGACCTCAGGCATGCAAGGCAAACGCTCTACCACTGAGCCACCTTCCCATCCTCCTTCTGAGGAGCCCAACAATACCCACCTGTGCAGTACGGCACTGTACAGATCAGATCTTCCAAGCTCTGTATCCGCTGGTCACAGACATCTGTGAATACAGATGAGAAGAACTCTGAAGTATGGCTGCTTTTTTGCCTAGTGGCTTTTCAGAAGCGACTTGTTTAGGTAATTTTTGTATGCTTTTACATACAGTGCTGTGTCCAAATGCTTCTGCTTGGAGATGCTCATTAATCTAATCACTAGCAGAATCTTCTTTGTCCTTGCTAACCTTAGGGACCTTGCAAACACTTGCTGATCTACATGGCCTGCAACGTGGGGTCTGCGCTACCTCGTGAATATTGGGACTACGAAGGGGGAAGAGGATCTGGGTCGATCGAATGGCAATGGTCGAGTCAGTCTCACCTTGAGTGGAACACGAGCAAGCCCACAACCTCCATTCCCACACGAGATGGTTGATTATCTTCCTCGGTTTTCCGATGTGATCTTCGCCTCCCACAGCAAGAGGAAGAGACTACAGCCAGGCCAGGGCTTCCAGAGACGAGAGGGTCTGGGGCCTTCTTCGGAGCCTGCCCCAGGCCACAAGACATTGGCTGAGAATACAGGACTTCAGTAAAGGGCGATTCATCTTGGCTTTTTTCTGATTGCACTTTTATCATCTCAGAAACGTGACCCTTGTCCCAGAGTTTGGTGATCGCTCACTTCAGAACCTGCAATGCAAGAAACAGCCCCAATGAACCGTGGGACAAGGGTCTCACTACGTATCTCTGTCTGGCCCCTGCTTCAGTATTCCTCAAGGCTGGAATTACAGGCATGACCCATGACACCCTGCCGTTGTGTGTGAAGTTCTACAAGTTGAGGATGTTCACCTTTTCATGTTCGTGCGGAGTATTTGCCAAACACATCTAAAAAGAAACAGGTGAATCAACGAATGAATGGCTGGGGAAAGAGAAAGTGGACTCCTGGAAGTGGTAAGGAAAGGACGGGCAATGAGGAAAGGCAGGATCCGGGAGGGCAGGGCTGGCGCTGTGGCCTCTAGGGCGGGGTGTGGGGGTGTGGGCGCGCAGCTCCACGGCCACGTTCGCTTTAGGAAGGCTTGCTCGCGGCCCTGCCTCCCCGCGGAGCTACAGACCGAAACAGGTGCAGCTGTAGCCCCGGGCTCCACCATGCCTCAAAGAGCAGAGGCCCTGACCCTATCGGTGTGGAACGGTACCTCGGGCCTGTCCAGGGGGCCTCGCCACAGGTGAGTACCCCTGGGGTTCGCCCCAGCTCGTCTGCTCCTTCTGGGAGTTGCTTCCCCCAGCCCGCGCCTCCATCTTCGGTCTTTTGGAGCTGGCATCTGGCCTCCACCCTCTACGGCTCACGGCCGGCTCTGCTCCGCTGCCTTCAGCCTTCAGCCTCCAACCTCCAGGAACCAGGAGAGAGCAGCTGCCGCGTAAAGAAAGTCGTCCTAGACACGTGTCTGTGAAGCTCCTAGCCGGCCCAGCCCGGGCGGAGGTGGGCGGTGGGACCGGGGCGGAGGTGGGGATGGGGCGGGGTGGCTGCTCCTGGCCGCGCCCCATGGGCCCAGACCGCGGCTTTTCATCACCGCGGGTGCGCACCCGGGTGCACCCGGACGCTGCCCGACCCGCAAACAGGACCTGCGCCCTCGGGGCTGGGCGTCTGGCTGGAAAGGTAAGAGGAAGGGGACCAGAAGGGCTGCAAGTAAGGGGGCTGCGATTGTGGCGAGGTTGAACCAGGGGCGCACCGAAGGGCTTTTTGTTCTGCTCTTCTCAATCCTCAGAGTCCTGGAAAGTTCCAAAGACGCTGGTGGCTCCGCAACCTGGCCTTTTCCCCCAGGTCAGGAACCCCAGGTGGGGTCCGGGGTTTTCAGGTGCATCTTTCAGCATAGAGGACGCTGGAGAAAAATCCTCTAGAACTCTCTTGCTACCTTGGGCATTAACTGCCTCCTCTTCCTGAACAAATAGGATTTTTGTTTCTTTCTTCAGTCTGGAGGGTTATAGTGTGGGTAACTGCAGTCCTCTGCCTTCGTGAAAAGCCTTACAGTTGAGCCAGATGGCTGTACCAAGGAGGGCCCTCCTCTGTGGTTAAAGTTCCTACCACCCAGCACCATGGCAGAGCCCAAGTGGCCAGTACAAGTTGGCCTTGGCTCTTGCTTTCCCAATCAAAACAAATACATTGGTGGGCTGTTAAACTTTCCCAAAGTAGTACTGAGATTTTCCTGTCTCTCCTTCATGGCTCTCTCAATGTCCTAAGTTGACTTAAAGCTAGCATAGAAAGCCCAAATAAATTAATTTTCAGTCTGTGGTGTATATTTTTCTACTCTTTGAAAGACAAGCTTTCAATTAGAAAACAGCATTGGCGCCACTTTGTAGTAACTGTTATACCAAAATGACTCATGTCATGTAATTTATAATTTTAATGCTGAAGTGTTTATTTTGAATGGCTAGCTGGGTAGATGTTATACCATACCTCATTTGCCTTATCCCTAAATGCACTAGTCTTAAAAAGTCAGGAGGAAATGATATCTGAACTTATTTACCTTCTGCTTGTGCTCAGGCTGGGTGTGGTATATGATCCCTACTTTTATTTTTTTTTCTTGACTCCATTACTTTTCTTAGTACATTTCCTTTAAGGGCTTACATGACTTCTGTCATATCCCTTGATTCCTTTTCTCTCATCAGAAGCATTGTCTCATTGTTAAAAGTGAAGGACACACAACAGTGCACATCTAAATGACTTTTGAAGGCTTCCACACTCCACACAAACTGTGTATAGGGGACTGGTTCTTCAGTAACAGTGAGAAACAGAAAATCAGACATGGCTGTTAATTGAGAATGGAAGAAAAGTGAAGAAAAAGTGTCTGGAAATTGCGATGCATATTCTTGTATTTTATGGAGAATGGACTAACTTCATCATTCTCTCCTGAAGAGGGGTGGACTTGACGCTCAAAAATGAACTGTTCACACTGTCTGTGGTGCATTACCCAGACAGCTCAAGTTTAAGACAATCTGGTAGCTTCTTCCTGCTGAGTTAGAGGACTGTTGAGATTTCCATTCATCGTTATCCTCAGGCCTTGAAAACAGTCAAACTCTTGGCCATGAACTTTTCCCTGCAATGCTTCTACAAACCAGGCTTTCTTCAAGAACAGCCTTGTTCATTCTACTTAACTTCCTTAAACTTCTCTACCATATATATATATATATATATATAAAATGAATATATATGCAATAATATATGTGAAATATCCTAATGAAACAAGGAAGAAGCGTTTGGGTACATCTTTTAAGCAGGGTGTTAGAGAATAGGGAACTGAAAGTCAGGAATGATCACGCTCCCTGGCTGATCTCTGCCTAATTACTTCTCAGACAGTGAAGTGAAGTCCAGATGGAGAATATTTTTGCAACAGTGAAAATAAACAGGTGACTTCTTGTGACCACATTTTGTCAAAGTAGAAACAGTAGCCAAGAATAAAAGTTTTCGTTTTCTTTTCTTTTTAAAGTTTACTGGGGTTTGAATTCAGGGCCTGGGTACTGTCCCCAAGCTTTTGTGCTTAAGACTAGCTCTGTAACACTTGAGCCACTGCTCCCTTGAAGCTTTGTTTTGGGACTTAATTAGAGATTTGAGTCTCATGGAACTTTCATGTCTGAGCTGGCTTCAGATCTCAGCCTCCTGAGTAGCTAGGATTACAGGCATGAGCTACCAGCACCCAGCTTAAACTGTTCTTTTTAGCTGAGGCCTTTGGTCTAATTTCCATATGTCAATCCTGAAGAACTGAGTGACATTAAGTTCTATAGAGAAAAGTAAATTTATTTCCAGACCTTACATATTTTTTCTATCAGACTATTACATATTTTCATTATCAACTCTTTCAAGCCATTTTTGGGAGCTCGTTTGGTTTTGCAAACCACTTGGTGTTTTTCTTCCTGTTTTCGGAGTCTTTTCAAGCCTGGAGCGTCTGCTGTGTTCTGAGCATGGCCGCACCCCTCTTGTCTCAGATGTAGAGACTTCTGAGGGGGCATGTGGGCCTCTGCCTTTCCTTTAGCTGGGTCATTACGGCCTTTCTATACCTTCTGGAGTTATACTTTTCCTTTTCCAACCTGAATAAAGTTTGGGGATTTCAGTCAAAAATATCTGTCAGGCAATAGCTAGTAACTTGTGAGATCAAAGGTTCTGGAAAGTTGTTCCCTAGTATTGTAATCCTAAAAGATCAATACTTTAAATAATGGGCTTTTATTTTAATGCCGAAGATCCATAATTAAATAATTTTTCGTGTGTTTGTTCTGGCAATTGAACTCAGGGTCTAATGCTCTTGCTTTAGCTTTAATTTTTTTGCTCGAGGCTGGTGCTGTACCACTTAAGCCACAATTCCACTTCTGGAATTTTGATGGCTAGTTGGAGATATGGTCTTGGATTTTTCTGCCTGAACTGGCTTTGAATGGTGATCCTCAGATCTCAGTCTCCTGAGAAGCTAAGATTATAGACAGGGACCATAGCACCCCAAGAGCCACTGGCACCCAATAACAAGCTTTTCAAAGAAAAACCTGCCACCTGTTCAACTGTCCCAGTCAGAGGGATTTTCCTCCCCCTTCCCTCCTCTCTTTCCTCTTTTCCCTTCCTTCCTTCCTTTTGTTTGGTGATACTGGGGTTTGAACTCAGGGCCTTCCTTATGCTTGCTATGCAAGATACTCTGTCACTTGACTCATGGTCTTAGCCCTTTTTACTTTAGTTATTTTTCTGTTAACATTTTCCATTTTTTGCCCAAGGTGGGCCTTGGACTTCAATCCTTCTTTTTATGCCTGTCATGCAGCTATGATGACAAATGGGGACCACTGTAACTTGGTTTATTAATTCAGATGGAGTATTGATAGCTTTTTCCCCTAGGCTGGCCTTGAACTTCCATTTTCCTGATCTCTGCCTCTCAAGTACCAACAAATGTAGGTGAATATCACTATACTTGGCCCCTATCCTAGAATTTTTTAGAGATGGCATGAATCCTGGAATTCACCAACATGACACTGAGACAGGCTTGTTCAGAATTAAGGTAAAATCAGCCCATTGAGGAAAAAAACATTTCTTTATAACTTTGGTGCTATTAGATTAGATTATTAGAAACATTAGAGAAAGAAAAGTCAGGTGTTGGTGACTCATGCATGTATTCCTAACTAGTCAAGTCTGGAATCTGAAGATCTGGGTTTGAAGCCAGCCCAAGCAGAATAGGCTGTGGGGATCTGACTCCAATTTAAACAGTGAGATGTCAGACTGAAGGCATGGCTCAAATGGTAGAGTACTAGCCCTGAGCAAGAAAGCTAAGTCGCCAGTGTGAGGACCTGAGTTCAAGCCCCAATATATATTACACAAATATAAACTAAAATTTAGCTGCATTTGGAATCCTGTATTGCTGTGAAGTGGGGTTCCCTGTTCATCTCTGCCCCAGAAAGCTATTTCTTCATGATGTAATGTAAAGAACTGTGGCTTGTTGAGAAAAAGCACTTTTAAAATAGGCAGCTCCACTTCTGCTTTCCTGATAGTCTGAGACAGCGAAGTGGCGAGAGGGGATGGTTTTACAGGAATCTGGTGTCTTCAGGGAAATTCCTGAAAATTGAACATAATCATCCTTTATGGGTGGCTCGAATGGAAAATAAAAAACCTCTTCCTTCCCTCAAGGTTCTTCTTAGGAATGAGCGTGTGGTCTGTGTTCTGAGAAAGATGCTGAGAAGGAACCAAAGTTGACTTCTTTGCCTTCTCTCCCCGCCCCCCCCTCCCCGGCCCAATCTCAACTATCTTTAGTTGAGACCCAGCTACCCTAGAGCTGTAGCTCACTGGACTTCAAATTTCTTTTTATCATGAAGCTTGCAAGTCATGAGGAAATTAGTTGATAGCAGGAATTAGAGTGAAAAACCTCATGTGAGATTATTAGGATTGACTTCCATCTGACGATCATCTTGGGGCCAACAATGGCCACATTGTAGAAACACTGAAGCTTATGGTCTATCTTATCTTCCTGTACTCCTCCAACCCCCCATCCCCCACCCTACCCTCAGCCCTGGCCCAGTACATACAAACTAAGGACAAGGAAATACCTGACTACCTGACACACTTTAACTCACAACGTTAACTCAAGAAGTTACATGTCAATCGTAATTTAAAAAGACAAAAACAGGGAGAACTTGATATGACAAAGGAAATCAAGAACCCCATACTATACACGATAGTCACCAGGATGTGTGTTTAGTTTTTGTTTCTGAGGTTTTTTTTTTTTTTTTTTTTGTTTTTTTGTTTTTGGTTGGTCGTGGCTCAAACTCTGGGCCTGGGCACTGTCCCTGAGCTCTTCAGTTCAAGGCGAGCACTCTACCACTTGAGCCACAGCACCAGTTTTAGTTTTCTGGTGGTTAATTGGAGACAAGAGTCTCATGGACTTTCAAAACTGCCTGGGCTGGCTTTGAACCATGATCCTCAGATCTCAGCCTCTTGAGTAGCTAGGATGACAAGTGTGAGCCACCAACGCCAGCCCTATGTTTGAGAATTTATGTCCTTCTAGACTTTTAAAAATGTCTGTATATATACATGAATGATGACAGTTTTTGAAAAATGGGATCTCACTGTATCTGTTCTATAACTTAAAAAAAATACATCATATATGTTTTTAAATTAGTATGTTATTACAAATAGCTATGCAATTAGCATCATCATTCTGACCAGATATTTTAAAATTGGTAATATAAATTCATAGAGGATTGATATCTATATCACAAAAACTCTTATAGATCCTATCTAAGTATCCTTCAATGTTTAAAATATCCAATAGGGTTTCCCCATAATTGCTAGGCAGGAATTAAGATAGATCTTTGACAATCTGATTGTTAATGAATTTTTGTTGTTAGTAAATGTCCACTAGCTTGTTCAGGTCTTCTGTTTGTTATATTAGGTTGTGTTTTCTTAAGTATTGCTGGTTAGGAACTTTTTACAGGGAATAGTAATCTTTGGGCTGATTAAAGATGGTGCATGGGAGGAGGCTACAATGATTGATAAGAAATATACTCATTACCTTGCTCATGTAACTGTAACCCCTCTGTATGGTATTTTCACAATAAAAAACATTAAAAAAAAGATGATGCATGCATTTTCTCTGTTCTGTTTTTTCCTTTGACTTTTTTATAGGCTTAAATTTTTATGTTGATGTTTATCAGTCATTTTGGTTACTTTTGAATTTTGTCACACTTAGAAAGACTTGATAAATTATTTTAAAAATCCTGTACTGTCAATTTTATTGTTTAATGAGTGCAATTGTATTGTTTGCATTCAGTTTGAGCACTGTTTCCCAAATAGCAAATTATCATAACAGTATCCTGTGTAATTCATTCCTCGAATACACTTTGCTTAATCAAGAATTTGATAGATTTTTATTGTTTTTCATTCCAATATATTAGATTTTCTTTTTCTTTTTTTTAAATTTTTGGGTCCGGTCGTGGGGCATGAACTCTGGGCCTGGGTGCTGTCCCTCAGCTCTTCAGCTCAAGGCTAGCGCTCTACCACTTGAGCCACAGCGCCACTTCCGGCTTTCTTCTTTTTGCTTATGTGGTGCTGAGGAATCGAACCCAGGGCCTCATGCATGCAAGGCAAACGCTCTACCACTGAGCCACCTTCCCAGCCCCCAATATATTAGATTTTCTATTAATCTTGTTACTGATATTATGGTTGTTATTGTTTGAGCTTTAAGAGTGCTGATCAAGCAAAGTTATATGTTTAGGGTTAATGTCTCATTTTGTGATTTGTTTCTTTTTCCTAAGAAATCTTCATTATGCATATGCTTATGTGTTAGTCTGTCATATGCTGCTATATGCCATGATAAGAAAGGCCTCTTGTAAGGAAGCCAAATAGAGACTGTAATCTTGACTAGGAAGAAAACAAAGGAATATAATTAACAGCAGGTTACGTATGGTCAAGAGAGTCTTTAAAAAGAGCAGGAAAATCTGTGAGACTCTTATCTCCATTTAACTACCAAAAAATGCTGGATGTGGAACTATAGCTCAAGTGGCAGAGTGCTAGATCTCTGTACAAAAGATCAGGGACAGTGCCCAGGCTCTGAGTTCAAGCCCCAGGACTGGCACAAACAGAAGGGAGGGAGACATTTGAGCTGAGAAGTGAAAATAAACAGATAGACTAAGAGTTGGGGCAATTAAAGTAGGTTAGTTCAAATACCGCTTATAAACCCATAGAATAAGGAGTGTTCCAGGGCCAATAATGAAGTTATGATGCAGCAAGAAAGCAGAAGAGGGAGTTTGGGAAGGAGTGAGCTGAAGTCTTTTAGGCTATGACAGGAAATAGTGGACGAGTTGGACTTTACTGTAAGAGCAAGACAAAGTCCTACAAGTGTTTTAAGCATGACTTTTTAGTTTAAATTAAAATTAAATTTAAAATTTCCATTTAGCTGTGATGTGGACCATTGATTGGGAAGCAATGCCAGTTTTCAGATGAAGAGGTGATGTGCTTGAACCAGGAGCTTGAGAGACAAGAAGATGGGAATTGATGGAGACTGGGTAAATTAAATCTGAGAGTTGAAGAAAAAGAGAAATCGAAGCACAACTCTAGAGCAGTGGTTGAAACGCTTTGCTGGGCCTTACGATCACTTGGGAAGTCATACCTCATACTAGTAAGACCAAAACCCAGGCACAGAAAGCCTTTAAAACTCCCAGGTGATTCTGCCATGCCCTCTGGGTGAGAAAATAGAAGGGACTATGGATAGCCGCTGAAGCGTTGGATGTGCAGACCACTGCACTGAAAGATAGAGAGGTTGGAGCAGGTGAAGTGTAGGTTTGAGAACTCTATTAGACATGAAGAGTTTTAAGAAAGAGGTTGAATAAAAGTTGTGTGTGTGTGAAAGTGTGTGTGTGTGTTTGTGCATGCATGTTTGCGTGCCAGGACTGGAGCTTGAACTCAGAGCCTGGGAGCTATTCCTTAGCATTTTTGCTCATACCTATCCCTCTACCACTTGAGCCACAGGTCAATTTCTGGCCTTTTTGGTGGTTCTTTGAAGGTAAGAGTCTCATGGACTTTCCTGCCCAGTCTGGTTTCGAACAGCAACTTCTCAGATCTCAGCTTCCTGAGTTGCTAGGATTACAGGTGTGAGCCACTGGTTCCTGGAGAATAAGGAAACCTTTTATAGAGAGGTTTGCTGGAGATCAAAAGTGAGAGTCCCCATCAGGTGGATAGTATTTAAAGTCACAGGATTTGATACACTCTTTTTTTGGGGTGGGGAGGTCCAGTCATGGGGCCTGAACTCTGGGCCTGGGCGATGTCCCTCAGCTCTTCAGCTCAAGGCTAGCGCTCTACCACTTGAGCCACAGCACCACTTCCAGATTTTTTCTTTTTGCTTATGTGGTGCTGAGGAATCGAACCCAGGGCCTCATGCATTCAAGGCAAGTGCTCTACCACTGAGCCACCTTCCCAGCCCTGGATACACTCTTGTAGAATGGAGTATGGAGAATAACAGAACCGTGGACCATACTCTGACTTCTAAAAGTCAGATGGAGGAGGAGCCAGCAAAGGAGGTGGGAGGGAACCCCAAGAGGCAGGAAGAAAGCAAAAGAAGGGTGTCCTAGAAGCTGAAAGAAACACTTTTGTCAAGGGGTGGCAAACTGTATCACTTAATATGATTTTTCCAAGAAGCTATTTATATTCTAGAATCTTATAACCATTGGCATTTTATCCAAAAAGAGAGACTCAATCCTTCTCAGTGATATAGTTACAGTGATACAGATAGAAGTTCTCTACTTGCATAGCAATGGAAACTAATGTTTGCTACATTTCTATCATTTCATGCCTGAAGTATTATGAAAATGTCCCAAATCATCTAGTTTTGTTCTTATACACAAATACACTCACAAAGACTCATGCATCTATACACAATCTCTTTCTCTCTTCATACATATACATGCACACACACATGCATGCACACACATATGCACTCACACATTTTTTCTAGCAACAGAAGAATGCTGTATATTGATTCTCAGGAATTGATGAGTCTTATAAAGAAAATTCTCTTTTTATAATTGTTACAGATGTCCACAGTGGGGGGGGGTGGGGAGGGAAAGTGGGAGAAGATAATACCTTATGTAGGTGTTTATCACCTTGACAATAAAATTATTTTAAAAATCCAAAAATATAAGATATAAAATCCCCCCAGTATTGTCCATTGTGGAAATTCTTTTTTTGGGGGGGGAGAGGCAGGTGATAGAAGGGTTGGGCTAATGTTTAGATTTCTTTTTCTTTTTTTTTCTTTTTTGGTCCGTTCATGGGGCCTAAACTCTGGGCCTGGGCGCTGTCCCTCAGCTCTTCAGCTAAAGGCTAGCACTCTACCACTTGAGCCACAGTGCCACTTCTGGCTTTTTTCTTTTTGCTTATGTGGTGTTGAGGAATTGAACCCAGGGCCTCAGGCATGCAAGGCAAGCGCTCTACCACTGAGCCACCTTCCCAACCCCTAATGTTTAGATTTCTAAAGAAGTAAGGATCTCCTTGGCTCAAGAGAGCTGTGCTTACTGGAACAGTTGAAGTATGTGAACGGGAAGTGCTATTCAGAAACATGTTAAGGGACAGCCTCTTCTGGATATTTAAAAATTGATCTTCTATGGCAGAAATACAATGACACATCTCGATTCTGAGGTGAAAGAAGAACGCTTGAGGGATGACCTGAAGTTTTACTTCATGAACCCCTGTGAAAAATATCGAGCCAGACATCAGATTCCATGGAAACTGGGTTTGCAGATTTTGAAGATAGTCATGGTCACTACACAGGTAATTGATACTATTTCTCTTCTCCTTACCCCAGGAGGAGTCATGGGCTCTGCCCCTGACTTTTGCTGTGGAAAGTCCACACTCAAGTTCCTAGGACTATAACATTATATCAACTCTGGAGAGCAGATGGCAAGTTGAAGTTCAGTTTAGAAGGCAACTGGAAGTCATCACTCTAGAGGCTCTGTGAATAAATAGTAGTGATCTGTATTGAGGGTGCCTTTGTACTTATGTGAGGCCATTGGCTGGCCAAGGTGGTCAGTTCAAAGTGATTTGTGTTCTTGAAATCTCTCATCTTCACTCAAACGTACTTCATTTAAATATTCTTTTGAAATATACATTGTTTTCAGATTTATAGAATGTTAAATTTCTCTTTCATCAGTAGCAATGTGTGCTAAGTGAATGATTTCTGGGCACTATCAAGAACGTATATTATCCAGGTGCTGGTGGCTTATGCTTAGAATCCTAGCTACTCAAGAGACTAAGATTTGAAGATCAAGACTCAAAGCCAGCCTAGGCAGGAAACTCCATGAGACTAGTATCTTCAATTAACCAGCCAAAAGTAAGAAGTGGAGATACAGCTTAAGTGGTAGAGAGCACCAATCTTGGGCCAAAAAAAAAATGCTAAGTGAGAACACTAGGCGTGAGTACTGACACGCACACGTGCACACACACATACACACGAATGGAACATTTGTTTAGGTTGATATTGCTACATGCTTATCACTAGCATCAATACTCTGGTCACTGGCTTTTGTCCTTCAGCTGTTGAACTCTGGTACTGATCAGTCTAGGGAGGCTCCTGTGTAGGAAATGTATTTGAAATGTGTATGCTTTTAAAAAGTAGTACAGATTTGGGGTACTATTGACAAATAACCATTCTACTATTGATGCAAAAGTGTGTACAGTTGTCATTTCTGGAATGTAATCGTAAGTACTCAGAATATGTCCATATAGTTGTGGAAATGTGTTAGTCCTTCATCTGCCCCGCGAAAGACGGATGGGGTCCGAGGAAAGGTAAGTGCGCTGCTAACCTGTTCCCCAGCCTCCCTTAGCCCCGGAGACAAGAGTCAAGTCAAGCGAGAACTCCTTTATTACCACACAGCAAGCACTTTTTAAAGCACAAGACTGTGTGGCATGGGAGGGGAGGAAAAGGAACCAACTAATCACTGTAAAGTTCACCCTATCATGCGCTTTTCACCTGGGCCCGGGGTTTAATTGGCCCCAGTGCCGTTCACCGTTCACACACTTACACTTGGCCTGATCATGGTATCCAATCCGATTGTAACATAAACAACTCGGGTTCTGCCCACTCAACTTCCTCTCAGCGCCATCTTTGCTGCCCATGTGCCCCACAGAAATGAGAGGAGGCTTATTCTGTAACTGCAGTTGCATCTTTGTTCTGCATTTGGAAAGAGGTCTTTCTGTTGTGTGACATGCCATCTTAGCTCACCTCATTGAGCTGTAGGGAAAGCAAATCATGTAAGAAGATTGGAGATAAGATTCTCTTATCTTCCTTTGTAATACCCATCATATTGGCACCTTCCCTGGCAACCAGTGGACTATTAGATATCCCTAGCATTTGGACTACCTCCACGCAGCCTCTGCCCTTTTTGGCCTACAGTTAACAAGTCCTGAGAGAATGCCACCCAGCTGCCGTGTCCCAAAGTAATGCAAGAGGACAGGAGCCCACTTCTCTAGGTGCTGGCTGCCAGGTCTTTAGGTTGTAATGATCAGAAACTCATCATTTGCATCAGTCTGGAGAAGAAAGGGAAGAAGGGCTCAGTGCCCAAGCCTGCAAGCTCTTGGTGAAGCTGACTATTGGGTAGCAGTGACTTGATCTGCTGATCTGCTCTGTGGTGGGGCTCTCCAGGAGGCCAGGCACCCTAACCTCTCCTTGGGCAGGCTCCACATTGCTTTCAAGTCACAGTTCTTCAAAGCCTTGCTGCCCCTCCATAACTTCGATCTTTGGAGCCCAACAAGTCTGAGGGATCCTCAGCATCAGCGGTCTGGGTGGCTGTCAGCATCTTGTCCTGGCACTCTGTGCCTTTACCTGCAAAGAGCAACAGCAGCTCCTGCGGCTCTTCCTTTATATCCCTCCTCTCCTGGGACATCTGGTTGATGTACTTGTCTTTCTCCTGATACAGCTCATCCAGGACTTCCATCTGTTCTGTATAGAGAACTATGGATTCTTCAGTGGCACTGATGTGTTCTGACAGCTGGCTGCGCTGATGTGGGAGGTCATCCACTTGATTCTGGCAGTCCACCTTGTCGGGCAGGTTGTGGATGAAGCAGATTTTCACCTTGTTCTTAGGCTCCTGTGTGTCCTGCTTCCTGTCCTCAGGTGCCATGGTTCCAGGTCTTGGGGGAGAGGGCCTGGCGCTCCAGCTTTCTCTGGCACTGGGCTTCCAGGCTACTCAGGCACCCACAGCGGGCCTGCTGCTCCTGCAGCTGCCAGCTGAGCTTCACCTTCTTTGATTCAGTCAATGATAGTGCTCCAAAGTAAAAATCCTACATGGTTGGTGGGTTGTCGGCATCCTCTGGGAAAGTCACATTTTTTTCTTCTTCTTGGTTTTCTTCTTCTTTGTTCACTCCTTCACCTTCCCTATGGAAAGCCAAGAAGTTCATTTGGGCCTGCAAGCTGCACGTTAAGCTGCTTCTAAGCAGTGTGTCCTGTAACTTGTGAGGTACTGTTTAGTCCTCCACCTTGTTCTGCACCTACTCATGCTTCTGCTCCCATGGCTTCAGCAGCTGAATGTGCCTCAGCAGGTGTTCTGCACACAGAGAAGGTGCCTCCTTCTCTGACGTCAGATGCTGATTGGCGGCCAGGTGCTATTCACAGGTGGTTCTGAGCTCCTGCAGCTGGGCCAGGTACTGATCATGAAGCTCTTGCAGATCCTAAACGGTTTGGCTCTTTAACGCAGCCACCTCTTTCCATTCTTTTAACTTCACATATAGCTGGCCCAGCTTCTCCTGCAGATGTATCTTCACCTGCTGCTCTGAGTGCAGGATGCTGGTGAGCTCTTCCTTCTCACGGCTCAGCCTATGGAAAGTATCCTGCAGCTGGGCCTACTGATTTTTCAGCTCTTGGTGTGCAAGAGAGTGTGTCTCCTGGTCTTGTGTTCTCTTTTCATTGTCTCAAAGATCTTATGCCAATTCTCAGCATGCAGAATGCTGATCCCATTCCTCGGCCCTTTCCTCCAGTCTCCACAGCCAATCCTGATGCTCCAGCTTCTGGATACCGAGGCTCTGGTTTTCCTGAATTTGGATGTGAAGTTGTTTCTCTGGATTTTTTTTAGCTTCTTCTGCATTTGGTGGGCCTAAGCTGGCAGCTGCTGTTTAGCCTGAGGTAGCTCTGCAGGAAGCTGCAGGGGTGGCTGCTCTGCCAGCTGCTTCCTCAGTTCTACCAGGTTGCTCTCTAGCTCCAACACCAGCTTCACCCCTTGCTCCTTCTCCTCTTTCAGTTGGTTCATCTGCTCTGAGAGCTGCTGGACCTTCTCCTTCTACATGGAACTCTCTCTACTCTCAGGAGTTCTGTAAGGTTCTCTCTCTCCAACTTTAATATTGCCACCAACTCTTTCATTTTGTCTAGTTGTCTTTTCAACTCTGCTTGCTCCTCTAGTGCTTGTTGTAACTCATGAATTTTGATCTTCATGTCGGCTTTCTGTGTCAGGAGCGCTTCCAGCTTCTCCTGCAGCACAGTGTTCTCTTCCTCTAGATCATCATAGATTCTGATCTTTTTCTGGAGCCACAGGTTTACAGCTTTTTGGTGCTTCCTGAGCATAGGCCATCTTCTCATTCTCTTTTCCCTCTTGATCCTGCAGGTCTTTCTTTTCCTGCTTCAGTTGTTCAATCTCACAGGACAGCTGCTTGTTTTGCATTCTGCTGGAGTCCAGGGCAAGCACCAGGTGTTGGTAGAGCTTTTCCAGATATTTGGTGGTATTGAGACCTGTGATACTTTTGACCCTGGCCACTCGAACTGTGCCCAAAGATGGAGGAGTCCCAGGGTCAGTGTGGTCTTTGGCTACACCCTCAGTTGAATTACAGTCTCCAGTGGTGTTGGTCTTGGGGTTCCCTCCCTTTTTAGTTTTCTTCCTTTTCTTGGCTTTTGCAGGTCCATCAGGACAATTCCTCTGCTGGTATTCTTGCAGTAGTTTCCTTCCTGCAGCTATTTTTTTTTTTTTTGGGTCCGGTCGTGGGGCCTGAACTCTGGGCCTGGGCGCTGTCCCTCAGCTCTTCAGCTCAAGGCTAGCGCTCTACCGCTTGAGCCACAGCGCCACTTCTGGCTTTTTTCTTTTTGCTTATGTGGTGCTGAGGAATCGAACCCAGGGCCTTGAGCATGCAAGGCAAGTGCTCTACCACTGAGCCACCTTCCCAGCCCCCTGCAGCTATTTTTTAAAGCGTCTTGTTTTCTGGGACAGTGAAGGGGGGGGCACATTCCTAGGCTCTCTGAAATCATCTCTATTCTTGCAATCACCACCACCACCATTTATTTCCTACTATATCTTCAAAATCATCTCGATTCTTTCACTAATCACTTGGCACCTCTACCTTCCTCAACTGCTAGTAGTGGTATGAACCAACAGAGGGAATACCAGTACTACTTGTTAGCATGGAATGTGAATGTGGCCCTGATTCTTGTATCCTACTGGTCAGAGAGAAACATGCAGTTAAGGCAGAATGGGTGGAGTCACCTTGACAGTGGCTCCTGCAGACCTTCCCCCATACAACCTTGTCCAGTTTGGTTGGGGGAAGGGTGAGACCTGCTCTTGCTGGATAGATGCACAGATTTACAAGTCACTCTTCCTGGCTTCCATCACACAACTGTGGTCACCAGAGTTTTCACCAGGTTTTCAACTGTCCTTCAGGAAGTGGCACTAAGAAACACAGCTACCTGCCCATATCTAGTGTGTTCAGGTCTTCACTTCATGCAGAATTAGCTCTATGGTTCTGACCATATTTGCTGACACTTGTATTTTGATCAGAGAATGAGGTTCATAATGGCCTTGCTATACCCAGCTCTTCCAGTTGCTATGGGACTGGAGGGTCTGGGGACATCATGGGTCCAGGGCTCCTCTCCGTAAGCATTGGCTATGCTGCACACCTGGCCATGTGTAGGGCAGCACGTGTTCCACACACTTTGGCAGGTGATCTTTGAGGCTTCAGAAACACATCCATGGGAGGAATAAGAATGTCTTAAGACTTCCATGCTGCTTCTATCCAGGAGTTATGTGACATCCACACCAGCACAGAAAGAAGAATGGTAAGTGGAAGATAATGAAAAACAAATCTATTAGCCAAGCAGTCAACTAACCACATCCAAATGATGTCCAGTGTGTCCAGAATCCAGGCTCTGGGGCAGCCCTCCACCACTCCAGAGCCCCTGACATCTACTTCAGCACTACAGTGATTGGCTATCCTCCAGTGATTGGCTCAAGTGATTGATGAGTTCATTGTGTGTAGCCAGCTTTACCTTCCAATGAAAAATCCATGCTGGTTGTGGTGGTACACACCAGAAGTTCTCTCTGCTTCAGAAAGAACTGAAATGAATTCTTGGTATGATGGCCTTATGGCACTATGAAGATAACCATTATAAACATACATTTTGACTATAAGGGTCACTGTAAGGTCATTCCTTGCAAGTCTCAGGCTCTGGAACTCAGGTCTGCGATGACTCCTCAGTCCCTCAAATAAGATGGCAGCTGGTCCCAAACCCTGACCACAGTGATCATCTGAGTAGGATACTTTAAGGAAAACAAAACATTCCTACCCCAAACTCCACAGTAATTTATAATCTCAAAGGGGGTATCTATATTCTTTTGCTAGTTTTGCTATCTCTCTCCATATTTCTTGAACAGAGTTAGTATGGTATCTTGTTTTTATCTGGCACAGAATATTTTCTCCTAGAATGATTTTCGAATGAAATCTTTACTTCACAATCCTTGCCAAACTACATTTAACACATGCTTATTTTCTGTCTTGTAGTGTGCTCTCAACAAATTTTAGGATCTAGTTAGTGGGATGCAATGCATTTTTACTGTCCCCTGCTTTATGAAGATAAAGTCATTTCTGTCAATGCTATCATCCCTTGTTCTTGATCTGTAGGAAGAGCTTCATTCTTTCATTGTAGGAAAGACCTTACAGTTTCCTCCTGATTATTGTCTTTTCTAAGAAAAGTTTTGAAAACTCAAACCTTTCCTGATACTAGATTGTACGCTATGTGAAGATGTTGGCTTGTTCTACAAACAATGGAATGGAGAAAATGTCTTGCTATCGATGTCAGGTAGAAGTGAGTCCAAGTAGAGATTACAATTACATGCTCTCTTCTCCCCAAACTTGTATTAATGGATATGAGTTTAAATAAGACAAATGATAGGCCTCTTTTCTTGGTCAATTGTGCATTCCCTAATCAGACTTTTTTTTTTTTGCAGTTCTGAAGTTTGAACTTAGAGTCTGTGTTCCGTAGCCCTTTTTGAGCCATTCCCCCTTCTCTCCCTCCCTCTGTGTTTCCCTCTGTATCTCCCTCTCTTCCTCCCTCTCTCTCTTTTTCTCTCTTGTTCTTGTCTTTCCCTCCATGCTAATGATCAGCCTCAGATTGTGATTCTCCTGTCACCTGATCCTCCTACTTCTGCTTCCTGAGTATTTTGTGATCACAGGTGTTTTCCACTATACCCAGCTCTTTTTTTGTTTCTTCAGTTTCATTCTCAATATGGGATCAAAGGACCTAATATTCTTATATCTAAAGTTGATAGCATTTCACTTTAAGCTGTCATGTGGCCAAATGCACGAGGGAATAAAAAGGCTCTAGTGATAATCAAACAGATTCAGATCTTCACTTTAGTACTTTCTAGATGTCCCAGCATGAATACATTACTGGTCTTCAGGCTGCATATGTATAAAATGAGATGGTATTCATCCATTGATCCAGTATGCGATGAAAACCTTGTGATGAGCTTTGCTTCCCTTCTGGAGTATCTGGTAGTAGGAAAAAAGAAAAAAAATTGCCTCACATAGTGTGGAGGCATCAAATGAAAATGAAAATCATTAAGTTTTAGCACTGTGCCTGGTATTCCACTCTAAGGGTTGGTGTTGCCCACATTGTATCCCAAGCTTGGCACAAGACAGACTTAGCAAACTGTGATGGAAGCTTCAGTGGTCAGAGAGTGTGGTGGCCTCTGCTAAACCTTAAAACAATTGTGTACATCCATTTCCAGATTTTTCAGCTTTTAGAGAGCAATAAGATCTTTCCTGAAGTCTCCTACAGTTACCACTGACAGACAACAAATGATTAGAAGAACTTTTAACCTTCAGTTGCTTGATTTTCAGCACAGGTTGGAGGGTGTGGGACCTCTTCTCTGATGTTTTTCTTCCAGTGGGTGGGTTTTAGCACTTGCTCAATCATTGGATGTGGTATTTGAGGAATGTGACATGGTGAAAGCATCATCTATGTATATTCTCCAGCAATAATTGCATTTCATAATTTGGAAAAACTTGCAATTAAATTCTTTTTCATAAGAAATCTCTCAGAGATACTTGATAGAAAAGCATTCATTGTTGCACACAAAATAAGATAGGGTGGGTGTTATATCTCACTCTTATTCTAGTTAGTTGGCTTGTGGCAATTTAATGGGACTAAATCTCAGTTTCTACTGTACAAAAGCACAACAGTTGTGATGGTACACTAAATAATGCACGTACAAGCTGGACCCAGTGGACCCTGTAATCCTAGCTACATAGGAGGCTGAGACCTGGAGGATTATTATTTGAATTAGCCCATGTGGAAAAGTCCTTGAGATTCCATCATCAAAATGACCAGCAAAAAGCTGGCTGGAGGCATGGTTCATGTGATAAGATCACCAACCAAGCAAGTAAGGCAAGGAGGTTTGAGGCCCTAAGGAAAAAAAATCTCCTTTGACACTTTATCAAAATGAATACCAGGAAGCTGAAATATGTATTACCTGAGGGAGGAGCTTAATAAGAAGGGAGCGGACAATTGAGTAGGGGAAGGGTGAATGAATAAATCGTAATACTCAGTGTATATATGTGCAAATAAAGCCAGGTAACTGGAGAGGATGGTTGGGGTTGTGAAATTAGGGAGAATGAATAAAGGAGTGACATTTATCAAAATTCTTTCTCCTCAAAAACTGACATGGTGAATTGAAACCCCTTTCTATTACTCCTTAAAGCTAATAAGAAAATAAATATAAAACATTAAACAGATAACAATGCTTGAACAGAAGTTAACATAGTACCTGGCATAATACTCATTGTTGACAATGGTGGTGGTTAATTTTAATTATTCAATTCTTTAAAATAATCCAACAAAATGTAAAATCTAAAAAATGTAAAGGACTAAGGCTGGGTGCCAGTGGCTCATGCCCACCATCATATCTATTCAGGAGGCTGGGATCTAAGGATCATGGTTCAAAGCCAACCCAGGCAGGAAAGTCAGTGAGACCCATCTCCAATTAACAGCCAGAAAAGTGGAAGTAGAGCTGTGGCTCAAAGTGGTAGAGCAACTAGCCTTGAGAAAAAATTGCTCAGAAATAGTGCTCAGACTTTGAGCTCAAGCCTCATGACCAATAAAAACAAAAGTAAAGCACTAAAAACCCTTATTCCAGTTTGTATATTCAAATGGATATTAGCTTCATCTGAGTGGTTCATAATTGATTTCTTTTTATTGGGGGGGGGAGTCCAGTCGTGGGGCCTGAACTCTGGGCCTGGGCACTGTCCCTCAGCTCTTCAGCTCAAGGCTAGCACTCTACCACTTGAGCCACAGCACCACTTCCAGCTTTTTTCTTTTTGCTTATATGGTGCTGAGGAATCGAACCCAGGGCCTCATGCATGCAAGGCAAGTGCTCTACCACTGAGCCACCTTCCTAGCCCCATAATTGATTTCTTATATACTAGTATTCAGACGGATCCCATTGGATGACGGAATGACAGAACCATCAGGACCAGTTAATTAACTTAAAATTTCACCCCTGAAGAAACAATTTCAAAATGTTTTGCTGTCTTAGTTGGGTGAGGACTTTGGGAGACTTTAGAAGGTTTCTTTGATTATATTATAAGACAACTTAGGAAGGTATAGAAAGATATGTTTGAGGGGGTTATAGAAGATTGCCCAGATATAGTATGTGAGAGACAGAGAGGGGGTCGAGGGCATGGATCAGGGTGTAGTAGATATGCCGAGCACACAAGGTGAGGGCACGTGTGACAGTATGTGTGTGTGTGCACATGTGTGTGTGTGTATGAGAAATAGATATATCTACAAGAACTATGGATGAGCTATATACACACATACAGCTATACAGCTATATATATATATATATTTATATATCTGTATCTATCTATATGTATATATGTGTATCATTTATACCATTTTTAGTTTTTGGAAAGTTTGGGTGCTGACTAATTTTCCCCTTTATTGGGTTTCAAGAAAACTCTTTTCACTTCCTGTTGAAGTGAGCCTTTGGCTATCTAAACTTGTGTGTGAGAACACAGTGTAAGAGTGAGCAAGAATGTGTTTTATCAGGAGCAGGTGGGTGTTTGGTGACATGTCTGGGTTTGACATCTACAATTATGTTTCTTCTGGAAGAATTTCTCTTTAGTGAGAGAAAGTACAGGGAAAACCCCTCCCTGTACTTGAGAGAAAGGATTTGTGAGAAGATCAGAGGCCCTGGCTCTCAGCTTGATTCTTTAGTTCACTTTTGAAATTAGCATGTCAAAGTGCCATACTTTTAGATCATTGTTTTCTGAGCCCCAACACAATATTATCCTGCTTAGAACTGCTGATATAGCACAAGGAGGTTGTTCTTTTTGCTGGTGTTTTGAAATTGTTGCTACTAGTGTAAAGTTAAATATTGAAAATTTTCTTTCTTTTAGAAGTGAGGGTTGGTAATAATAAGGAATTTTCTTCCATTGGCAAGGGGTAAATTTCATATTCCTATTGTTTTTTCCTAGCTTGTTCGATTTGGTTTAGGTAACCAGTTGGTGGTTACTTTCAAGGAAGAAAACATTGTTTCATTTAAGCACTTGTTTTTGAAAGGATATTCTGGTGTAGATGAAGATGACTATAGCTGTAGTATTTATACTGAAGAGGACGCCTATGAGAGCATCTTTTTTACTATTAATCAGGTAAGAGCTTTCATATACACATGACCTGTACTTGATACTTGTCTTTGCAAACAAATGAAAATTATACATATATCAAAAATTTCAATGAAATTGTGCATTGTCTTCCAAAATGCTATTATTTCTAGAGCTTTATAACAGTGGTTTTCTATTTTGAGTTTAAAAAAATTACCCTGTCTTTATTTCTTCATAGCTACTACCTTGGAGGAGATTATCAAGTGGCTAAGAGGGTTAGAATGTCAAATTTGATGAAGATTTGAAACCCATTCTAAAAGTCTATGGTGGTCTCAGTTTTGACTTGTTAGTATTAGGAAACCTAGCTAAATCTTGAGGATAAGAAATATAATATAGTTGTAGCTAGATAGGTATAAGAAAGTAGATTTGTTAGTCTGAAGAAACATTTAAGGGAGAAAGACTGTTTCACTATTTATTGGAGTCAGTGGTATATAGAAAGCACTAGTCTAGGCCTCGGTGGTATAACTAAATAAAACAAAATCCTTGTTCTTTTTAGAGGAGAGAGATAGCCAAGTGAAATATGTAGTATTAAGTAAGTTTTGGCTTCCACAACACATGTGGATACATAGAGCTGAGTTTTCTTGCAATTGTGGTAAGAATACAGCTACCTTGACCAATCTTCATCCTTTACTGTGGAGGGACCTTAATTAAAACTAAGTAAAGATCATGCTAGAATAGTTTAAGATTGGCTGATACAGCAAGGTGGGGGCTGGGGAAGCAGTGTGAAAGATTCTTGGAATTGTTAATAGATTAGATCTTCAAACGAGTATTTATTTGGTTTGTGGGGAGGGGGTTGGTCTTGAAATAGACAAGAGTTCTTTGCAAGTTTTATGTTCCTGAGTCAAAATTCCCTGTGTAATAAAATCGTATTAGTGAAGATGGAGATGAGTATAGCTCTTCAAGTACAGATAGGCAAATAGTAAAGTGTTAATATAGGCTGTGGTATGGGAGCCTCCATCGTGTGTCCAAAAGTGAGAACCACTGAGGAATGAAACCAGGAAGGAGATGGAGAAGTAGGTGGGCACTGGATGGATATTTGCAAGTTTCTTTAGAAGTATCATCATCATCATCATCATCATCATCATCATCACTATTATTTTTATTATTGCCAGTGCAGGGCCTTGAACTCAGGACCACTTACTTGGCTTTTTTACTCAGTAAGGTTGGTGCTCTGCCATTTGAGCCACAACTTCACATCTAGCTTTTTGCTGGTTAATTGGAGATAAGAGTCTCATGGACTTTTTGGCTCAGGCTGACTTCAAACCTTGAGCCTCAGATCTCAGCTCCTTGAGTAGCTAGGATTACAGCTGTGAGCCACCAGTGCCCAGCAAAAGTATGTTTTACTTACTTATATTTTATATTTATATTTTTAAAGGACAGACATAATTACATGTCATGTATTTATGGGGTATAGTGTGACAATTTGGTATGTTTGCAATTTTCCTTTGCTTCACTGAGGTGATATTTTGAATCAAAACCTGATGGAGCAGGTAGATACGGAAGTTCCAGGGAGAAAGAGGCCAGAGGCAGAAGTATAGCTGGCAAGCTCCAGAAACTGCCTGGAGGCAGACCAGTGTGACTTTGGGACCCCAGTATGTGATAAAGACTGAGAGATAAGACAGGACCTTGGCTGTGGCTCTGAGGGAGACAGGATCCATGGTCAGCACTTAATGTAGTGGAGTGTTGCATGAAGCAATGTGTCCCCACACAACCTGAGAAGATTACTTTGAGGTATTTTTACTACAGAGGACCACAAGGGACATGATGTAACTATAAAAAGTAGCTCAAAGGGCATTTCATATGCTGCAACAACTGGTTAAACTCTTAAAAGCTTGTGTGTGTGTGTGTGTGTGTGTGTGTGTTTAAAACTTAAAAAAAAATCTTTTTGAGTCAGTCCTGGGGCTGGAACTCAGGGTCAGCACACTGTTTCTGATCTTTGTTGCCCAAAGCTAGGGCTCTCCCTTTTGAGCCATAGCTCCATGTCTAACTTTTTGGTGGTTAATTGGACTTAAGAGACCTGCAGACTTTCCTGTCTGGGTTGACTTTGAACCATGATCTTAGCCTCCTGAGAAGCTAGGATTACAAGCCATGAGCCACCAGTACCTAACTATTTTGTTTTTAAATAGTATCATCGCCTAAAGAACATCTCCCTGGCACCTCTTGATTATGGTGAAAATGAAGAGAAGAGAATTGGCTTAAAAATCTGCAAGCAATATTATAAGAAGGGGACCACATTTTCTTCTAATGAGAGCCTGACTATTGACAGTGACGTCGAGATAGGTAAGAGGGTGACCATCTTGTCATATGCCTCTCTCTGTTATCCCCGGTGATCAGAGCAAATGGCTCCCATGTGCTGGCAACTCCGTGGAACACCTTGTCTCTGGGCAAGGACCCTTATCCAGGCTGTGCCTGTCACATTTGCCTGTAAGGACTTTGGCTCAGGAAACTGTGTGATAACAGGACATAGTCATCATTTTGGTAGATCTCTTTGGTAGAACTCAAAGTACTGGTTTGTGGGTTCATGCTTGTTTAGGTTATTTTCCCAATAAGGGAATGATTATCCTTCTTTCCTTCCTTCCTTCCTTCCTTCCTTCCTTCTTTCCTTCCTTCCTTCCTTCCTTCCTTTCTTCCTTCTTTCCTTCCTTCCTTCCTTCCTTCCTTCCTTCCTTTCTTTTTTCTCTCCTTCTTTGTTTTTCTTTTTAAGAAAACTGGGTGTGTATGTATCAAATGAGATAAGGAAGTAAAAATGTTTTGCATCCTTGTTTTTATTAGTTATAAAATATAAAAATGCTTTTCAAAGGTGATTATTAACTGAATATCTCTTTTAGGGGATTCTTAGCAGCAAGTTAGCAGTTGATCATGTTAGAATTATTTTGCACCCATTCTGTTGAGAATGTCAAAGAACACTATTTAGAAATGCAATATATCTGACTTAGAGCTTGAAGGTTTTGTATTTTATTCAGTAAACTCAAGGCACTCGCTGTTACATATAGTGGGGTTGTGAGTAACCAACTAACCAACTAGGAATCCTAGTAGCATTTAGAACCTGGAATTGTGCTAGTACTGGGTCTTGAATGTTAGGCCTTGTGCTATTATTGCTTGGCCTTTTTCCGCTAGAGGCTGGTACTATATCCCTTGAGCCACACCTCCACTTCTGGGTTCTTGCTGGTTAATTAGAGATAAGAGTCAGATTTCTCTGCCTGGGCTGGCTTTGAATCACGATTCTCAAATCTCAGCCTCCTGAGAAGCTAGGATTACAGGCATGAGCCTGTAGAGCCATGCTACAATGGTTTTTATGAAATGAATGAACCATATAGTTCATTTGGTCATAAATGACTCTTTGATCTTAGGGTATCTTGGTAACACAGAAAAGGACATTGTTGTAGGACAGAGGTTTTACCTCTGTTTCTGCCTGTTCAGAATATCTATATGTACATATGTGTTCTAGGTTCTTGATTCTGAAAGATGCAGCCCCTAAGCCATGCATTGAAGCCATGTGCTGCCTGGTTCCAGGCTGCCATCAGAGACCCCTTTGCGGAGAGTTGCTTGGTTTTGCAGCTGGAAATGCTGAACTGTTGCTCCTTTCAGCCATGTATCCTGTGACTCTGTGAGAGATGGCTCAAAGCCAGTCTGGTTCCCCCCCTGCTTCATGTAGGCCCTGCCCTGTGTCATGTATTTGCCTTTTTAAATGTGTCACTCAAATTCCATACAACAGAAAATGTTTTCCACTGGTTCACATGCTGTTTTTCTCAACTGACTTATGAAAAATTGGTAAAAGAAATTTGGAAAATTAAATTAAATTAAAAAAAAAAGAAATTTGGCCCAAGTCAATATCTGGAGGCTGCCACCAGACAGTGGTGCTATTGTTCATTTTTTCTCTGTAAGAATATGAGGCCATGTTGAATACATGGAGAGAGGTTGATTGATTTGACTTTAAGCAGATGAATTGTATTTTTTGCCTTATTAAGCATAATTCATCAAGAGTCTTTCAATAGCTGGGTGCTGGTGGCTCACACCTGTAATCCTAGCTACTCAGATCTGAGGATCATGATTTAAAGCCAGCCTGGGCAGGAAAAGTATGTGAGACTCTTATCTCCAATAAACTACCAGAAAACCAGAAATGGCACTGTGGCTCAAGTGGTGGAGTGCTAGCCTTGAGCTGAAGAGCTGAGGGACAGCACCCAGGCCCAGAGTTCAAGCCCCATAACCAACACACACACAAAAAAAGTCAGTGTATTAAAAAGGTATAAATATTTTAAGAAATTCTTGGTACTCGAATTTAGGCCAGCTTTTCTTAGATATATTGGGTGATAATAAATATGAATTGAGTTTGGCTTCATTGAGGAGGCATTAAGGCATTATAGTTTGAGTAAGGTGAATTGATCAATGCTCTCCCAGATTAGCTACTCAAGAAAAGTTTATATTCTTTACTAAGAGACTGTGCTAAATGCAGAGATGTGCCTACTATCCAGCTTTTCTGGGGGGTTTATATTTAGTTGCACCACTGATTTCATAGATCAAGCTAAGTGATTGCCCAGGTTCTGAGTTCAAGTTCCGGGACTAGTGATATGCACACACGTGTGCGTGTGCACGTACACGCACGCACACACACACACACACACACACACACACACACACAACTGTTATGAATTCTGTCAAAGTATATTTCCCAATAGTTAAGTGGTTATCATTTTAATACAGGTTCAGTGTACTTTATCCAAAATTCTTGGAACCAGAAGTGTTTCTTTTCTTCAGATTTTGGAATTATTGCATGACAATAATGCAAAAATATCTTTGCAATGAGATTCAAATCTGAACATGAAGTTCCTTAATGTTTCATACAAATAACCAGAAAGGAATTTCATACGACATCTTTAGCCCATCTGCATATTGAAAGTCACTCATTGTGTGAGATCAGGTGTGGAATTTTCCAATTGTATCAAGTAAATGCTCAAAAAGCTTCAGATTTTGAGTGTTCCAGAGGTGTTTGCCCTAAAAAGTGTTCTATTTTTGGTTATGGTTTTTAGTTTGTTACATGCTTCTTTCCACGTGTTTTTAACATGAGGCATAGTCACTGTGTCATCATTTTTCCTGTTGTTTTCAGAGTAGAGAAGATTGTTATAATGTCAAGTAGGCTTCAGAGAATTCTGATCATGTATTAAGGAAACGAGCTCTAGAATAATAAAGTAACACAAAACTTGCACACTAAGCAAACTTATAAGGCAAGTTTTATAGAGAGTATAAAATTAATGGAACCAGAGAGGTTCTTAGGTCTCTAAATGTAAGATTCCATTAAAAAAAAAACACCTCTACCACCCACATTCACCACAGTGGGATTTTAAAAACTATACAATTGGATTGAGTCACTTCCTAGTTTCAAAATTATTATTATTATTACTGTTATTATTGTTATTAGTATTATTATTGTTGGTACTGGAGCTGAACTTAGGGCCTCTCATATTCCCTTGGCATTGTTGCTCAAGGTTGGTGCTCTACTGCTTGAGCAACTGCCCTACTTCTGTGTTTTTGCTGGCTAATTGGAAATAAAAGTTTCATGGACTTTTCTGCCCAGGCTGACTTTGAACCAAGATCCTCAGATCTCAGACTCCTGAGTAGTGAGGATCACAAGCATGAGCTATTAATGCCCAGCTCTAGCTTCAAAATCAGTGATGGCTTCTCATTCAAGTTGAAATCATATATACAGGTCTCTATGGGAGCTGACCACTTAGCTGCTACACCACGCTCTTCACAATTGCAATCTTGGTTCTCTGTTCTACCATCCTTTCTGTTACTGGAACAAGCCACGCTCTGTTTGGTCGGATTCCTTACTGCTTGCTTGGAGGCCTGGAGTATCCTGTTCCTTTCCTCCATATCCCGACTGGTTCATTTCTCTTCAGCAACTTTAGCATCTTGAGTGTTCCTCTCTGGTTCACCTTTCCTCAAGTGACTTTATTCTGCTAACTGACCTTCATTCCATCTTCACCATCTTTACTTCTCACACTGGACTTCTCTTGTGTCATGTTTTTGATGGATTGTTTAGCTTCCCCACAAGGAGATGAGCTCCATGCTGACAGTGGCCGTGTCTGTCTTGTTCATTGCTTTACCCTCAGTGCTTAGTACAGGGCCTGGCTTGTTTCAGCAAATATTCCCTGAAGAAATGAATGAGTTAAGGAGGGAACTCTTCAATGTTTTAAAAGCCAGGCTTTTAGACATGGTGGTGGCATATACCTGTAACTCCTGCCACTCGGGAGGTAGAGGCAGGAGAAAGCAGAATTTGAGGCTAACCCTGACAAACAGAGACTTTGTCTCAAAAGCAACGTATAAAACTACATGGGCTGGGAGAGGGGCCTGGCTCAAGTGACAAAGTGCTTGTCTGGCATCCACAGGGCCTTGGTTTGATCCTCAGCACTAAAACTACACACATGCTCAGAGGTCACCCCCAGGGAAACAGGATCTGGAACCAAAAAACCAGGTAGATTTAAGTGTTGGATAAACACAAACTACTTGTGTGGCATTAAGGAAGCTTCCTGCCTTGTTTTGTTCATCTGTAAAGGGTAACCATGGTACTTATCTCACAAAGTCACTTTGAAGATCAAACAGAACGGTGCAATAAATGAGAAGACGCAGAAGGCCCTCGCACACTGCCTACGTGGTACTGTGTGTACTGGAGTGTCCTGAGATCCTGGAGGGCCCTGGCTTCTCCATGCCACACACTGACCCAGGAAGGCACAGGCTAGCCTGAGGGGGTCTGCCAAGTGTATCTCACATGAGTTCTGCCACACATGCTCCTGACCATGGCAGAGGCGCACCTGCAGCCTTCCTGCCTTCCTGCTCCGGAAGGCACCAGTGTTGAGCCACACAGTAATAAAATAAACTTCGTGGGAGGTTTGTTCTCATTAATGCTATGTATAAATGTTTCTCCTGAATGCCATCATGCTGTTTCTTCCACACAAGACCATCTCCCTGTAACAACTGTCTGGTACTCAAAATGATGAGTTAACACTACAATCTACAAGCCTTCTCCATACATCATTTGCTGTCCTTTGGTTCTTTAAAACCAAACTATATTTTGCCCCTACCCTCTCCTGTCAGGATCACACATCAAAATGAGCTACCACATATTGATCTTTTCATCTGGACTAAGATAAAGTTACTTGAATATGTATTTCTTTCTTTTATGATGTTGAGTTTTTGTGTGTGCCAGTCCTGGGGTTTGAACTCAGGGCCTGGATGTTATCCTTGAGCTTCTTTGCTCAAGACTGACAGACTGGCCCTCTACCACTTGAGCTACAGTTCTAATCCTGGCTTTTCTGGGAGTTAATTGGAGATAAGAATCTCAGGGGCTTTCCTGCCTGGGCCTGGCTTTAAACCATGATTCTCAGATCTCAGCCTCTTGAATAGCTAGAATTATAGGAGTGAGCCACTGGGTGTCTGACTGATCTTGAATTGTGTGTGTGTGTGTGTGTGTGTGTGTGTGTGTGTGTGTGTGTGATGGGGGAGGGGGGTCTAAGGATTGTACTGAGGGCCCTGCAAATGCTAGGTAAGTGCTCTGCCTTTTAAGCCATGCCCTCCACACTATCTTGACAAATGCAATTTTGACTGTCTCTTACTATGAGGGAGCATTGCTATTTCTTCATGCATCTGGAGCAGGGATACCACAGAAGCTCTGTGTCCTCAGTTCATCTTGTGACTGGCCTGTCAGCTTTGCTCCCTGAAAAGTCTTCATTTTCTTGTATATAATTAGTATTTTTCTGGGGAGATATTTGGAAACTTTCTACATATCTCACTACTTTGCCCATCCGCTTTGGCCTTGAAATGTGAAGTAGTCTTTGTTTGTTCTTCCCCTGCCCTAGGCTGCGTTCACTTAGACCTGCAGGCTCTCTTGAATGGGCCCGAGGACTGGAAGCAACTCCCTTTCTTCAAACTGGAATTTTATCGGTAAGTACATGCTCAAGTCCTCTCTCCCAGGAGAGAAGAGTTGGGTGAGCAAGGAGAATAGAATTGTCAGATGATGTTCACTCACACCTTTTCATATGTTTTATTTAGACTCTTACAAGTTGAAATCTCCTTTCACCTCAAAGGCATTGACCTACAGGCAATTCAGTCCCGCGAGTTACCAGATTGTTATGTCTTTCGAAATAAGGCAAGTGTCCTGTGTTTGTGTGTGTGTGTGTGTGTGTGTGTGTGTGTGTGTGTGTGTTTGCATGCATGCATGCACGTGCATAGGGCATAGATGCTGTACCTTAGATATTTTTGCTACCACCTGAGCCACAGCTCCACTTCTGGCTTTTTGGTAGTTAATTGTAGATAAAGAGTCTCATGGACTATTTTTTTGTACGTTTTGTGATTGTAAAAATGCTGTACAGAGGGGTTACAGTTACATGAGCAAGGTAATGAGTACATTTCCTCTGGAGCATTATTGCCTCCTCCTTTGTTTTTTCCTCCCACCCCTTCCCTCCGACCTCTACAACTTCCTCCCTACCCCCGCCCCCCACAAAGTTGTAAAGTCCGTTTTCAACATAGAGTCTTATACATCTCGTTGTTACAATGGGTCAACCTGTATCCCTATTTAAGCATTTTGTTTTTTCCCTTCCCCTCTCCAAATTAAAAAAGTGTATATATAAAATGCAGGGCACCGAAATCAAATACAGTGAAAACAGGGGTTATATGTGGGGAGAGGAACATGCCAAAGAAACAACAACAAAAAATCACATAGTACATTATAATTACATTATAAGCAATACCAAGAAAGAAAAAACCATGGCTTCAAAAACCACAATCCTTAGATCTCTGCCTACTGAGTAGCTAGGATTACAGGCGTGAGCCAGCTAAATGCCCAGCTAAATGTTTGCTTCACTAGGTTTTCATATTCCCTTTCCTATTCATTTTACTTTACATATTCTTCCATACCGCTTTAGTAGGTAAAAAGTGGAAATCACACCAACCTAGCTTTGGTCATGTTTACTAATCATTTGCGGTGTCATTGTTCCAGAGAGCCTGCTACTTCTGTACATGGGAACAGGTAGGTCCCGATTTTTACAGACTGGATGTATGACTTGAAACAGTTTTCAGAATCGCCATTAGCCTCCCATTCCTCTATGACATCATGACGATGCTTTTATCCAGCTCTGGAAGAAGGTTTGCCTTGGCAATTGGGAACCTCAAGGTTGAAACTACCCAGCTCAGTCCGAAGGCCTGCGAAGACCAGCGTGTGCGGGAGCAGTTTTCTCTTCATTGTTTGGGCAGGAAGCACAGGCATTAAGGCTGCTCATCTGCAAGCTGCCTTCCTGATCTCCTGCAGTTCCTGTTGCCTTTCTTTTTTTCTTTCTTTCTTTGTTTCTTTTTCTCTGCTGCTATAACAGAATAGGACAGATTGGGTGATTTACAAACAAGAGAAGTTCACGTCCCCTCCAGTTCTGGAGACTGGAAGGCCAAGACCAAGGTGCTGCCTCTGGGGGAGGCTTTCTAGCCATGTCATAGCAAGACCTCGCTGTCTCTTAGTAGGCCTCACCTCCCCATCCAGTTTGCATTGGGAGTGGGGGGACACATTGAAATCGCAGTATGTGACATTGGTGGCTGAGGAGATGGAGGTTAACCTCCCTGGGTGAGCAGCAGCGCTGGGAATGCCTAGCGTGATAGAATAGGGACTGGAGAGGAGGAGGAGTGAGCACCCAAAGTCAAGGGCATTGATGGCTTTGTTCATAATTTGGTCGACAGTGTGCCTTAAATCAGATGCCCTGGATCCTTCCTTCCTTCCTTCCTTCCTTCCTTCCTTCCTTCCTTCCTTCCTTCCTTCCTTTCTTAAAATTTTGTCCTTTATATTTCGCTCTACTTAAAGTTCTGAAGGCTTAAGGGAAATACTTCAGGGGGCTCTTCTAGGGGAAAGTGTTTGGCAGTGTCAGCAGAGACCTGTGCTAGCTGCCCTGCATAGAGAAATGGGGCTGGTAGAGTTTAACTCTTTGGATGTCTGGTTTGGTCTTCGTGATGTTGTTGGATTGCAAATAACATGACTTGTTTTCAGCAGTACTCAAAGTGGTGTGAAGTGGATCACCCCCACATCCAGCTCTCTGAATCTTTTTAGTTGTGAAATCTTGGAATTGTTTTAATAGGTCCACCCTATGAACAACTCGGTATGCAGCTTATATCACCTGTAAACTTTACATGATTCCGATGATTAATTTAGCTTTTTAATGTGGAAGGGTTAAAGACAATTGACTATCTTTGTTTGGAATAATTCTGCCATTTCTGAAAGCATTGTACATAGCTCTGGAAGCAAACAGAGTTTTCAGACTAATAAAAACCTAAGTTTTTATATCCAAAAGACTGAACTGATAGAAGGTGTCCTTCAGTTCCATTCAGTAGAATACTTAAGGACAATGGGCTCTCTTGTCAAAGATTGGTGCATTCTTATTTTAGTTCCCGGGACTGGTCAGCTACGTTGCTCTAGGATTCCTCTAAACTAGAGAGCAGAAATCCTAAATTTGGTAGGGCATCCTGTATCTACCCTGCAAACTTTTCTTCATAATAAAAGAAAACTGTGAAGAAATCCCATACCGGAGACAGTCTCACCAGTATGATTCTCTTTGGATCAGGCTGAGTTTTAAAGCACAGTTGCTCTAATGTGTCCTATCTTTGGCTGAGCTATAATCTCTCACTCTCCTTGTATCTCCAGATTACCTTCGATAATAAAGCTCATAGTGGCAAAATCAAAATCTACTTCGACAGTGACGCCAACATTGAGGAATGTAGAGCCTTGAACATATCTGGATCCAGTGAGTATGCGCCATACCTGGCCCTGTGGCCCAGGGGATGTTTGTTTGTTTTTTTGTTGTTGTTTTGTTTTTTAAACACTGCATTTTGGAATTTGGAGGATTTAATTGGCTGGTCTACATGGTAATAGGAAAAAAGAGTTCTGGAAAGCCATATTGAATATGAGATTACATGGAGCATGTCCACAGCTATGTACTTTTGTTTAATACAGCAAAACATTTATTACAGCAAACATTTATTACATATCTCTTGGAAGAGGTAGTAGGACTGGGAAGTTAGGAATACAGGTGTTTGGTTCCTGGGTTTATTTGCCATGCCTGGAATCCTGAACACCTTCCTTTCTTTTTCCTTCCTTCCTTCTATTTCTTCTTTTTTCTCTCATTCCTTTGTGCATATTCTGGGGCTTGAACTCAGGGCCTGGAGCTGTCTCTGAGCTTTTTTGCTTAAGGCTAGTGCTCTACCACTTGAGTAGCAGCTTTACTCCGGCTTTTTTGGAGGTTAATTAGAAACTCTGGGCGTGAGTACTGTCCCTCAGCTCTTCAGCTCAAGGCGAGCGCTCTACCACTTGAGCTACAGCGCCACTTCTAGTTTTCTGGTGGTTTATTGGAGATAGGAGTCTCACGGTCTTTCCTGCCCAGGCTGGCTTTGGACTGTAAGCCTCAGATCTCAATCTCCTGAATAGCTAAGATTACAGGCATGAGTCACCTGGCTTGAATATATTTCTCAAGTTCTCTGTTTCAGAATCTTTCTGTATGAAAAGAGGGTAATAATACTAGCTAGCAGGTATAATAATTCCTTCCAGTGTGCTGAATATTAAATCAGCTAATATGAAAGCAAAGTGCCATGAGCAAGGTGGGCACCTGTGAATTGCTGGGCCCTTTGAAGCAAGGAGCAATGTTTTGGAGAGGTGGCCGTGTTGTTGAGTCTCTGTATGATATGGGTTGGGTAAATGAAGGGAATGCACAAAAGTTCTGAGGGACAAGAAAACAGAGGACAAATTTAGAGACAGAAGCAGGAAATGTAGGATGATTCTTGGAGAGGACATGTTTTGATCTAAGCCTTTGGCAGTAGACAAGAATGAAGGCCTTAGAGTCAGAGTACTGTCTGTACAAATGTGCAGCAGAGGACTTTGTAATCCACACAGTTAAAATGGCTACATGGATCTTGTTCTGTTTACTTAAGGAGAGTCTCAGCCATGGAAATAATGGATAGCCAGTATTTTTTATTTGATAAGCTTTAAGTAATAAACTTCCCTCTGGCCAAATTCTCAGAATAAAATAAAATGTAATATGTCAGTGGTTTGTAGTTTGAATCACATTTGTTTTCAGCTGGGTGCTGGTGGCTCACTCCTGTAATCCTAGCTACTCAGGAGGCTGAGATCTGAGGATTGCGGTTCAAAACCAGCCAGGGCAGGAAAGACCGTGAGACTCTTATCTCCAATAAACCACCAGAAAACTGGAAGTGGCGCTGTAGCTCAAGTGGTAGAGCGCTCGCCTTGAGCTGAAGAGATGAGGGACAGCACTCATGCCCAGAGTTCAAGCCCCACGACCGACAAAAAAAAAAAAAAATTGTTTTTGGCTTTCTACCTTTTCAAGCCCCACGACCGACAAAAACAAAAAAAAAATGTTTTCAATTGGGTCTGACTTGTGGCTTTCTACCTTTTGGTTGTATACTATAGCCTAATTATTTTGATTTTTAAAAAAAACTTTTGTGTTAGAATACACAGTTTTGGTTGTCTGTGAAAAATGTTTTCTCTCTTATAGACATGTTTCTCTCAGACCCCAAATCAAGCCCAAGTATAGACTTCAGATATTTTCTATGAGAAGAACTAGCTCTTGTCACATATAAAATGTCATTGTGTGATCAAATGATAGAATCAACTGGTTGATTAAACTTGTTACCAGAGCAGTAGTTTCTTAGAATGTTGGGATCTCTGGCTTCCTCTTGTGGCCAACAGGAAGAAATACAAGCCTCTTTCAAGGCTTGTTTATGCTAACATGTTTATGCTCATCACTAGAATGTATTTAAAGTGAGGGACAGGAAAGCCTTAAGGCTGAAGTTTAGAAACCAGTTCGGGAAATAGATTTTTGCCCTTGTAGGTGTATCTGTTTGGTGGGATGATATAACCCTGGCTTTGGGGAAACTGAGACAAGGGCAGGGCCAGCACCTAGTGGGTTCCTTATGCCATTTCCAAAATATTCTGAGGTCCTTTCCCATCCCTACAGCTTCTTGTACCCATATACAACTTCAAAGCAAAGATTTCTTCTCACTTGCAAATCTCATCTGGCCTTTGATGACTGTGGCATATGTTCCTATTTACTTCGGCTAGCTTGAATTTATAAGCACAGTAGTTTGTTTGGTTTGGAGGACATTCCTGTAGAGTAACAGTTTCTGTGGAGTAAGAAAGTCATTACTTTGTTTCTAAAAATACTTTTTTTAACACACCAAACTAGTCTTTTCAATAATTCAAGGGAAAAAATAAAACAGAACAAACAAAATCCAAGTACCAATGGCTCCTGGTAGTAATCCTTGCGATTGAAAAGACTGAAATCTGGAGAATAGCAGATCAAAACCATCCTAGGCAGAAAAGTTTACTAGAGCGCATCTTGAAGCAAACAAGCAAACAATTGAAAAAAATACAACTCAGGTTGGAGGTGTGACTCAATTGGTAGATTGCAGCTGAGTAAGCAGGCTGCCTGCATGAAGCCTTGTTCAAACCTTGATACTGCCAGAAATGAAAAACAAAACAAAGCTGACTAAAAAAGAAAAACCCCAGAATACCCTACTGGATTGTCAGTTAGGAGGGTTTATTTAGCTTTCTGGGACTGTAAGTTTGCTTATCTATAAAGAACAACCAATACAAATAGTCTTAGAGATTTCTGTTCTAAGTATTGGTCAGAAAGAAAAAGTGCCCCATGCTGTTGCATTTCATAAAATTTTGGTCCTCTCTTCCCTTATTTCCTCAGGCCCCTGGTCCACAGGTCCAAGGAAAGTTATTTGTTTTGGAAAAGTTCTTTTGTTATGTACAAATGAAATTCAGCACAGCTTGAGTATTCTTAAATCCAAAATGGCTAGAGGTAAATTCCAGCACCATTTCACCTGCCCTCAGGACTTGTGGGAGGTAGGGGCTGTCTGTCTCTTGCCTTCCCTGCTTTGTAGCGGAGGCTTCTGAAGCTTAGAAGAGTTAAACCAGTGGCTTGATGAGTTCCAGCTCTGCTCATCACCTACCACTTTTTCCTCTGTCCTTCATCCAGGGTGGCTCATTGAACAATGGAAACTGTCTGGCATTTTCTCAGATGCCTTTCCAGCTAGGTGTTGCTGATTGTGCGGCGCACAGATACATCTGAAGCACATGTGTCCCCAGGCCTGTGTCCTTGTGGTGAACCTCACAAAAAGAATGTAAAATGGGAAACCAGAGACAGAACAAAAATATTGATTATTAAGCATAGGACAAAACATTAAAGGCAGAACCTCTTTGTAGAGAGAAACTCCAGGTTAGTCACTAAAGGGACAATTCCAAAGATAAAGCCTTGAAGTATATTAGGGGGTTAAACACGGGGTTACTGGAATTCAGTAAATAGTAGTAAGACAATCAGTATCCGCCATAAGGAGGGAGTGGGGACTCACCAGGCCAGAGGTGACACCGAAGGCTCAGTGACCTCAATAACCGGAATCAAGCCTTCCCTCCGCAGATTCTGAGAGATGGGTGAGAGGCGAACCAAGCATAACCACCAAATTCCGGCTACCTGCACAATTCTTGCTTCTCTACCCCAGCTTGCTTGCTCTGGCTTATTGCAAAAATGGCACCTGTGTGTGGTGTGTGCCCTTAAATACTCGGCAGGTCCACATGTGGGGGCTACACTCCAAAGCTCTGCAAATTGGAAGCAGTTGCTATGGGGTAATAAAGGCTCCTAGCCTATTGACTGAGTGTTGGGGTGTCCCGTTGGGTACAACACTCCCCTGGACTTTCTTGCCCACCTGTTTCCTGAGATCATCTTCGAATTCTCAAACATGGATGCTCCCACCCCCATCCTGTCCAGGCTGCTGGTTCTCTGTGTATCTGTCCACATCGATGGCTTCAGTCATCACCAAGATACCCTGGCATGATTGTCCAGCTTGAACTCAGTTTACCCAAGATAGGAGCCATTCTTGGTTGTCTTTTTCTCTAGGTCCAATTGGGAGCAGGGTGTGACTCTTACACTTTCATCTCTGTTTTCTCTTCTTTCTCTGCTTCTGACTTGGTCCAGATTGTCTTGGAGATGATTCAGTGGTCTTCTCATATTCTGTGTGAAGCTCTTCTCTTATTTGTGAGCATGAGGAAAGCTTGTTATAAAACCACAATGTCATATTTGTACCCTGCTCAGGGCCCTGGTGTCACACTGCCCACCATGGTGCAAAGATGGATATTGAATGATAAAATACTGAGCACAGTTGAACACTGGTGGCTCATACCTATAATCTTAGCTACTCAGGAGTATTAGGTCCAAGGATTGCAGTTCAAAGCCCGCCCAGGCAGGAAAGTCTATGAGACTCTTATTTCCAATTAAGCAGAAAAAAAAACCCTGGAAGTGCAGCTGTGGCTCAAGTAGTACAGTGCTAGCCTTGAATATAAAAGCTCAGTGTACAGGGCCCGGATGTCCAGGACAGACAGACAGACAGATACACACAACACACATATTCACACACATACACACATATACACATACACACACTCGAGCACAATATGTGTCTGGTATTATTTTCCTAGGGCTTCTCTAGGAAAGAACTTGTGTCATCTTCACAGTAGGCCTATGATATGGATCTCATTATTATTGCCACTTTCCAGATGAGGAAATGGAGACTCAGAAGTTAAGCAGCTTTCCTGATGCTCCCCACCTTCTGAGTGTACCCAGGCTGTGCGGCTCCAGATACCATGTCCCCCCTTGTACTGTCCTGTGTCGGTACTCCATCCTGTGATGTCTCTGAGGATGTCATTGTGAAATTCAGTGGCTGGCACACAGAGAATGAAAGGGACCAACCATTTGTATCGTCATGGGGCTATGAAAGAATATAGGTGGGACTAACAGAGGTGGGAGTTTTGTTCAGATTTTTAATCTGAAACCTGATGATGAAACAAATAATTGGAACCTACTGTGTGGAGGGAAGAGCTGCTGTTTTCTGTCAGAGAAACGAGATGTACCAAGTCCCTGAGGCACAAGCAAGGACTGCAAGGGAGAGAGAGAAAGTGTGAACCGGGCAGGTGAGAGAGTATTTGGAACTTGGGATGGCGCTGTGAGGTCTGCGAGATACTAAGACTACAGGCCCATGTCTCTCTGACACAATCTCCTTGGGACTCTGTCTTTCAAATCATACATACAGCCATAGGGCTTTGAACTAAGGGTCTGGTGCTATCCCGGAGCTAGCGCTCGACCGCTTGAGCCACAGCGCCACTTCCAGTTGGCTGGCTTTTTCACTTAAGGCTGGCACTCTACCACTGAGGCCATAGCTTCATTTCTTGCTTTTCATGGTTAATTGGAGATAAGACTCTCACAGACTTTTCTGCCTGGGCTAGCTTCAAACCATGACCTCAGACTCCTGAGTACCTGGGATTACAGGTGTGAGCCTGCACCTGGCTCAGTGTGGTAGACTTGAATTGCAGACTGGATGTCTGTAGTTAATGTTTTTAAGTAAAGCACCTCAGAGTATGTTAGAGGTTTTAACCTTTTGAATAGAGAAAAATGGGTCACATTCTACTTCATTGTGTTCTACAGTAAAGATTTTTTTTTTCAGGCAAGGGGTAGGTTTATTCAGTAGACCTGCTGGGACCAGGCAAGGCTGGCACTCCATGTGGCTGGGAAAGGCCTGGGAAAGAGAGAGAGCTGGGAAAGAGAGAGGAAAGAGCTAGAAAAGAGCAGAGAGAGCAGAGAGCTACAGTAAAGATTTATAAATGCATTTTTTGTGTATTTATTGACAATTCGTATGTTTTCAAATGCATTCCTGTTCACCTCAGAGACTGGCTTTACCTTATTTGTGGACCTGGGAATGAATGTAGTGTGAGTTGTTTCTGATACTTACCATTTCCTTTTAGCTACAGACAAAACATTTTTCTCATTTACAGTTCCTTTCAGCTAGCCATTTTGCTTGAAGATGATTCTCAGCGTAGGTGTGTTTAACATGTGCTTTCTGTTTTGTTCTTCAGTTCAGAAAAATACTCAGTATGTCCTGCTCTTTGACGCATCTGTCATTGCCATTTGCCTGGCATCTCTTATCTTGTGCACGAGATCCATTGTTCTTGCTCTGAGGTTACGAAAGGTAAGCCTGTCTGCGTTTACCCCCTCCCTCTTAGTCTCCACCTCAAGGCTCTCTGACCGATATTGGGCTACTCTGGCCTTCTGGTACCCTTGGACACACTTAAATTCCTTTAAGTGATGGCCCTATATATGAAGCCCTATATGAGGCCCTATATAAGGCACTTCAAGCACAGGAAGTAAGAAAAGGGCTCTGGGTGTGTCAGGGCAGACCAGATAATTTACCTGCTTAAGGCTGAGCTAGGGAGTACATCCAGGTGCTTCACAGTGAGTGGTAAACTTCTGATCTTTTGGGTGTTTCTAGAATAAATGATATTCTTTTAGCTTCAGGAATTATCTCAAAAGAAAAGTAACAGCATGTGTAGGTTTCCTCTTTTGTTTTCAAATCAGAGTTCATTTTGACAGGAAAGGACAGACTCTAATGAACTTAAAATACTTTAATTCTATATTTAAAATAGTTGAAAAATTCTTCTCAAATTTCATCTGACCTTTTAACCTTTGGGGCTCCTGTGAATCTATGCTTCAGCTCCCCACCGATCTTCCAGCTGTGGCATTCATTTGAAGTCCTACTGGAATCAGAGGAAATGGGAAGTTGTGGGAATGCCATTGTGTAGCAAGGAAATAGTCTATGCCTATTTTCCTTGATGGAGGACTTTGGTCAAGCTGATTTGTAAATATCTACCCACTTCTCTTGTCTGCCTCCAACCTTCTTTTATTTGTGCCCATACTGGGGCTTGAACACAGGGTCATGTGCTCTTGATTAGCCTTTCCACTTAAGACAAGTGCTCTGCCACTTGAGTCACATCTCTACTTGTACTTTTTTGCTGCTTAATTGGGCATAAGAATCTCATGGACTTTTCCTGCCCAGCAATCCTCAGATCTCAGCCACCTGAGTAGCTACAGGCATGAGCCACCAATGCCTGGCTCTTCCAACCTTCTTGATATTCTGAGTCCAAAGTTTAGGTCCTATTTCTTCCAGAGAGAGGGAGACAACATGGAGAGCACCTCCTCAGGTCCAGGCTTAGACTCTCTGTACCTCAGTTCCCTTAACTGGGTGACAGGGCTTGCTAGCACCTAGTTTATAGGGTGCTGTTGGTTCAAATGAATTGAAAACATAAAGTATGTGGGAGATACCACGAGTTAGCTGGTGAGCATCAGTTAGAGTCAGAGCATGGGCATTTCATTTTTAGTTTGATTAGCAGGTGCACACATGATGAAGGAAAGTTTATTTCACATGTGTGAAATGATCCATCCATCTGGAAAAGGTAACACGGGGAGAAGCACTGCATCTCCTTCCAGAGGGCTGGGTGGTTCATAAGAAAGAATCTTTGAATATTTGCTGCAGAGACTTGAAAACTTCTTCCTGGAGAAGTACAAGCGACGTGTGTGTGATGTTGACCAGTGGGAGTTTATCAGCGGGTGGTATGTCCTGGTGATTATCAGCGACCTGATGACCATTATTGGATCCATCTTGAAAATGGAAATTACAGTCAAGGTAAGGGACAAGACATTCAAAATCACTTGTGATTCTTCCAGATGGCCTCAGGCATCTCCAAGGTACAATGTCCTTCCTGAGGGTAGTTTGATTCTCGGGCTTGCTCTTTCCCCATACCCACATTCTTCCCTCATACTTTCTTCAGCTGCTTTCTTGGCTAGGGGATAAGGAAGCTGGTGGCCTGTGCCAGTCTTACAGGGCCCTATAGAAAAGGTGTGGCATCTTCAGAAGAGTAACTGAAGTTCAAGTAGATTGGCTCTTGGCTTTCATGTTTGTTTCAGTTGCAGAAGGACTACTTATCCCACAAATCAATCAGTGCCCCTGAATGTAGGTGTGCCTCAGTGGTGGCAGTCTGTGACACTGGTGCCCTGATTGATGGAGGAAGGCAGGAGCATTGAGTGTCTGCATCCACAGACACTGTTGTTCAATGAGTTGATTCGATCTTGTGACTCATTTCTGATCCTACCTCTCATGCTGTGGCCCATCATCATGAGCAGAATCCCTCACTCTACAGTGCATGCACTTCTCTGTCTCTGGCTTTCTTGTCTTCTCTGGCCCGGTTTTAACCTCCTACTGTTTTCGTGTCTTCAGTGTTTTTGCAATTAAAAAATAACTTTAAAGCAGTTGTACAAAGGTGTTTTAATACAATGGGTCAGAGGATGAGTACAGTGCATCCTGATCCATGTCACCCCTTCCATCGCTTTCCCCCAGCTTACCCAATCCCATCCCTACCCTCAAGTGTGTCTTTAGTCTTTTAAAATCTGTCTACACAGCTGCCACAGTGACTTTTTTCTGGAAGTGTCTGCCTAGCTGATACAAACCTGTTTACCTCCTAGGCCTTCCCTTTGGATGTGGTGGCCTCCCTGTAACAGGGCCTCCAGGGAATCCCTCTGTCTGAGCTCTGGCCCTGATGCTACTCTTCCAGGATAACTTGTTGGCTCTCAAAGTTGTGCCTCTGTTCCACCTTTTTATTTGTCTGTGAAACTTTCTTCAGCCTGTGCAACTGCAGGCTGTGGGGTCTCAAGCGTGGCAAGCTTATAACAAGCAGTACATTGTGTCTCATTGCACTTTTATTAGAAGTCTCATTGCACTTCTATTAGAGTCATAATCATCTTTTTAGTGCCACTTAGAATTTATCTTTCTTTCTTTCTTTCTCTCTCTTTCTCTTTTTCCCTTTCTTTTTCTTTTCTTCTCTCTCCTTCCCTTCTCTCTTTTCTTTCTTTCTTCTCTTTTCTCCCTTTCTTTTTCTTTCCTACTCTCCCTCCCTTCTCTCTTTTCTTTTTTTCTTCCTTTCTCTCTCTCTTTCTTTCTTCTCTCCTTCCCTCCCTCCCTCTTTGCCTTCCTCTCTTCCTCCCACCCTCCTTTCTTCTTTCTTTTTATCTTTCTTTGTGTTGGTCCTGGGGCTTCAAATTAGGGCATAGGCACTGTCACTGAGCTTTTTTTGTATAAGGTTAGCACTCTGCTACTTCAGCCCCAGCTCCCCTTCCAATTGTTTGTTTGTTTGTTTTGTGATTAATTGGACATAAGCATTTCAGGGACTATCCTGCCCAGGCTGGCTTTGATTCTCACATCACAGCCTCCTGAGTAGCTATGATTTCAGGCATGAGCCGCTGTCACTTAGCTAGAATTTCTTGAGAAATTAGCAAATCATATTGGAGCTTGCTTGCACAAGTAGGTGAATTATATAGTCTGATTTTTATTTTGTTTTGTTTTTAATATACATTTTTATTGTAAAGACACAGAGGAGTTATAGTTACATGAGTAATGAGTACATTTCCTATCTTGTATTGTTACCTCCTCCTTTGATTTTCCTCTACTATACCGTCCCTCCCCACCTCCCCAACTTCTCCCTCTCCCTGCCCCCAAAGCTGTAAAGTTCATCTTCAACATAGTGTCTTGTACATCTCATTGTTACAATGGGTCAACCTGTATCCTTATTTAAGCATTTTGTTATTTTCCTTCCCTTTCCCAAATTAGAAAGATGTATATACAAGATGCAGGGCACCAGAATCAAAAACAGTGAAAACAGGAGTTATACCATGGGGGAAGAACATACAAAAGAACCAAAAAAAATCACATAGTATATTATAAATACATTAAAAACAATTACAAGAAAGATAAAAACCTCTTGAGTCCCTATCTTGGAGTTCATTTCACTTAGCATCATCTTGTATGGTCACATGTTCATAGCTTTTGACCTCTTCTATTTGTCCTAGACATATACTAGTTATTGCAAATAAGGGAAACCATGGGACCTATGTTTCTTTGGATCTAGCTTACTTCACTTAATATAATTTTTTCCAAGTCTTTCCATTTCCTAACAAATGGGGCAGTGTCATTTTTTTCTGATGGAGGCATAGAATTCATATATACATATACGTATATATCACATTTTCTTGATCCATTCATCTACTGAGGGGCATCTGGGTTGGTTCCATATCTTAGCTATGGTAAATAATGCTGCAGTAAACATAGTTGTGCTGGCAGCTTTGGTATGGCCTTGCTTGTGATCATTTGGATAAATGCCCAAAAGTGGGATTGCTGGATCATAAGGGAGCAATATGTGGAGTCTTTTGAGGAACCTCCATACTGCTTTCCAAAGTGGTTAAACAAGTTTACACTCCCAACAACAATGCAGTAGGGTTTCCTTTTGGCCATACTCCTTCCTGTTGTTATTAGATTTCTTGATTGTAGCCATTCTAACTGGGGTGAGGTGGAATCCCAATGTTGTCTTTATTTGCATTTTTTTTATGTCTAGAGAAGCTGAGCATTTCTTCATGTGTCTATTGGCTATTCTTATTTCCTCTTCAGAGAAGTTTCTCTTTAAGTCTTTAACCCACTTATTAATTGGGCAGTTGTTCTTTGAGGATTTGTTGTTGAGGGATTTAATTTTTGAGTTCTAAGTATATTTTAGATATGAGACCCTTGTCCATTGTATGGCTAGTGAAGATTTTCTCCAAATCTGTGGGCTTTCTATTGATCTTGCTAGTTGTGTCCTTTGCCATGAAGAAGCTCTGCAGTTTCATACATGCTTGATTTTTTTTAATGCTGTTAACATATTCTTTCTTGGGGGGGGGATCTGGTCGTGGGGCCTGAACTCTGGGCCTGGGCGCTGTTCCTCAGCTCTTCAGCTCAAAACTAGCACTCTACCACTTGAGCCAAAGTGTCACTTCTGGCTTTTTTCTTTTTGTTTATGTGGTGCTGAGGAATCGAACCCAGGACCTCATGCATGCAAGGCAAGCACTCTACCACTGAGCCACCTTCCCAGCCCCTGTTAACATATTCTTTAATGCTATTTCTACTTCACAATATTGTTTGGAAAAAATCAGTTCAATCAGTTGAAATACTGAAAGGAAATGAGAAAGAAACATTTAAATTATGTCCTAAATTCTTCTTTAGCTTTTAGTAAAAAACATTTAGTTGGGGTGGGAAGGTGGCTCAGTGGTAGAGTGCTTGCCTTGCATGTATGAGGCTCTGGGTTCGATTCCTCAGCACCACATAAGCAGAAAAAAGCAGGAAGTGGAGCTGTGGCTCAAGTGGTAGAGCGCTAGCCTTGAGCTGAAGAGCTGAGGGACAGCGCCCAGGCCCAGAGTTCAGGCCCCACGACCGACAACAAAACAAAACAAACCCACAACACCCCCCCTCCAAACCCAAAAACATTTAGTTGCCCCTATAAGGAAAAACTCATTCCACTCCTCCATTTGTTGAAAGAAAGTTAAATAAGTCAAGCAGACTAGAATGTTGCATTTATCTTTTTTTCCCCCATAGAATCTCACAAATTATGATTTGTGCAGCATTTTGCTTGGCACATCTACGCTGTTTGTGTGGATTGGAGTCATCAGATACCTGGGATACTTCCAAGCATACAATGTAAGCATTGGGCCCCGCGAAAGAAACACAGGGATTAAGACTCACCTCTTTGGGTTCTAGCACCCATTTTTCCATCTGGGCCATTACATGACCTTCTTTTTCTCCCCAGGTGCTCATTTTGACAATGCAAGCCTCGCTGCCCAAAGTCCTCCGGTTCTGTGCCTGTGCCGGCATGATATACCTGGGCTATACATTCTGTGGATGGATTGTCTTAGGACCATATCATGAGAAGGTGTGTAACTGTTCCTTCTGCTCTCCAGAGCCAGGCCTCCACACTGGACTTCTTCCTTCCTCCTCCTCTCCAGCATGTACCCTTGCAGCATCATGAGGATAGCTGTGCCTTTGATTTCTTTTCCTTTTCTTTTTCAGGATATTGAAGTGACTTTAGGATGTTGGGCCTTATTGGTTTGGTCACACATTCACTCAGATGATTGTCAGTTGAGAGATATTAGAACACAAGATCTCTTTGGTAAAAAAAAAATAATCCAAGTACTCACACCTGTAATTAATCTTAGCTATGTAAGAGGATGGGAACAGAGGATCATAGTTCAAAGCCAGCCCAAACAGGATAGTTCATAAGACTCTTATCTCCAATTAAAGTAAAAAGTTAGAAGCATAGCTGTGGTTCAAGTGGTAGAGCACCAGCCGTAAGTGAAAAAGCAAAGCAAGAAAGTGAAGCTCTGATTTCAAGCCCCAATACTGGCAAAAATAAATAAATGCATAAGTAAATAAGAAAATTATTACAAGATCTTTTAGTTGGAAGACTTAGATTTTTCATTTTGCTAGCTATGGAGGGAGGTAAGTAAAGACTCGGCTTCGAATGACCAATTTATTTCTGATTGAAATGAAAGCACATCTTTGTAGGCGGTTTTGATCAAAGCACCATCTTTGTGTCTTATTAAAGATCAAAATCTGTGTTCCACACTATTGCTGAGCTACAGGCAGCATTGGAATCTAAGCAATGTCAAAGTGCTACTAAGATGTTCTGGTTTTGAAATGATAACATTGATTGGAAGGTAATTTATGAAATGACACAGAAATGAAAGGAGTTATTATGACTTCTTCCACGGATCCATGGCTAATGGAACAAGAAAAATTACAAAAGCCAGCAAACAGCAGTAGCTAGCTCTTGTTGCTTGGGTGTTAAGCACGATGATCAGCATTGCTGCATTTTTTCTTATTCCATCCCTGTGAGTATCAAGGGCGCTGTAAGGATAAAATGGCTAGAAAGAAAGAAAGAAAGAAATAAAGAAAGAAATAAAGAAAGAAAGAAAGAAAGAAAGAAAGAAAGAAAGAAAGAAAGAAAGAAAGAAAGAAGGCAAGAAAGCAAAGGATTGCTACTAAATTTGGGTAACATTTCAATCCTAAATTTTGAGATTGACAGCTACATTAACCAAAATATGTGGTCAAATCTGGGTTCCAGACTCCACAGAGTAAATTGAGAGTTTGAAGTTCAAACATTCTCTGCTGTCCTACTAAAATAAACATACACATTATAGCTTTCCTCTCCAAGTGTCATATTTAATAAGCCCAAAGAGAATAACAATTTTTCTTAATTGAAAAATAGGATTAATTAACAAAGTGACAACCTATGATTCAAGAGTAAATCTTGATGATATGATCAATTTTCCAATTCCATATCACTTCCTTGATGGTGACTCATGAGGAAAATATTTCTTTGAAGCTGGACACTGGGGGCTCAATGCCTATAATCCTAGCTACTCAGTAGGCTGAGGTCTGAGGACTACAGTTCAAAGCCATCCCAGGCAGAAAGTCCATGAGACTCTTATCTCCAATTAATTACCGCCTTTCCCCCTCAAAAAGCCAGAGTGGAGTGGTTGCTCAAGTGGTAGAGTGCTAGCCTTGAGCAAAATACAGCTCAGGGACAGCGCCCAGGGCTTGAGCTCAAGACCAAGGACCAGCAACCCTCCCCCACCAGCAAATATTCTCTTTGATATGGTATTTATGATCTGGAGAACTCATTGTCTTAGTGTCCATGAAAATTTGCATTTTTCTTCCTCATTTTAGGCTCTGAAAGCTGTTGCATGTTTTTGTCATGAGAGGGCAGTGTTGCACTGTGTGGAATAAATATGGAGCCTAACAATTTGGCTTTAACTCCTTGGCTCCTAAGACTCCAGGACGAGTGGTATTATCTCCTTTGCCACTGGCTTCCTGTGTTCTCCACCCCATAATTATTCTGCAATTTTCTCAGTTAATGTTGCTTGAGTTTTACTAAGTGGGCTACTATTCTCAAGTGCTGTTTGTAAGGCCTGGTGCCTAAGTCTTTATCTCTTGGTGTGTTCACCACCCTATCCTGGTAGTCAGCTTTCTGTCATTGTGACAAAATGCCTGAGAGGGTCAACATTTAAAGAGGAAAAATTCAGTTTGGCTAATGGGTTTAGTTCATGCTCACTTGGCTCTGTTGCATTTAGGCCTGTAACAAGGCAAGACATCATGGTGGAAATGAGCGTCAGAGGAATGTATTTCACCCTACAGTGACCATGAAGAAAAGGAGAAAGAAAGGAACTAAGGTTCCAATAATTCCTTCAAGCACACACCCCTAATGACCCAACTTCCCCCTGGTAGACCACCTCCTAAAGGTTCAACCTACCCAATATTGCCTCAGGCTGGAAACTAAGCCTATAACACATGGCCCTTTGGGTTGATATTTGAGATCAAAACTACAACATTACAGCTGGGTGCTGGTGGCTCATACTTGTCATCCTAGCTACTCAGAAGGCTGAGATCTCAGGACCATGGCTTGAAGCCAACATGGGAATGAAAGTCTGTGAGACTCATATCTCCAATTAACCATCCTCAAATCAGAAGTAGAGCTGTGGCTTAAAGTGGAAGAGCACTACCCTTGGCCAAAGAGCTCAGGGACAGCACCCAGGCCCTTAGTTCAAGCTCCACAACCAACAGCAAAACAAAATACAACTACAGCATTTTCCTCTTTTCTTCCCCGTGGGAAAAGATTATCCTTTCTTTCTTTTCTTTTTTTTAAAGAACATTACAGTAAGGAAGAATCCTTTATAGAAAGAAATGTTTGATACTTCTTCTGAGGTCACCCAGATAATGAGTGACAGAAATGGTATTTAAACCCTGATATGCCTGACAAACTGATCTGTTTGTCAGTTGTCTATAGAGATTTTTTTTTTTGGTATAATCTAAGACAGAACATTGCAAGAGAATTCGGGTTGTACTTCTACATCAATGGTAAGGAAAAAGCCCCAGACTCTATCTTAATCTCTTAATGTGTGTCAAGATCACCTCATGGAAAGTGATGCCGTTTGCTTTCTGAGTCCAGCGACATTGCCACATGCTCAGTTTTGCTCTTTCATCAGATCAAGGTAAAATAGGGGTGCTCTGGGTCAGCAGTGTCCAATAAAAATGTAATATGAGCACAAATGGAGCCATGTGTAGACTTTACAGTATTCTAATCGCCATAGTAAAACAAATATGAAATTCATTTAAATTATATATTATATGGAACCTAGCATATCCAATATTGTTTCAGTACGTAAGCAGTGAAAAATATCACTGCTTTTTGACTAAGTCTTTGACAAAGTGTGGTATCTTTTGTATTCCCATGAACACCTCAATTTGGACATCCCACATATCAGGTACTATACAGTCCCACATGGTGAGAGGTTATTATTTGGGATAGTGGATTTTAAGCTGTGTGTCTCACTTAATGTCAGCTTCCCTTTAAGCCCTGGGTAGTAGAGGGATGAGGGATATCTCTGGGAATCCCTGGCAGGTCTGTGTAGGTACCACATTCCTGGTCTCTAGCCAGGCTGATAGACTGAGGTCATGTATGCTTGAGGTAATTCAGGAAATGCACAGGTCAGCAGAGGGAAAGAATTCCAGTCTTATGCTGCTTTTCTCTCCTTCTCTACCTCTTGCAGTAAAATTTCCCTCAAATGTATCCAAACTGCTCGGTATCTTCCTTCCCCAAGAGTTCCCTGAGGCCCTTTAATACCAAGGACAACTGCAAGCATTTCCGCAAAGTATTTTAGAATCACAACAAAGCTTTAGTGTGAAGGATATATCGTTAAAACAAACAAAACACCTCTGAAGAGGAGATATCAGAAAGTTACAATGGGATGCTACTGTTTGGAATCAGCCAGCGTCCTAAACATCTTAGCTTTCTGTCTTCCTGTAACCTTTAATTTCAGTGGGTCAACTAAAAGGAACAAAGGAATGAAAAGTGTCCTACTGATAGGTTTATCTCCAGCACTAATGGACTTTGGCTCTGTGCCCTTTGAAGATCTCTGGGCACAGAGTGCTAGAGACTATTGATGTTCTTCCAAACCTCATCTTGAATGATTAAGCATTTCTCTAATGTGGTTTTCACATTCCCAGAAGGTTTTCTCTAGTACGAGGCATAAGCAGTAGTTTTGCATTGTCCCCATTTTAAACATGAGGAGTCCAAAGCATTGGAAAATTGTTGGATTTTATGGTTAAGTTTCCCCAGATCCCGCATCACACCTTTACGCTTGACACTAGCCGAGAATCTCTTACTCAAAAATCTCTGAGCCAGCGACAACATTTTATCTAAATGTTACATGAGATTCTGGCCACCAGCTCTTGAAGCAAACTTTACCATCATTCTTCCACATAAGCGACTGCAGGTTATACTGCATTCAAATGGCAGTTCTTTTTGGCTCAATCACAAATGCTCATTTGTGAAATGAACTTTAGGTTCTCTTTGTAGTCCCATAGAATCTACAGAGACATTTTATGGAAATGCCCTTTTAATATTTATTAAATGTCCTCTGGGCACCAAAGCTTACACTCTGGCAAGAGTCAACCCAGTTCTTGGTACACATGTCCTTCTAACTGGAAACACATTAGGACATTACTGGTGGAATATTTGAAGCATACTTCCACAGAATTTACTCCCTGAAACGAACTCATAGCCAATTCTTATAGCACGAAAATATCCGAGTAGGAACCAGTAAATTTACTAGGTCTCCGCTTCCACTTGTTGGTGGCTTGAAATGATTCATATGTGCACACAAGAGGGAGATGTATAATGGTTATGAATAACAATGTTGAAATGACTTTAAATGACTTGAAAGCCACGCTCTGTAAAGCTTAAGTTTTACTGCAGCCTGAACTGGAGAGTAAAGAGGTTGAAATGGAAGACAAGTTTCACTACTAATCCTATAATGTTATCCTAATGAAGTGTTGATGTGAGAGTGGCGCAGAAAGGATGAATCGGCAAAACAGAAGACCGGACTGGCCTGAGACGGACAGAAGAAGATTTTTAGGAACTTCAGCTGATAGTTTTGAGTATTTGATTATTTCAAGTTAATCTTTATTTTTGGCAGGAGATTGAAATCAATGAGAGAAACAGGAGAATTGGGAAGGAAAACCCTTTTTTTTTCTGGTAAGGGTGGTGGGAGATTTTTTTTTTTGCATGTGAAGTAATAGCACAACTTTCAAGTCATGATGTCTTAGACATACATTCTCAAGGCTGTTCTATCTCCTCAGAGTCACGCTGACTTCATGAACATGCAGTCCTGACTGCCAGAGCGTGGAATTTGGCTCAAAATTCGGATCTGTGTTTCTATGAAACATTTTTTTTTTTGCCTACTAGATTATGATGTCTCCGTACAAGCTTTTCCTACTTACCAAATATTTAACTCACCACCTCCAGAGATGTTTTTGCCTGTTGTTTGTTTTTATTGGATGTGGCAGTAGGTCAACTTCTCAAAGCCAGGATGGCTGACTACCAGGTCCAGTGAGTGATATTTATTCTATTGTGGCCTGGGATTGGCTCCTGAACTCCAGTGTACACCTTCAACCAAACTACCTACTGTCAGCATTCCTGGGATATCACATCACCTTGTCTAAAATGGAACCCATAGCTAGCCCCTTCTCTTATCCATACTTCAGACATACTTTCTCCCTGCCCTCTTGCTTGTCCAATCAGGCCTCTCCCTCTCACCTAGACTCCTAGTCACCTCTGTCTGACATCCTGCCCAAGGGCTTTTCCCATTCTAGGACAGCTTTCACATACCATTGGCTACTTTGAGAAACACAGACCAGATCACATTACTGCTTTGATTACGATTTCTTTTACTTGTGTCTATTATGGGCTAGACTGAGCCTGAAGTATAAAGAAGAAAGATCCAGTGAGGTCCTGAACAGCATGCGGCAGATATCACCCTCCAGCCACTACCCCTGGGTGCAGCACCAACCTTCTCCTTCTAGGGCTAAGGGTACCTTACCTGCACAGCGCATCTCAGCTCTGCCAAGGGACCTTATTGTCGATCTTGTTTGGTTTGGTTTTGAGACAAGGTCTCAGCATGCTATGTAGCCTGGAAGCTCAAGAGCTTCCTGAAGCTCTTGATCATCCTGCTTTAGCTCTTGAGTACTTGGATTACAGATATGCACTACCATCCCTACTTGCTTACTGTTTGTCTTGATTGTGGACTACCTGCTCCTTCAGGTAGGGATAATTGGAAGTCATTAGCTATGTTTATTTCTCTTTCAACACTTCTCTCTTCTGGCATCCTTAATTTTTTTAACATGCTAAAATTACCTGGAGGAATGTTGGAAAGACAATGGCAAAACCATTTAGCAAGATCTTGTGGTCCTGTGTTACATCTCAGTCAATTTTAAAGATTGCTGGTCAGAGTATACAACCACTGCAGTTTGGCAGTTCATAGCCTTAAAAATGTTAACTCTTAGACTCTACAACAGGAAAAAAACATTTGCAGAAATGTTTGTTCCATTGTTCTTCAAATTAGCAGACATGGTGTCTCCAGTGGTAGAGAAGTATGTCAATTTGGCATTTTCAAGGATAACTTATTAGATAACGATACTTTCTCTGTGTGAGTAACGTAAGATTTTTTATGTGTGTGGCGGTTAACATGTGGCTTATCATGATGTCTCTTGTTCCCATAGTACCCTGGCTTCCCACTCAAATGCTGCTTCTTCCCATAATGATCTGGGTACCCATTCAACCAATTAAAAGGATCAGGATGATACATTTGCAAACCATTAATCAACCAGCACAAAGCCCATGGGAGGAGATATAGGAGGAGCCTTATACTATAAAACTCACCCACCAAGAAGACTTTATTGGACTTGTCTTTTTGGGAGAGACTTTCACTGCTTTCTTTCATTTTCAAGTAAACTTGCTCTGTCTGCTTTAAAAAGGAAAAGCTGTCGATGTGAAGTAGAAAAAAATTAGAACCAAAATTTGTTGGATGATAGGAATAAAACCGTGTAAAAAGTGCACGGGAAATGCCAACACAAATGTCAAATATTTATTTCTGAGAGCACAGTGGACAGTCAAGAGTTGAATGTTTCCTGTTTTTGTGGATTTCTAGCTGTCTTAAAAGGAATGCTTTTAGTATGACTAAACATCATCATCAACAACAACAAAACAGAAAGACCACTTTAAAAAAGAGAAGCTAAATATCTCTCTGCTTTGTTGGATGGATGTCTTATCTCTGAAGCTAATTTCTGTTTCCTCCCTACAGTTTGAAAATCTGAACCTAGTTTCTGAGTGCCTGTTTTCCCTGGTCAACGGTGATGACATGTTTGCAACCTTCGCTCAGATCCAGCAGAAGAGCATCTTAGTATGGCTGTTCAGCCGCCTCTACTTGTATTCCTTCATTAGCCTTTTTATATACATGATTCTCAGCCTTTTCATTGCATTGATTACGGATTCTTATGACACTATTAAGGTATGCAAACTGTGTAAAATCAGACCATAGGAAAATACCGTGTTTTTATTTAAGCATGATTATTTTATTTAGCTTTTGTTGAAAATGAATCTTTTGGTTTCCTGCAGCCAGGTTGCTGCACTCTGTACCACTTAATATTCCTGCCCACATGGCTAACTAAATTTAATTGATGAGAAGCCACTCTGAAAACTAGCTGGATAGTACCACACTTCATGCTGATCGTATAGGCCTTCCGGTGGCCATATGAAAGCAAAAGCTTCCCACTTTCCTAAACTACCTGATATGTTCCAGACTCCCTGAGGCCAAACCTAGTTATTTGAATTGTAGCATGGAGGAAGATCACTTCCTTGGGTGCTGGTACCTCCACAGAAGAAAGGATGTATGCAAAACTTTCTTTCAGGGTCAGTGCCTGATCAACATGGGGTACCATGTTGATGCCTTTGGGTGCTGTCTTCTGCTCAGCCTCTTCCCAGACTAACTCAGCATAAAGCCAGTCTTGTAGGAAAATGAAGCAGTCGGTGTGTATGTGTAGATTCTAGTGTTGGGCATGGTGGTTGGCTCTAGCATCCGATGTGGCAAGAAAGAACTGTACTCTTGTAGGAGGTCTAAATATTAAGGTGAACAACTTTACTAAGTGTGAAGGACAGGGACTTCCAGAGTCTTTGTGTCTATTGGGAAAACCCACTGACCTCTGTTCCACTCAGTGGACAACTTCCATAAAAGTAGAGCAAGTGGTTTACATTCCAGAAGATTCTAGGTGCACAAGGTATATAGTGGGATATCTTCTCTGTTCTCACTATTCATATTCTAACTTTCTACTTTTGACTATTTCCTTCTTTCCCTCTGTCAACACTCTTCTGCTCTTCCCACCAGCTCTCTTTCAGTGGTTTTCCTCTGTATTGTTCCCTGTTCCTGAGGCAGCCCTGGTGTGGCTGTTCTGGAACTGGCACATTGATTCATCATCGTCAATAGAGCTCTTTGGATCTGAGCTAGCACTGTGGGAGAGTTTTCTTTCAGCAAAGGTGGGGTGGTTTGTTGACAAAGAGAGCAATTTTTCATGCTCTATAAAGAAGGTAACAGCATTGTGTGCTTTTAAAAAAGAAATATCAGCAGAATGGGTTTCCTGAAACGGATCTACAAGAATTCCTGAAGGGATACTGCATCAAAGAGTATGAGAAAGACACCATTACCTTCCAGACCCAAGTCGGCTGTCAGAGGTCAGTATTGCATGTAATCTCCAGGTTCCTGAGGTGAGCTGCTGTGTTGCCTTAAGAAAGAGTTGATCCAATGCTCACACCATACTGTGAAATCTGCTCTTTGTGAACAATAGTTTATCCACCCAAATTGGCTTTAGAAATATGTTGTTTCTTGTAAAACAGGTTTGTGTAGAAGGCTTCATGACATAAAGTCAGGAGGTTGATCCCTTCTCCCTCTTCCTCTCCCTCCTCCTCCCCCCCACCTCCAGTCATAAGGCTTGAACTCTGTGCCTGGGCTCTGTCCCTGAGCTCTTTTGCTCAAGGCTAGTGCTCTACCATTTTAAGCCACAGGGCCACTTCTGGGTTTTGGTGGTGAGTTGTGATAAGAGTCTCATGGACTTTCCTGGCCAGCTGGCTTGGAACTGTGATTCTCAGATCTCAGCCTCCTGAGTAGCTAGGATTATAGGTGTGAACCACCGGTGCCTGGCAAGAATTTCTTTTTATTTCTTCCAAATATTTGTGGTTTATAATTCAGGAGGCTGATCTTTTAAGGGAGCAAAGAAAGAGCTCAGAGTTCTCTCTTTTTTTGTTGTTTGGAAGTGGGGCTTTGGGAATGTCTTATGGCAGTTTTTCTTCTCACAGTATGTGGCATGGATTGCTTCCTCCGGCAGAGAAGGAAGACTCTTTGAGAGGAAGCTGTGTGTGGCCTTGGTTGGGAGCAAGAACTTGTAGCTCTTCCTGACACATCTGAGGGTTTTGTTTTGTTTTGTTTTTTTGCTTGCTGCATTGGACTCAGAAAAGTGGCTAAGACCTTAGTGGACAACATATACCATCAGTGGTTTGGGGACTGGGGATCAGATGGAGACTGTTTTCTTCCATGTGTCTCTCCATGTTTTCATCAGAAGTTATTGGTGGGAGTTTTTGTGCACTACCCTTGTTTTTCAAGAAGGTTCTTTCAGTCAAATTCCTTGAGGAAGATGGGAGAAGATCATTGCGACTTAAAACCATAAGATGTATTTTTTTTCCTGCTAATCAATTCATACCACATCTTGGGATTTGAAATGATATAAGTGAGCCTATCCAAAGACTGTCTGGTAAATAAGAAATGAGGTCTTCTAGGAGAATTGAGTTTTCAAAATCACATTTCAGCTTCTCAGAGCATTAAATTGTTGTTGTGGAAGCTGGGAAAAGAGGAAATTAATTTTCTTAATAGGAAGCTGACTTCTAAGAGTCTGCCTGGATAGGGAAAGTTTCTCAGAATTGTTTTTCTAATTATGTAGTTAACTATAAGAGGGAAGAAATTGCACTGGAGAATGTGGCTGTGAATTGTAAAAGGTTAGTGACAGGCTTTTTGGTACTCTAGCTTGGGACCTGTTTTCTATGACCAAAAAACAAAAACAAAAACCCTCAAACTAGAAAGTTGTTAAATGTTTTCTTGTGCAGCCATTTAGAATAAAGGTAGTTTTGAGATAGGACCAGATGCCTTATATGTTAAGAATGGGCCTGAATGGTGAAAGAAGGGAGTATTATCAGCAGACAGTTGTCTTGTTATGTGCTAAAGGCCTGTTTAGAAGATGCATGGTGGGAAGGATGGGGAGCCCAATATGAGGGATGAAAGAATTAAGGGGAATAATAGAGTCCACCAAGGAAATTACAGAACTAGGATAATAGTTTTGAAAAAAGAGTTTATCAGGGGTTTGAGGTGTGGCTCAGGTAGTAGGGTGCCTGCCAATGAGCAAAAGCATCAGATCATCAGATACTGAGTTCAAGTCCAGGTCTCAGAAAAACAAACAAGCAACAACAAAATAACAAGTATATCAAACACATAGAAATGGTTCTTGCCATGTGATGTTAGTGGGATTAATGAACCAAAACCTAGATACCAGGAGGATCTGATGATTCCTGTAGAAAGTATATGAGTCATGGAGTCTGATGGGAGGGGTAGATTGCAATGGGACCTTGGGAGCTAGTGATTGTGCTGGTCCCATCAGAGATTATACCAAGATGTGTTTAAAGGCTAAAAAGGAAAGAACAGAATGAAACTGGGAAGGATATGGAGAATAAATACATATAGGAAAGGGACCTTGCTGAGGCACCTTGGGTAATAAAAGCTCTGCAAAGATTTGTGTCAGATGACTGTCAACCCCCTCAGCTCTGCCCCCTGCAGGATGTGAATGTGATTGCTCTTTTTCAACAAAGCAGTCTGGCAATGCCCACCTATGAATTCCCTTTGAATTGCTGACAGAGCTACTAGCCTGGTCATCAGAATACCTGGGTTTTGTTTTAGACTCTGACACTGATTACTTGTGTCCTATGACCTCTCCTAAACCTCTCTGTTTCTTCAGTGTTACCAGGGTAAGCCAGGTGGCCCATGAAAGTACTTCTAGGCTAAAGGGATGTGGTATTTTGGAGAAGGATGTTTTATTGAGCAGTTGTAAGTTAAATTTCCTCCTTATTTATTGGAGTAAAGGAAGAAAACCAGCCCTTGTGATTATTGATAAGGCTTTATTATGAAAGAGGGATGGAGGGTCCTAATTGATGAATGGCTGCTCACAAGTTGTTTCCAGAAAGGTGCACTAAACCTCAAATAATGCAAACTTCCCTCCTTTTACGTTGTACTCCTGTTACTCATGTGTGCCTAGGATGTAGAGTATTCTGATGACTTGGTGAAAGTTTTTTTTTTTTAACTCATTGCTCTTCTTTCTCTTCCTCTTCCCTGTTTCTATTTGTAGGAAAGGAAGTGATGATGACTTGATGCTTATTAATTAAAGTCCTTCAGCTATGGACAACTGTCAGGCTCCTTCTGCAGTGGAAATGCAGAGGTACCCCAGATGTCTTGGACCAATAGGTCCAAAAGGATTGGCTTATTTAACTGCGCATTAAGCAAGAAGACTGTCAGCTGGCTAATCGGAACCAAAGTTTCAAAGTCACTTTATGAACTTAGTGGATAAAAACAAACTGCAGGCTACTACAAAACATTAGTGCAATTGAAATATGGACAATGGACCCAGGTGCTGATTGCTCAGGCTTCTAGTCCTGTCTACACAGGTGACTAAGATTCAAGGATCATTAATTGAAGCCAGCATGGGCAGAAATTCTACATGACTCATCTCCAATTAACCACAAAAAAGCTGAAAGTGGAGCTCTGTTACAAGATTTAGAGTGCCATCCTTGAGCAAAAAGCCCAAGGACAGTGTCCTGACCATGAGTTCAAGCCCCAGCATGGAAACAAAAAGGGCAATGAAATTCTCCATTTATTTGATAACTCAGAACAGGATAATGTGGGGATGGAAACCCCATTCCCCTTTTCTAGTATGGAAAACAAGGTGTTTAAAGCCATGCAGTATGTTCATTGTCATGAAAAGATTTTTTTTTTCTGAGTGATTCTTGAGTAGAAGACATTTTTAAATTCATGATCTTCGCAGTTCACTGCAATATCAAATTAAGATACCAAGCTGGAGGAGTATTAAGCCATGTAAAGATAGCACTTAAGCCAGGTGCTGGTGACTCACACCTGTAATCCTAGCTAATCAAGAGGCTGAAATCTGAGTATTTTGATTTAAAGTCAGCTAGGGTGGGAAAGTCTATGAAACTTTTATCTCAAATTAATTACCAAAAAGCCAGAAATGGAGCATTGGCTCTAGTGGTACCATTAGCCTTAAGCAAAAAACTCAATGACAGTGTGTAAGCCCCGAGTTCACGCTCCAGGATTCACACACACACACACACACACACACACACACACAAATTAAAAAATGCACTTAAATCAACAGGAGACAATAGATATCTATCTTACAATAGCTATTTCTTGGTCTGTTTTCCCATGGGTTTTCTTCCTCATCATAATATGGAGTGACAACTGGCAAACTCGGTGGGATGAATTGGAAACAAAACATTTGCATACCTCCTCATTTGTCCTAATCCTGACTGGAGTCACACAACACGTGGCAATCACCTATATTCACAATGGGTCTCCACTGCATTGGGGATTTAACATTGTCAAGCAATTTTTCTTTAAATAAATTTATTTTCATTATATAGTGGTGCCATTTGTATTTATTAAAATGCATTATCTCTTAATATCTGAAAAATTAGGAGCACATTTCTATAAACTACTTGTCTAAAAAATTTCTAATTTTTAAAAAGCAGTGATAGGGGTTAGCATATAGGAGTTATTAAATATTTAGTGATGATGGATTAATATTGCTCATGCATAGATTTATATTTGTGCAATCTCAAAGGTCAACGACTTGAGTTTGTTGGTGAAGAATGAAAATGAATTAAGCAGAACCCTTATCTCAGGGCAGATGCTCTATGGCTGTACATTCCTAGTCCTTCTTTATGATGGTTATTTTTGAGATAGGTAGCTCACTTTCTGTCCAGGCATGTGCCTGGACTTGATCTGTGTATTTTAGGATTCCTATTGTACGTACGATGACAGATACATGACACCACACCTAGCTACAGATTAAAAAGGAGTCTTGGGAACTTTCCTAACCTGGCCTGCCTCAAACTACAATTTTCTCAAACACAACAGCCTACAATGATATGTGTGTACCACTTTACCTAGCTATGGGTGAGACGGAGTCTCATGAGCTTTTTAGCTTGTTCTTGAACTGTGATCCATCTATTTCCAGCTAATATTATACGTCAGTGGTGCTGTGGCTCAAAGTGGTAGAATGCTAGCCTTGAGCAAAAGAACTCAGGGACATTGTCAAGGCTCCAAGTTCAAGCGCCATGACCACCACCACCAACAACAACAAAAGCATATGTCACTAGCAGTTGGCTTATGTTTGCTTTTTAAACAAGACTGTTAGACTGATAGATTTTGGCTCCTTTACATGACTCCAGAATCAGCTATGTGGTTAGACCACTTATTAACTTCTGAGTACAGTTCCCTAATCCTTGTCTTTGAACAGAATTGCTTCTCAACTAGTCCAAAGCTGTGAATGCCATTTGAATAATGTTACTCTTTTACTAGTTTCCATGTTTCTTTTTATTTTTTTTTCCCCTCCAGTTTGACAAAACCCTTTCAGGTAGGAAAATCTTTTTTTTCCTCAAAGTTACCCTGAATTGGTGGAAACATTATTTTCTTCATTTTACGTAATTTCAGCCAATTGTCACTTTACCAAGTGTATTATTTGGATTTTATTGAACAATGTTGCCTCAAAATTCTGCTAATCCATACATCTAAAACCATTCTGCTAGGCCTCCACTTGAGGAGTTCACTGTGAAAGTGAGGAGACATTCTTTCTGCCTTACTAGTTTTATTATGGAGTCTCCACCCCTTCTAGAATTTACCTTCCTGACTTGCAGTGACATAGTCAAAGTCAAATGCAATGTCTTCAGCTCGTTGACCTGGAATGGGAGGAGAAAATGTGGCCATGGAAACTTCTGGAGTGAAAATTCTAACTCAGCCATACCACAGAAACTTTGAGGCTCTAGACAAGCTTAATAATAATAAATCTCAATAAAGTGTGACAGTTAAGTCACACTGCTCATGCAAAATCTGGCATGAAATGAAACCTAGCCTTTCTTTCCCCTTGATCTTCTGCCGTGTTTCCAAGTAGCTCCCTGGAAGTGCTGCAGACATTAAGAGCATGGCTTCCTCCTCCTGGGTCTCTGTGGACAGGACACATGCCTCAGTCTCCCCAGGTATAAAATGGAGATTGTGAGAATTTACTTTCAATGAGTGAAATATTAAAGTGTATATAACAGAACATGGCTCTTTAAATGCTCAGTGATGATTAGGTTTCAGTAAAAAAAAAAAAAAGTGCTTTCCTTGCATGGTCTTCAACTGTAAAAGTCTCACCTGGACTAGCCATAAAGATAGATCTTTGTTTCGATGGACTTTGTTTTTGTTAGGACTTGAAGCATGCAGAAGTTCCCCATTAACTCTGTCCTGGAGGTGGTTATCATTTCAACCGCAATGCGTGTACACCTAGCTGTGGAGGAATGGCATGGCAAAGCAGCCTCCATATCCTGTCATAGGGGCTTAGCTGTCCTGATGGAGCAGTAAGTGTACCAGAGCGTCACACATCCCTGGTCCTTGCACATGGGGAGACCCTCAGTGTTCTACCAGGGGCCGTTGGCTCTTACCAGTCTCACCAGAATGTGCCAAGTACAGGCCAGATTGCTTCATGGCCTGTGCTGATCCAACATGGTGAAATATGGACAGGTGATGGAGATATTTAGCCAAAGCCACATTGGATTTCTGCTACTTCCCTAGCTCCTGTGGAGGGCCTATACTGTAATATGTGTAAGAAGTGCACCCTGACCAGAAGTGCACCCTGACCAGGTGGAAGCCCACGCTTGAAGCCTGGAAAAACATTTTGGCTTAGCTTTGTAACCAAGGGATGAATAGACAGTTACCTGATAGTCTGTGAGGAGTCAAGCTGAGTTAGAACTGCTTTTTTTTTTTTGTAAAAAAAAAAAGATTTTCAAAGAGCAATTTTAGGTCTATAGCAAAATAGGGAGGAAAATGCAGACAGCCTCCATAAATTCCCAACTGCCACACATGGCCAGCCTCTTCTCTCATCAGTGTCCTACATCAAAAGGGGACATTTGTCAATCCTATTGGTGAACCTACCTTGGCTCATCATCCTGGTTTTGTAGTTTACATTAGGGTTCACTCTTGGTTTTGTGCACTTTGGGTTTTGTAATATGTTCCCACCATGCTAGGATGTGAGATCGTCTCACTGTCTTACAAACTTGCTTGCTCATTCCTTCCACCTTCTTGCTCCAACCCTAAGCAACGACTGCTCTTTGTGCTGTCTCTACGGCCTGTCCTTTTCCAGAACATAATACAGTTGGGATCCTACAGCCTCTTGCCCTTTCAGATTGGCTTAATATTTACTCATATTTTTTTAGTTTCCTCCATATCTTTTCATGAGACTGTGTGTTCACAAGGGACACTGTTTTTTTCTGTCCTCCATAAACATGTGGTCATGTCAGCTGTTTCTCAGCCAGCCAAGACAAAGATTAAACATCATGGTGAGTGAGTTGGTGAGCAGCCATGTTTTTGGGGCAGGCTGGGTGCTCTGATGCTCTCCTTTGGCTCATTTCCTCCATCCTTCAGACCAAAGCCTCACTTTCTGGATTTCTATTTCATGGTTTTCCCTTGACACAGAATGAATGTAGGGTGCTATGACTTCTAAACTCAAGTCGATCTGTCCATTGCCATCATCTTCAGACTTTGTGCAGTGATGTCCTCTGAGACCTGCCCAATATAGTGGACCTGCAAGCATTCCCTTCAGTAACTTTTGTTTGGTTGGTTTTCGTGGTACTGGGGTTTGAACTCAGAACCTCACACTTGCTAGGCAGAGGTTCAGCCATCTGAGCTACACTTCCAATCTCCTTTATCTTTATGTTATTTTTCAAATGGTCTTGCATTTTGACTGGTGCTGGCCTAGAACTCAGTCCTCCTAGCTATAGCTTCCACACAACTGGGATTACAGGTTTGTACTATCACACCCTTCTCCAGTGATTCTTTTTACAGCTTTTAGTCTGAAGGGCCTATGTGTGAATGAGAACCAGTAGGACTAATTAAAGATGCTGTGTCTTGGAGAAAAAAGCATATTAGCATCGGGAGGACTTAAACCAAATTTCCAAATAGACACTCAAGTAGTTAGGGAAAACAATTCAACTCATGTCTGTTCTACTTTGGGCTCATTTATAGCAAATGCTGCTGTAAACCAGTGTGTGAAATAATGGAAATTGTGTCTCTTGCCATCTGTCTCTGCTGGAGAACCCGTGAGTGAATGGATGGCTGTGAACATGCCACACCACCTTACATAACAAGGACAGCAACACTCTGACTTCTTAAAGCCTCCTGGGAGTTATTGGCTATGGTAAATGTGGGTGATAATTTATTAGTGTGATCTATGTGTCTTAGTTTCTAATGATACATAAATTATCCCATGAGCCATGATACATATGGTTCAAGAGAATTTTAAATGAAAGCAATTTTTTTTCTAGCAACACTAATTGCCTAGCAGCAGTAAATTACTTCTCTCCTGCCGCTCGTGGGCTGTGGTCATTACTCTCTCCTCGAGGTTGAGCAGATGTTCCCCAAGAGGAAAGTTTACCCTGACAAAGCGAATTTATATATTCATGTGACCCTGCCACATTAGGTCTAGAGGACAGAGCATTACTCTGTGTGTTTGGGGTGTGTGTGTGTGTGTGTGTACCATGCTGCATGTGTTACCCACAAAAGGATCGTGAATTTACTCCTACTTTTGGTTTGCCTTTAGGGGAAAACCAGTTTTGCTATCAAGAATTAATCTTCTCCAGATACAGGGTTGAAAGTAGACGGCTAATAAGCGTGAAGTTCCCTAGGTGACAAGCACGGAAAGGGATACGCATCATTAATTCTGGAGAACACTAGATAATTACATTACGTGAAGAAGGAAACTGATGATGGTATTAAGGACCATGAATTCATCACATATTTGTTAAATTTTAGGACTATATTAAGTACTAAGGCTACAAGGATTGAACTACAAGTTCCCTTCCTTCAACAAGTTTGGCATCTAGTGGATGAAACACTTCATCAAAATCAAGGATAGGAGCAATGTCAGCCCAAGGTAATGTTTTTTCTGAAGGGTAAAATAAGGTCTCTTGAGACTAAAAAATTCTAGACTTGAAACTTAGAGAATACATTAGCTGGGCCTGTAGGTCATGCCTATAATCCTAGTACTCAGGAACCTGAGGCAAGGAGGATCACAAATTTGAAGTCATCCTTAAACAGCCTAAAAGAAAAAAACAAACAAATAGAAAAAAATGACAACAAAAAAGGAATATATTGTATTTAACCCTATTCGTGCAGTGGTTTGAGGGGAGGACTTTCTGGATAAACCTGGAGGACAGAATAGCAAAGGCTTAGACATCTGACATGGGACCTGGTTAGTTAGGAAATTTGTGCTTTTGAGTGGGTAGAATGTAAGTTGTATACTGAGGAAAAGAATAGAGGATACCAGGCGCTAGTGGCTCATGCTTACAGTCCTGCCTACTCAGGAGGCTGAGATCTGAGGATCATGTTTCAAAGCCAGCCTGGGCAGGAAATTCAGTAAGACTCTTATTTCCAATAAGCCACCCAAACAACAATAAACTGAAAGTGGAGCTGTGGTAGAGGGCTGGCCTTTAGTACAAAAGCTAAGGGACAGCATCTAGGCCCAGAGTTCAAGCCCCAGGACTGGCAGGAATAAAACACCAAAATAATAGAAAGAAAACTAGGAAAGTAGAAAGATGGGCCCCAGGACATTGAATACCTTGGAAGAGTTTAGAGCTGAGAGCCATATGATCAGGGAAGGTAGACTAGAAAAGATAATTAGGGTGCAGTCAAGTAAACATAAAAATCAAATCAGTTATGCTGTAAAAATCATATATGAACATGATTACATGTGTATTTTCTATGTGTGTATATATCAATTATCTATCCATGTGTCTGTTATCCATCTACTTATCTACCCACCTATAAAAGAGAGAGACAGAGACAGAGAGAATTACTCTGTCCTTAAACACAATAAGAAGCTGACCTGAAAAATTGTCACTATAGGAATATACCAGATTATACTTCATTGAATATATATACATATAGAATATGTATATATATGTAATCTGTACACATATGTACATACATATATATATGTAATCTGTACAGTTCTCAAAAGAAAATTCCCTGGCATTTTCTTGAAGCTTCTCACTTTGGGGGAAGGAGGGGGTCTCCTTTTTGAATTTCTGTTAGTGAGAAACTCAGGTACTAGGATGTTTTAAGCAAAGTTTTGAGCAAAGCAGAGCAGTTCATTCAAGACTTTCTCTTTCTGCCTAGTTCCTCTCCACTCACCAGACACCCAGACACTCTGAAGTCCTCTGACCTCAGCCAGAAGCAGATTTGTGTTTCTAATTGTGCCAGGACCTGCATGTGTGACCACACTAAAAGTTTCAGTCTGTCATGAGCTGTGTGAAACTTCTGCTGTGCTTAGAGCTCATAAAGGACTCTGCCTCACCTCCACATTCCTGCTGTGACCTGTGAAGATTTGGGAGAGGGATCACAAAGGTTAGGAAGTGAGTGTGACTGTGTGGGGCTTCCAGCAAATGCCAGGAAGTGCTCCCAGTAAGTTTCCCTTATTAAGTTCCCATCAGTCTCCTGCAGAGACAATACTTTGTGCCAAGGCCAGCCATAGAGAGAGGCCATCTTCCAACCCTGCCATCCTCTGACAGATGCACCCATATGGCTTAGAGGTGGTAAACTCCTAACTCTTCCTTAGTGCGTTGAACCTATGGGAGCAAAGGCAGGGAGACACCCCATAAGATGTTCCTCACCACTCCAAACAGGAAGTGGTGGGGATTCTTGCAGCCTTGAAGGCTGACCATGGAGCAGAGAATCTGGGGGATATGTGGGCAGCCCAGCACTGCTTGGTGGAGAAGTTCTTTTTTTTTTTTTTTGGTCCGGTCGTGGGTCCTGAACTCTGGGCCTGGGCGCTGTCCCTCAGCTCTTCAGCTCAAGGCTAGTTCTCTACCACTTGAGCCACAGCGCCACTTCCGGCTTTTTTCTTTTTGCTTATGTGGTGCTGAGGAATCGAACCCAGGGCCTCATTCATGCAAGGCAAGTGCTCTTCCACGGAGCTACCTTCCCAGCCCCAAGGAGGAGTTCTCTAGTATGTTCACAGGGCTGAGCGGTGGCTATAAAATGATCCACACCAGCTCATAGTCCTGGATGGCCAGTGGGGCATGAGGAGGGGAAGCCATCATTGTTCTGCAATCATTCCAAGGCAAAAAGGCTCACCCACTCCTGGGCCAATCTCTGGGGCAGGGGAAATGCATTTCCTTTCAAATGAGACTAACATAAAGACAGCTTCCCATATTTTTCTCTTCAAGGTCAAGTTCCTGGAATAGCTTTTAAGGCATCGGAGTAATGGATGGAGAAAGGGGAGAGTACAGCCGTGAGGATTCTTCTACTAGAGTTTTTTTTTTTTTTTCCACAGCTCCTCTAAAAAAGCTGAACACAAGAAGGGAGGTTAGTCACATAAGGGAAGTTTGGAGTTGGGGTGGCTGATAGAATGATGAGGAAAGAAGAGAGGAACAAAGAAAGAAAGGGAGGGAGGGAGGGAGGAAAGAAGGAGGGAGGGAGGGAGGAAAGAAGAAGGGAGGGAGGGAGGGAGGAAAGGAGGAAGAAAAGAAGGAAGGGGAAGGAAGGAAGAAAGGAAATATAGAATCAAAGAGACTTTATTATAAGATGACAACTTCCAGAAAATTAAAAATGTAAATGAAACTTGAAAAGCATTCTGGGGAAAACCATGCAGCGGCCCTATATGAGTGGCTAAGCATCCATGGAAAGAACTGCAACTTGTTCTGGGAGTGCAGCAAGCCCTGTATTTTCTGTCTGTTGCATGTGCCTAGCAGGGTTCCTGGAGAATAATAGCAGCCATTCCACAAACAGTATGTTTTTTAAAAAAAAAAAAGAAAACTCTACATAACTGACTGCCCACTACCTGCTATTCCTCCTAACAAATTTAAGGGCTAAGAATCAGGATCTCCATTTCACCAGAAGAAAAGACTGAATACAGAGTAAGTGGCAGAGACTGACTTTAAACCCAATGCTTCTGACTCCAAAGTGGTCTTCTTCTTTCCTTTCTGCTATGTGCTTCTATCTAAACAAATGCTTCTTGATTGGAATTCAATGGAAGGAAAAAAATGTTTAGCTTACTTAATGAGAAACATGACTTCCAATTTCAAATAACACCTTGTTAAACCACATGCTTTGAACCCAAACTGTGCTAGTGCTGAGGGAAAATAGTTTTATGTTTGTGGGGGAGTTGAAGAGCACATATTAACTCCCAGGTCTCACACTAGGCAGCCTAGTGATGTTAGACAAGCAGTGTAAGCTGTTCCAGTCTCAGAATCCATATCTGGAGCACACAGATAAAAGAATCAAGAGTGCAGAAAAGCCCAGTCACTTATCCTAGATCATCCAGGGGTAATTGACAGCCTGGAAAATCAGACCCAGGCAGTGATATGTAGAGCTGGAGAGTTCAGTCTAGTGTGATATCTATGGAATTATGGATGTCAGAAAGATTTGAAAAGGATAAACTGGACCCAAGTGCCAGTGGCACTTAGCAGGCTGTGATCTGAGGATTGAGGTTCAAAGTCAGCCTGTGCAGGAAAGTCTGGATTCTTTTTTTAAATTTATTTTTATTGTGAAAATACTGTACAGAGGGGTTACAATTACATGGGCAAGATAATGAGTACAAGTCTGGGATTCTTATGTCTAAGTAACTATCAAAAAAAAAAGCTGGAAGTAGAGGTGTGGCTCAAGTGGTAAAGTGCCAGCCTTGAATGAATAAGGGAAGAGACAGCGCCCAAGCTCTGGGTCCAAATACAGGCACACACACACACACACACACACACACACACACACACAGAAAAACGAAGGAAGGAAAGAAGGAAGGAAGGAAGGAGAGAGGGAGGGAAGGAGGGAGTGAGGGAGGGAAGGACTGGAAATATTGGGTGAATGGGGGATACAAACTTGGAGTATTGAGCCTGGTTTTGGTGCAAGAATTGTGAAAAACAGACTTCACATCTCTGAAGTATGGGTATGTGCTTATTTTCAAACATAGCTTAACCTATTTTCAAACATACCAGTACAATGGTAGACAGATATTATCCTTCCCAGTCCCTTCAGAGAAAACCAGTATGACAGTACTGATTGATGGACCAAAGCCAGCATGCCCCAAATTAGAATCTTATCCAACTAGCTCCTTAAAGGTACAAGACACAATGTCAAAAACGAACTTTACAACTTAGGGAGTGGTGGGGCAGGGAGGGAGGAGTTGGGAAGGTGGGGAGGGAAGGGATAGTAGGGGAAAAACTAAGGAGGAGGTAACAATGCTCAATAGGAAATGTACTCATTACCTTACTCATGTAACTGTAATCCCTCTGTACAGTATCTTTACAATAAAAATTTTTTTTAAAAAACACATACACTGAGGTAGGGTTTTTAGACTGTACAATAATGAATCACCAAATCATTGAGATTGAAAAAAATGGTAGCCACCCAATAAAACCAGCACCTCTTCCTCTCACTGGCCAGAAGCCAGAAGAGTTGGTGTTAATAACATGTTTTAATGACATTCATGTTCTTTTCATGGACTGGTGCAGTATTGATCATTGATGATCAGCTCTTGTATGTATATCATATATGTACACCTTTCCCAGGCTGGTCTTCCTCTTTTTTTAAATAAACTTAAGAGAAGGTTTCATATACTATGAAAGGGACACAATATAACTTTCATAATGCACCAAGGGGATGATGTAATACTTCCATGTGTATTTTTCAGGCTCTAGGGTGATCTCTTGTCTAATCACCATAATATGGCTAATTCAGGAACTTTAGCATTAAAATCACTCTTTTATCAAATGTTTGATTTATAATCATTGTCATCAAGCATTTTCATAGTTCTCTAAACAGCATTTTTTTTCTTTTTAGCGCAGGAGCCAATCCATGGTCAAAAATAAAATTAAGTGTCATAAAAATCTCGTTAGTCTCCTCAAATCTGGGATGGTTTCTCAGCCTTTCTTTCTTCTTTAGGGATGGTGATACAGCCCTAAGGTTTGAACTCAGAGCCTCACATCTGTTAGGCAGACACTCTACCACTTGAGCTACACCCTCAGCTCTTTTTGCTTTCATTTATTTTTCAATTTTTTTTTTTTTTAGGCAGAATCTCTCACTTTGTTCAGGCTAGTTTTACCTTTTTACTTCCTGAGTTAGCTGAGATGACAGGCAAGTGTCTCCATGCTGGGCAAACTGCATAGTGTATTTCATTGACATTATGATTTTGAAGCCTCACTGGTCAGGAATCTACATAAATCTCCTTATCTGGACTTCGTGACGTTTCCTCATAAGTAGTTCTTGTGTTTCTGGCAGAAATACCCAGAAACACTGTCATAATCTCCTCAGGGTACCCTATCAGAGGCATGTGATAGTGAGTGGTCGGTCCTGATTGACGACATTTGTTCTCAGTCAACATGTTGTCTAGTTCCTCCATTGTTGTGGTGGCAAGAAGTATCATAAACACACACACCACTCAGGCCTCTTGTGAGGAGCATGATTTCATGGGTTGACCCAGCTGCTGTGCTTAGAATCCTTCTATATGGGGGCTAGTTTTCCCCTGACAATGATTGTACTGCAATGTAATTTGTATCTTAAAAAATTAATTTGGTGTACCCCTCTATACGGTATTTTCACAATAAAAAACTTACAAAAATTAATTTGGTGTTCATGAACAGTTGGGTGATTGTTGTAGACTCAAGTAATTGACCTCAAGAATTCAGTTACCTAAATAAATTTTAGAACAAATGCACAGAAGCATGGCAAGACATTTTAGTCATACTAATTGAGCTAAGAAAAAAAACCAAAACTAGTTTTCCTTCCCTTAAATGTAGACCTAGATGTGTCTATACCTAGGGTAGAAAGGTGAATGGTGAGATTAACTCCTATGCATTGCTTTATATTTGTGCAAATATATAAATGGCAGTAGTTTTTTTTGATAGAGCACACGATAACAGTTACTTAAGATTTTATTGGCATATTTGTGAAATAGTAATTAGTATTAACAACTCACCCTAGGAGCATAATTCTTAGTAAGAAAAACATATTTACAGAGTATTAAAAGATTTGCAAATGTTTTTCACATACATTATTTAATTTTATCCTGACAATAACCCTGTGCAAAGTAGAGTACGTATTATGATTTCTACTTTATACATGGAGAAATTGTATTCTCTTGCAAACAGAAAGATGAAAGTTAATTGAAATGTCAATGACGCTAAGGAAAGTATCTGAAACCTGGCATGCAGCAGCGAGTTTCTGAAACTACCTGCTGTTATGCCTGGAAATTTTCATTTCTTATATAATATTTAATATTTAATACAATTGCTAATACACTAGAGTCAGTGTTCCTAACTTGTGGAGAGCTCTCCCTTAAATCTATAATTCCTTTTGCTACTTTTGGCAATCAGGGTTTAATAAATAAAATAACACAAGCACTGAAGATCAGTCTTTTTCCTTTGAAACTACTGAACATTATGAGCACCTTTAAAACTTTTTGGTTACCATGCGGATAATTAAAAGAAAAAGGAACCAAATTTAGTAATTTTTAGATCTGATCTATCTGGAAGGGGGGATAAATATGTGTTATATTTCATCTAAAAGATGCAATGGAAATGAATTTTTCATATGGAAACTGGCTTATCAGTAAAGTAACTTCTTGGAGGATTGCTTCTTTTATGTTGGTGGTGATTCTCCTTATCCCAATAATATGTTTTGCTTTTATGGTCTCTTTTTTTGATGTTTGATTGCACAGGCTCTTGTTGGTTAGGTTTTACTTAGTATATAACTCTTCATTATAATTTGAATATATTTCACTTCAGTAGCATGTAGCTATATTTGGTGGTTCAATTCTACTATTTCTAATGGATCCCAATTGTTATTTTGTTGACATTTCTTGTGATTTATGCCTATAATCCATCCTAATTTGTGTTTTTCATTAATAATTTTTGTTTCTCTTTTCTCCTCTCATTTTACTGTACTAATGGAGTTTCTGTTGATCACTTCTCTTTCTTTGTACTCATTCCACCTTGTGTTAACTATTTACCTGACTTGAAAAAAATCTAAAGTCAATCAAAATCTCTGTTCTTCTTCAACCATATGATAACCTTAGACTCTTCACCTTAGGTTGCTGTAATTTTCCATTTACTCTTTACATGTATTATTTTTGCTTGTGGTCTGTCCTCTATCTTCCTTCCCCTATTCGTTATTTTGCATTGTTATTTTTACTTGTGCAGACAATGGTCATTCAAATTTGCTTTTCAAAATTGCTTTTTGTTTTACCACTACCACAAGGCAAATGATTTTGCAGACCACTTCTTTCAATTTCCTTCTTTCTTTGGTAACTTATACATTTGGTTGCAATCTTCATCTGAAAAAAAGAAAATTTTATTTAGTCATTGTTCTGCAATAATTTTTTAGCTGGAAGTGAAAGTTCATGATGCCCAGTATTTTTCTTCAATATTTTGTCGATTAATTTTCATTTTTTTTATTGCTTTCTACTTTTGCTGGAAAACCTGTTTCCAGTCAAATCTGGCTTTTTTTCACTAGTTTGTAATTTTAATATTCATCTGTAATACTTTATTTTGTAACTGTTACATTTAAGTTATTTATACTTTTTAAATTAGAAAATCCATATTTTTCTTCAATTCTGAAAAAAGGTCATGAGTTTTTGTAAAAAATATTTCCTCCTTTCCAGTTTTTCTATCAACATGTTGTGTCTTTTCATTCACTTTTCCATCTCTTGTTCTCTTTTCTAGTTTTATTGCCTCTCCTCCTTCTTCTACAGTCTAATGAATTTCTTAAGATGTATCTTTCAGATACTTAGCTCATTCTTCACTGATTTATAAACTTACAAAATTTATATTTTAAAATATTTCCAATGGCTCTTTTTCACTTCTAGATGTTTTTTAGGATCTTATTGTTAAAATAATGACCTTTTTTTTCTTTTGAAAGTATTTTGTTAAAATTTCAACTGATGAAGCAGGATGAGCTGGAGGTGGGAACAGAAGATAAATCTAGTCTTTCTCAAGTTTTCCATTTAAAGTCCATAGATGATCTGGCCTGTTCCTGCCATTTGGGGTAACATCTTCAACAACTCTTAAAAAGGTCCTAGCTATTATTAGATATTAACCTTGTGATCATTTCTAGATATGAGAACATTCTACCCAGTGTAATAAATTTCTGAATTGTATTTTGGTGTTAAAGCTTCTCGTTTTCCAAGATTTGAGGTTTTCCAACTAGGAAACTTGAAGTGGGAGAAGGGAGTCAGATTTTTGGGGAGATTTCTTTTCCTTTTCTGTGACCCAGTAGTCAGTTGCCTTCATGTCTAGTATTTCCAGGGACAAATTTAGGAAGTGAATGCAAAAGGAAAAACACAGTATTCTGTGGCTTGATCTGACTTTGGGACTCCTTTGGGAGTCCCAAAGAGAGTTGCTCTCTTTCGGTCTCACAGGATGCTTTTCTCAGTTTCTGGGGGTAATACTCTCACTGCACATGCGTACAGTTTCAATTTTCCTGAGCAGGCAATGCTTTCCTGGTAGCCGGTTGCTCACTTCTCCAGTCTTCACCCTGGGCTTCCTACAGTGTCCTTGCAGGGAGGGGGATAATTTGCTCCAAGGTGGCTTCTGTCACAGTCTTTTCAAAACAGTCTCAAGTTGACAAAACTTGCTTGGCTCATGGAAACCCTCTGTGCTCTTTCTGGAAAAAAAATGCATATGTTTCCTGTGTGACTTTCTTCCCCTATGCTCTGCCATCTGAGGAAATTGAGGTCCATTTCCCATTCCAGTCTGATGGCTTCCCAAAGCCTGGGACAGTGGCTCTCAGACTCCACTGAAGCCAGCAGTCACCTGGGGGTATGGTTAAATGCACCTTCTGATTCAGTGAATCTAGGACTGCCATCCTGTGTTCCTAAGAAGCTACCAGATGATGTCTACACTGCTGTTCTATGGACTACATTTTGGATAGGGTCACTGAGTTATGTTCTCTTTGCTTGAGATCAAGGGGAAGAATCAATCTGTCTCTTCTCTCTCTAGGACTGAGAGGGAGAAAGCATCTTGGTATTTCAGTGACATTTTCCAGTGTAATCCTTGCTTGACCTCTTCTATTTGCATCTTTTATAGGCTGGAGGTGAGGCAGATTGAGAATACTAGAAGTCACAGTTTTACAAACACCCATCACGCTTGCACAAGCAGGGTCTAGCAGGCCAGCATAAAATATGAGCTCCTGGTATTTTGTTTTATTGTAGGCCTTTGATTCCAAAGGCAAAAACTGAAGAGAGCACCATTAAAGCAATACACTTAGACTCTTTTTGTTAGCCAAATAGGTTTTTATAAAAATGAAAAAATATACCACAAAGTAGAATCATAACAAATATATTTGAAAAATCATACGTATCCCAGACATTGTCCCCTGCTTCTTTCCAGTGAGTCTCTGGCACTTGGATTTTTATAACCAGATTTTACTTTTGTTTGTTCCAAAAACTTCATAAAATGAAATAAGGACCATAGACTACAGTATTCACCCTTTCAGGTCTAGCTTCTTTCCTTCAATTTAATGATTTTTAATTTTAATTGAATTTAATTTTACTGCATTCTTCAGTATATTGCTTTTTAATTTTAATTGAATTTAATTTTACTGCATTCTTCAGTATATTGCTACAGTGACAGTCCCCAAATCTCAGTAGATTAATGTACCAAGAACCTCTTTTTCTCTTTCCCTCCCTCTCCCTCTCCATTCCATGTCTCCCTCCTTCCCTCCCTTCCTCCCTCCCCCTTTTTCTCTTCCTTCCACCTTTTTTCTCTCCTCCTCCCCCTTTTATACCTTCCTCCTCCCCTTCCCTTCCCTCCCTCCCTCCCTCCTGTCCCCTCCTCTGACCTGGGGCTTGAACTCAGGGTCTGAGTGCTATTCTTGAGCTTTTTTTTTTTTTTTGCTACTGGCTAGCACACTATCATTCAATCTATAGCTCCACTTCCAGCTTTTTGGTGATTAATTGGAATAAGTCTCATGGACTTTCTTGCTCCAGATTTTGAACCACAATCATCAGATCTCAGTCTCCCGAGTAGCTAGGATTACAGGCATGAACCATTGGTGTCCAGCTACTTTTTTCTCTTTTCAAAAAAAAAAAACAAACAAAAAACCCATTGTATATCCAGGCCACTCTTCAGAATAACTGGCTTCCATGTGGTGACTCAGTGATCTGATGGCTCTGTACTGTGTCAACACCTACATCATGGCTGCAGCAGGAGAATAAGCAGAGAGGACCTGGAAGGAGCTGGTCACTGCATGAGTCCAAGGTCTCATATGACTTGTACAGTATCTCTTGGTTCAGTAATAGTCAAATGTCCCCAACTCCCTAAATAGGCTAAAAGGTGTGAGCTTTCATGTGTCCCAGGAAAGGAGTAAGAAACGTGTTTTGAGGCGTTCTGTCAATAAGCAGAGATGCAACTGTGAATAAATGTTCGCTTTCAGTTCTTATGAACCCTCTCTAGCAGATCAACTCTGGAGCCTGCTAGGGTGAACAGAGGCAAATGTTGAAGCCAGTTTTTCTCTCTGGGATCTCTCTCTAATTTCTGATGTCAATAAGCCTTGTAAAAGTGGGAGTGTGGTGAGGTAAGACTCTCAAAGTCCTCTATTCTCCCAGTTTAGGGTGAATGAATTAATTACCCGTAGAAACCACAAGGTGAATAAGGGTTGTGTGCTTACTGTTCCCAGCCCTCTTGCTGGCCAGAGTAGGGAGGAATGACCAAATGAAACTGATATTCTCAATCAACACACTTTACCTCTTGGATCTGAAAACTGAACATTAACTTTTTGCCCAGAATACTGTCATGTGCTGGGATGGGAAATAATAAATGAAGTCATCAGTGATAGAACCAAGCAGATGTCAAAATGTTGAGAGTTGGAGAATTGTTGTCCTCCCCCTCCTCCTTTTCTCCCTCCTCCTCTCCCCTCCTCCTCCCCCTCTCTCTGCTCCTTCTCCCCCTCTTTCTCCTCCCCTCTGTGTCTGGCTTAGTTCAAGAAACATGATTTTCTCCAGCCCCGTCCATTTTGCTGCAAACCACAGAATGTCATTCTTCTTGTGTATACCACATTTTTTAAAAATTCTACATTGGGTTGAGTTCATGTCTTGATGATGGTGAAGGATAATTGCTGGAGGGTGGCAAGTCCAATGTCATGATGGCAGTCAAGTTCATGGTGAGAACTCTGTCTTTGTTTGCCCATGGTTATTTTCTGTTTCCCCACTTGGTGTGAGATTTTGCCTCGCTATGTGATTCAAATTCACATTCTTCCTGCCTTGTTCACTTAAATGCTAGGATTATACATGTATTCTACCCAGCCCAGGTTAATGATTTTAATATTCATCCTGGTGGTCATATTATTAATTTATGCCCCTTTTGGGGAAGATACACAACTTGTTTTAACTATTGATGGACATTGGTATTATTTCCAGTTTTTAATATAGGTGCCACAAATGCTGCTAACTAGCTTCTTGTACACATATGATTTCAGTTCTTGTGAGTAAATAAATACAAATAAAATTACTGTAGGAATATGTTTAAGTTTATAAGTAGTTCTTTTTTTTTTCTTATGGTTGTATCAGTTTGTACCAGGCTCCCAGTTGGTTACTTTTAGTAAGTACTTGCCATTCTTACTCTTGTCAATGTTAGTCACTATAGTACATATAAAGTGCCTTATTGGTCATATAATTATATCTTTTTTTGTGTATGTGCTGGTACTGGGGTTTGAACTCAGGGCCTTGGGCTCTCACCAGCTCAAAGTTGGTGTTCTACCTCTTGAACCACACTTCCACTTCCAACATTTTGGTGATTAATTGGAGATAAGAGTTTCATGAGCTTTCCTGCCTGGGCTGACTTTGAAGCTCCGTCCTCAGACCTCAGTCTCCTGAGTTACTAAGATTACAGACATGAGTCACTGGTGCCCAGGCACCAGTATATATTTATCTTCTTTTGTGAAGTATTTGAATAGTTTGCTTACTTTAAAATAGGATTGTTTTTATCATCACTATTTATCTGTTAAGGACCTTTAGTATTAGAGATATAAATCCTTGTCAGGCACAGGTACAACAATTTTTTTCCAGTCTATGGATTATATTTTCATTTTCTTAATAATACCTTTCAAAGTATAGAACTTCATTATTATTATTTTTTGGGGTCTGGTCGTGGGGCCTGAACTCTGGGCCTGGGCGCTGTCCCTCAGCTCTTCAGCTCAAGGCTAGCGCTCTACCACTTGAGCCACTGCGCCACTTCCGCTTTTTTCTTTTTGCTTATGAGGTGCTGAGGAATCGAACTCAGGGCCTCATGTATGCAAGGCAAGCGCTCTACCACTGAGCCACCTTCCCAGCCCCAGAACTTCATTATTTTTGTAAATATTTTTAGTATATTTTAGTAGCTATACAAGGGAATTGCCATTCACCAAACCAGTCTCTGAACACAGTGCATCTTGATCAATGTTACCCCTTTCCACATTCTCACCCACCCTTCCCAACCTACCCCTTCCCTCATTTTTCTTAATTTTTAGGTTATATATTGATTTTTGCCATTTAAGAAAGCAGTTTATATATGCAATACATCTTGATCTGTGTCATCTCTTCTTCAACACTCTTCTACCACTCCTTCCTTTGTATTTCTCAATTCTGTGGTATATTCGGTGAATTCTTGCCTTCATTCTCCTCCCTTCCCCCCTTCATTCTTCTATCCCTCTCACCTTGGCCTCACTTTCCCCTCTTAGAGGTACCTATTTCCTGGTATAAGCAAAGCAATCCAAATCCAGAGAAACATTTGTGGTAGCTAGAATGTGGCTATAAATCTATAAGTAAACACACTGGGCAGTAAGCAAGTGGTTACAAATGAATCAAGCGAGCTCTATGGAGAGCTCAAATAGCATAATTCTTTTAAAAGACTAAATTAAATCTTCTTATTTTGAAGTGCAATTTGTTAATTTTAAATTTATCTATGAGCTCTCTTTGAACATTTTTATTGTTATTATGAAGGTGATGTACAGAAGGGTTTCAGTTACCTAAGTCAGGTAATGAGTATATTTCTTTATGGTCAATGTCACCTTTCTTCCAGTAGTTCCCTCCCATCTCCACCTACAATTTGTATAGTTTGTTTTCAGCATAGTGTTTAGTGAGTACCTCTACTGCATTTGTTCACCCTTTTTCCCTTCATTTCTATGCCCCCCTTTACCCTCTCAAAGACAGATAAAACAAACAAGACAAAAAGAAAGGAAAACAAAAACAGCAACTAAGGGAAAAGAAAACCTCTTGTTTCATTTCCTGGAGTTCATTTTGATAAATATTATTTTATATGATCAGAGGCACACTCTTTGTTCTTATCTAACAAATGGATCATCTCATTTGTCTCTCATATTTTCTTCTGGAAGTGTTACTGTCTCAGCTTCAAAGTGTAAGTCTACAATGCATTTTTTCCCATCTAGATAACTAGTTGTTCGGACACCATGAACTGAAAGACTATGCTTTCTCTGTAAATTACTTGGCTCCTTTGTTGAAAGTCATCTGGTCCTTCTCATGGAGACCTGCCCCTGACTCCCTTCTTGTTCGAGATCAGTACTCGTTTGGTTCTGATGCTTTCCGTCATTGGCTGGTGCTCTACCACCTGAGTTACACAGCGAACCTTTGTGAAGACTGATCTCTAGATTCTAGTCTAGCCCATTGAACTACTTGTATAACTTGCATGAATATCACACAGTCTTGATGACTGGAATTTTGTGGCCTTGAAATCAAATAATGTATGTCTCCAACTTTGCAACAATCTAGGCAACTTTAGGTCTTCCACTTTCTCACTTATTGAATCAACTTATCAATTTGTGGGATCATGATAGGGATAACACATATGACTTTTACTAATCTGGTCAGCTAACAAGCTTTTGATTTCTCTGTGGTTTACTCTCACTTTTCGTTGTTTTTTATTCTGTTAATTTTCATGTTTACCTTTAAATTTCCATTTTATGTTTTTGTATTTAGTTTTTCTTCTTTATTATTACTTTTTGAGGTAAAAGTTTTAGATTTTAAACTTTGTTTCCAATATGAACATTTAAAGCTATAAATCTCCTTCTTAAGTATTGCTCTGGATGTACCCCATAAATTTTGATATGTGATGTTTTCATTATTATTCACCTCAAAATATTTTCTAAATTCCCTTTGGATTACCTTGATTTATGGGTTGTTTATATACATATTGCTTAATTTCCAAATATTTGAGGATTTCTAGATTCTTTTGTTATTGGCTTCTAATTTATTAGTATTTTTGGCTAGAGAAAAGTTTCACTCTTAGACTTGTTGAAACTTGTTTTGTGATTTGAGTATGTCCTATTTTGATGAATGTTGTATGTGCACATACAAAGATGAATTTTGTAGTTGACAAGTACAATGCTTGTGTGTGTGTGTGTGTGTGTGTGTGTGTGTTGTGTTTGTGCAGGTCCTGTCCTGGGGTTTGAACTGAGGGCCTGGGCACTGTTCCTCAGCTGTTTTGCTCAGGACTGGTGCTCTACCACTTGAGCCGCAGCTCTATTTCAGGTTTTTGCAGGTTAATTGGAGGTAAGTGTCTCCCAGACTTTCCTGTGTGGTCTGGCTTTGAACCTCCATCCTTAGATCTCAGCCTCCTAAGTACGTAGGATTACAGGTATGAGCCACTGGCACCAGGCTTGTGTTTGTTTTTGAGACAAGTTCTTGCAGAATAGTGTAGGCTGGTTTCAAACTCATGACCCTCCTGCCTTAGCTTCTCAAGAGCTGTGATTATAGGTGTGCACCCTTAGTTTGTCTCATATATTTTGAAAGTTTGGTATTTGATAAAAGGATCTTTTTTCATCATGAGATGAAATAACATTTTTTCTTTGGGAATAAGCTCATTTAAATAGTCATTATAGTATTATTTAAAACATTATCATTGCATAATTTTAATTATACTTGCATTTGGAAGCAGGTACTATTATTCTACTTACTGTTGCAGAGATGAAATGAAATTGGATGAATTGAATGAAATGAAGTGGGATAGAGGGCACTGAAGTGGATAGGTTTAGAAGGAATAGATACTTTAATTCATATGTTTGTATAAATAAATCCTACAACATGTCTATAGGTCATGTATTTACCTTTTAGCAGTGCTAACGTTTGAGCATGAGACTTTGTGCTTGCTAGGCAGGCATTATGCTACTTGAGAGAGACCTCTATCCCTTTTCACTTTAGGATCTTGGATTTTTCTGCGGGGGCTTGTTTTGTCTGATGATCCTCCTCCTTATGCCTCCTGCATAACAGCAATTATAGATATGCATTCCCACGCCTGGGTTATTGTTAAGTTTTGGTCTTGCTAATTCTTTTACCAGACTTGCTTTAAATTGTCATCTTGCAGATCATCCCTCCCTGAATAGCTGAGATTACAGATGTAAGCCACAGCATAGGCCTCAACATTATTTTTAGTATCTTGATTTTTTTTTACAACTTTTTGCACGCATTTTATTTCTGCACAAATGGGCCATCATTCTCCTTACTAATTTGTGTTCTTTTCCTTCTCATTATTATTTGTCTTTATCTGGTCACACCACAACACCATGTAATCAAGGTAAACCACATCCAAGTAGAAAAGATAAAACCAAGATCTGAGCCTCTAGAAATCTTTTTCATTAAGGTAAGATAATGTATATTGACATGCTTTTGTAGTTGTCGAGTCAAATATTAACGGTTTCAAAGTCAAGTATAAAATCATATGATGTACAATGTACTTTTTCATGATATTACAGAATCCTATTTCTTTCGTTTCAAAGTTTATTATGCTAAAGAAAACACTCCAAACTTCCTACTTCTTGATCTTTTATTTTAAATGAATCAATCTCATATTTGAAATGAACTAAGGATTAACAGCCCAGTTTATTTTATTTTCAGTTGTGGGGCTTCAACTCTAGGCCTGGGCACTGTCCCTGAGCTCTTCAGTTCAAGGTTAGCACTCTATCACTTGAGCCATAGTGCCACTTCTGGTTTTCTGGTGGTTAATTGGAGATAAGAGTCTCCTGGACCTTCCTGCCTAGGCTGGCTTTGAACTGAGGTCCTCAGATCTCTTCTTCCTGAGTAGCTAGGATTACAGGCATGAGACACTGGCAGCTGGCTCTAGTTTATTTTTATAGTGTATTTGTATCTAGGTCTACCGTGTTATTATTCAAATTATACAAAAACATTAAATATTAATCTTACCAAAATCATCAGATTCAATTGAAAAAAAAATCAATTCCCAAGTCGAGAATGTTAGTGTCATATTGCAGCTTTCTTTTGCAAAACAAGGAAAGAAAGTTTAGTGTGTAGAATGCAGAACTTTCTAGCAGGATTTATTTACAACTATCCATTTTCTTTTTCAGGTTTACCAGAATAAATATTTGTGCAGCTGACACTGTGGCTGGTAGCAGGTTCTTGTTGGCTGCCGTGGAAAAGGCAAACAACTAGTCATCGCTTGAGCATCAGGTTTGGAAGTAGTTAGTTTATTACATAAGAGACTGCCATTATTGACACGTGGCTTCATGCTTGCCTGAGAGGCCCCCTGTACCGCTTAGCTGTTGAATATATGGCAGGCTTGATGGTGCTTTCTTCAAGTATCTTAATGTGTTATGTTCACATTTCTCAGGTGATGAGCTTAGGTGGGCAAACATATATGTATATATGTATATATATATATACACATATGTATGTGTGTGTGTGTGTGTGTGTTTGTAAAGACCTAAATTCTATCTTGAAACCTCTATTTCTATCAGTAGCAGGGAATTTTATCTTGTCACTTTTCAGGTATTTTAAGACAAATCTTTATCTCTCTAGCTTTATCCTTAACTTTAAACTAAGCAATTTTCATCCCTTTATCTTTAGGCTTCTGTCCCTTGTCTTCTGTCTGTTGTTCTGAGGTGACTTTGCAGTGTTCAGGGATTGGGGCTTGCTCACTACAATCCTTTGAGAGGACATTTTCCTTCTCAGCTTTAGGATGTTGGCCCCTGGCTCCATTGCATCTACCACTGAAGCTTTTTTTTAGGTGTTTATCAGTAAAGAACTGCTTTTGGTGCCAGTCTGCAACACTCCAGAAAACTCAGATGGAATTTGGTACCTCCTGCATTTAACTCTGCCAGGTTAGTCTTTCAATATCGCTGTTCCCTGAACGTGTGCCTCAGTGAATAAGTCTGAAACCCTCTTGCCCAAGATGCAGATGGAAAGCATCTGCCCTATGAGTCTGGATAGAATAGACAATGTTATGATGATAAATGCTGTGCAAATCTCCATGAGTTCATAGGCAGAAGTGTATTTGTCATTGACCTACTCACTCTGGATGAATTCTGCTACTATCCTATGCTCTCTCTATTCCTGGATCCAAGTTGAAGAAAAGATCTGATGTTACAGATACAAGGATAAAGGACAAAGAGAATAAAGGGAACTGGTTGGTAAACCTATAACCAATGGTTCAGCATCTTTCTGGCTTTAGCCCTTTGAAGCTCCAGAGAACCCATCATTTACAAATCATAAGCCTTGACTTTTCAGATTATTATTATTATTTTGTCTTCCAAGCTTAAGAAAATCTATTGAGGACCCTAGCAGCTGTGAATTGACATTGTTTGGGCTTTCTGTTCTCTCCTCCTGCCTTTCCCCTTCCCTCCCCCTTTGAAAACTGTGTGGTTTCATTTTATTTGTTTTGTGTCATCCCCTGATGAATGCTCCCAGAAACAACAAATGCTCTTGGCTTGGTGGGCTGAGGAGTCATGGGGGCAACAATCAAAGGAAACCTCAATTATTATCTCCAGATGCAAGCTCATCCCAATAGAAAAGTTTGGAGTGGTCGCCAAAGTAAAGCCTGCCTGGGTGAGCACTTTGGGGTGCATTATCCTGAGTGAATTTCTAAGGCATACTGACCTTGGTGGAGGTGGTTCATCATCTCTCCGTTCCACGATCTGTAAGGCTCATTTTGAAGATTTATAAGGCAATAATGGTGCTGTCTTCCTATTTTCTGTCTCAGTTTTTTCTTTGAGAAGTAACATTTGTCCATGGTAAATCATGAGCCACACTCACCAGTGTACTGCATCAATACTTAAACCAACGTAAGATTAGAGTTAAGCAAAAATATTAATGAAACCAGAAGCTCAACTTAAAAGTCCAGGCTTCTCAAGGCATTTAAACTAGAACCAATCTTCCTCTCTCCATTTGACTGCACTGACCTACAGGATCTGTAGGTGGAATATCTGTACTATCCAATGCTTTACTCCTCTCATCTGCTCCAGTGTCATATTTCTTTGATATCAGGGAAGGTGATTGGATAATGTAGCAACGAAATAGATTCTTTTGCAGGTGGCTTATTATTGGATAATAAGAACAAACCTAGATAGTTCGAGACAGCCAGCATGTAGGCTAGCTTGGCTTTGCTTTGCTAGCTTGCTTTGCTTTTATATTATGTTTTTGTATATGCTAGAGTAAGGTTCTCATGACTTATTTTCAAAATTGGTCACTCGTTTTGGAATCATAGGAATATACAGAATTAAGTACTGATACATTGAATATATAAGAAGTAGATTTTAAATTTTGTATCTGTAGTTCTACACTTTCTGTGAGATAAAATTTGTAAGTGAACTTCTATTTTTTTATTTGTTTGATACTTCTGGTCTATTTCTGTAATTTTCTGTTGCCTTCCATTTGAAGTCAGCTGAGAGATAGAGGTCTGTGCAACCTACAGTGTTTACAACATCTCTCCTTTCTTTTCTATGTAGTTAACTGCCAAGGCTTGGCTCTGAACCTTGATTCCAGATAACTGTGATTCCAGGTACCACTTTCTGCCATTCCACTTTCTCCACTCCTCAGCTGCCAGCATCCTCCTCACTGAGGAGTACAGATGAGCAAATTTCAGCAAAGCATCTGCTCAAATACTTGCCAAAGTAAAGGACAGGTGAATAGATCCCTGCCCATAAGTTTGGTGGTCCAAGCTGAAATTGGAACAGAGGAATGTATCTTTTTCTATAAGCCAGATTTAAAAAAAAAAATCTTCCTAGGGTCCTATCTGCTTCTTGCTTGTGAGGAAGCAGTTAGTGTTAAATTTTATTAACTTGTCTTGCAAACTTATGTCCTTCCATGCAAAGCTGGCTGGCACAGGTTCTCCAAGGCCACAATTCCTCCAGCATTATCTTTTCATCAAGCACTGTGTAATGCCCCCTTTCCACAGTATTACAAATCTTTGTGTTTCTAAGAAAACATAATTGCAATGTAGTTGATGATGAGGTATATTTTTTTAAAAAAAAAAAGGTTTGAATGACTGTTCACAGCTAGTAACTGCTGTGCATCAATCTTGTGTGTGTGTGTGTGTGTGTGTGTGTGTCAGTTGTGAGCTTGAACTCTGGGCCTGGGCGGTATCCTCAGCTCTTGAGCTCAAGGCTAGCTCTTTACCACTTGAGCCACAGCACCACTTCCAATTTTCTGGTGGTTAATTGGAGATAAGAGTCTCACAGCCTTTCTTGCCCAGGTTGTCTTGTAACCGTGATCCTCAATCTCAGCCTCTGAGTAGTTTAGGATTACAGGTGTGAGCCACCATGACTGTTTGTGCATCAGTCTTCGTGCTTGATATTTTTGATTTAATTTACTTGTACTAATGAAATATTTTAATAAAGAAGTGAGACCCAACAAGACTTAAAGAAGCCTCTGGTGTACAATACTTGTGATTTAGTCTAAAAATCTAGGTTTTCTGGACCGCACTTTTCTTTGGCTAGGCTTTGAACTCAGGGTCTTGCACTTGCTTGGCAGGTGCTCTACTAGCTGAGACATGCTTCTAGCCTGGCTTTTTGCTGATTAACTGGAGATAGAGTCTCAAGGACTTTTCTGCTTGGGTTGCCCTAGAACTGTGATCCTCCAGACCTATGTCTCCTGAGTAGTTAGGATTATAGTCATAATGCACCAGTGCTCAGTAATACAGCTTTTGTTACAGTTGTCCTCTACCTCTTGTCCTTCCTCCCCTACCCCTTCTACTGCCCACAAGTCTTTATCACTGCTTCTGAGTGCCCTAAATCATTTCTTGCTTTTACCTTAAACCTGACCACCTTTGTTAAAAATTAAGTGTTAGCTAGAATTTTTCCTGATAAGCAACACAGTTCACTGTATTTACCTTTTTTCCTGTCTCCATTTTATACCTCTGTGGTATTAAAGAGTTTCATTTTGATAGTTGCATGTACATAGTGCACTTTGGACAAATTCACCCCTCTACCATAAATGAATCCTTACCCTTCTTCCTCCCCCACTTTTATGTCCTCTCTCTATTTTAAAGATTCGCCTGTGTTAAAGGTGGTCTCTCCTTGGTTTTGCAGGGTCCCTGTTCTCTTTTGCAATGCTCGAGTTCAGGAAATCCTCACATTGCAACATAATGTGTTTCTAAAGTGCCTTTCTTAATCTGTTGTTTGTAGCTTGCAATTGGTTTTCTCAGCAAAAGAGGGCTTTACGTGATGTTTACAGTTCCCAGTCCAGCTTACAATAGCTTGCTTAGTTTACATACTAGACATTTGTTGAAGTATTTACTAAGCAAAGATGGTTGAAAGTTTTTCTGTTCATTGCCATTGTGCTTCAGCATTGTGATGTTTGAGGTAGGCTGTTTACTCCCCTGATCCAGTTCTCAGATATCACATTTATATACATACACATACACATATGCTGATACTGACATTTGAACAGAGCTTGGGCACTATCCTTTTGCTTTTTTGCTCAAAGCTGGCACTCTACCACTTGAGCCAAACCTCCTCTTCTGGCTTTTTGGTGGTTTATTGGTTGAGAGTCTCAGAGACCTTCCTACCAGGGATAGCTTCAAAGTTCAATCCTCAGATCTCAGCTTCCTGAGTAGCCATGATTACAGGTGTGAGCTGCTGGCATTAAGCTTTACAGAATTTTGCATGTGTACTGTAGAGAGGTATACAGGTCACAACATTAATGCATTACTACAGTAATGTTCTCAATCCCCAGATGAGGCAACAATAGTTCACACATGCACATGGAAAATTCAGCCACGTGTCTGTGGATCTCTGAGGCACACTGTGCCTTCCAGTCCTGGCGTGCAGGTAACATGCACCAGGTGAGATGTGACATTATAAAACATTGTTTCCTCAGAAAGTTACATCTGGATGTGATAAATTAGACAGGACTCTAAACACTCACACAGTGGGACCAAAGGAGGATATTCTTAGGACAGGTTCACAAGAGCTATAACTATGTGCATATGATCATATAAAACGATACTTATCAAAATGAACTCCAAAAAATGGAAATGAGGGTTTTTTCCCCCTTTTCCTGTTTTTCCCATTTTGTCTTGTATGTAAATTTATCTGATTTTGGGGTGGGGAAGGGGAAGCACAGAAAAGATGGGACAAAGGGTGAACAAATGCAGTCGTGATGCTGAATATGAACTTGTGGGGGAATGGGGTAGGGAGGGAAATGGGAGAAAATAAGGGGAAAAAAACGTACTATTCAAAAAGACATATACTCATTACCTGCCGTATGTAACTATAACGTCTCTGTATGTCATATTTACAATAATTTTTTTAAAAAAACATTGTCTTCGGAGACTGTAGCATCTCTTTAAATGTATGAGAGAGTGTCTGTTGCTTGTACTGGGGCTTGAACTTCACATCTGGTGCTCTACAACTTGAGCCACATCTTTACTTCTGGCTTTTTGTGGGTTATTTGGAAATAGGAGTTTCTTTGATTCTTCCACTGGCTCCAAACCATCATTCTCAGATCTCAGCCTCCTGATCATAAGCGTGAGCGACCAATGAGCACAGAAGGGCCCAATAGCAGTGTTGAATGTCCAAGTGATTAAATGAATGAATGATAGCGAAGGGCTACAGAAGACAGCTGAACACTTGCTGTCAGTTTTCCCCAAGAATCGGAGGCATAAAAGGGAAGGTTTTTTTTTTTTCACTTCACAGAATTTCCTTCTTGTCCGATTCCAAAGAAGGCCCAATTTTGAACATCCCTGTGATCTCAATTTTGCTTTGCCAGCCAGACATAAAGCTTCAATGGCATTTGCTTTACTTTGCCTCCTTCTTCTTTACTAAACATAGGTCCACGGAGGCTTTATATACTGGTTTTGACCCCCCCCCCAAAAAAAATCGTGTCTAGGACTATTTACCAAGAAATCCCTTACAAGACACTTCAATGCATTTCCTTCCCTGTTGTAATGAAAAGGTGCGTAAGCTAGGCCCCAGGCCAGACAGACGCGAACATTTTTGACCTCTGGGAGCTGCCAGCCCCCTCGGGTAGCTTTGGGGTTCCAGTTTCCCAGTATCAGGCTTGGCCTGGCAGGGAGCCGGACTCCCACAGGTGGGTAGTGGGTGTGGCCTGCGTTTCTCCCAAGTCCCTTCCCCACCCCACCTTTCAGAGCAGAGAGGTGCCAGAGGGATTGCACCTCCATCGGGAGCCTGCTGAGGTACAGGCCGGTGGGGGGCCCTGCAGTGGGAGCCCTCCTCCCCTGGGGGCCCGCCACCATCCTGGGGGTTCAGGTCCCAAGCCGCAGCACCTCGGCAGAGAGCTGCTCCCCGGGCTGGCCAGTGGGGGGCGCTCTGTCGTGGGAACACGCGGAGCGCCGAGCAGGGCGGGACCGGGCGGGGCCGCGGCCCCCTTCATTCCCTCCCCTCGCTCCGCTGAAGTTTCCCCGGGTTCCGGGCGCGTCGCAGCGGCCTCTGGGGAGAGGAGGCGCCCGGCCGCGTCCTGCGCTGTTCCCGGGCGCCCGGCGGGGAGCCAGGTGCTGGGTTGCCCCGTCGCGCTCGGTCCCGAGGGCATGCGGCAGCCGCAGGGGCCCCGGCTCCCAGGCGAGCGCGTGCGGTGAGTGAGGTGCGGGGCGGGAAAGGGGGCTCCCGGAGCAGCCGGCCGGCCGGCGCGCGCGGGGTGACTCCAGGCACTGGGATCGCCGCGGATCCCAGCTTCTCGGGGTTGCTTGGCTCGCAGCTGGGCCCCCAATCCAGTCCAAACTTGCCGCGGCAGAACTTTCCAGGCCAGTGCCCCCCCCGGGGGGGCCATCTGGTCCTTGCCCACTTGGTTATTCTTAGGAGCGACCAGTCCTGGAGATGCGCGCTGGGGGCGGAGGCTGTGCGGGGCTGGTGGGCTAGGGGGACCGGGGCGCGCAGAGGGCCGCCCCCCCTTCCCCAGGGCTGCGCAGCCCCGCGCAGGTGCGGCTTCCCCCGGAGTGGAATCTGGTTCTCCCCCGGAGTCCCGGAGATAACGTTCTTCAGCTTCTGATTACACTCGGGGCAGGGGTGTGCAGATTGAGGGACGCTCCAGCCCTGCACTGGCATGCGTGTCAGGCTTCGCAGGAGTCATTCTTAACGGTTTTGCAGCGCTTATCTGGGCTGCTCAGGATGTGTAAGTGAGAGTCCGCAGCGACCCTCCCACCCCTCCTGGGCCGGACAAAAAGTGCTTTGTTTTCTAGCAGTGTTACTTTATTGCTTTCTTCAGAAAGTGTACAGGCCAAATGGCTTAGAAGTTTCTCAAGCATGTAATTTGAGGAGTGGCTGTGATTATTGGACACAATTTAGTCTATTTAGGTGATCATTAAAAGTGCCCTCAAAAACACTTGTGGGTCCATTTTTTTTTTGAAACTTACTAATTTTCACTAATCGTTTTCCCCATAATTTGTTTTTTTGTGTTAGTACTGGGGCTGCTTTGGCTTTTTTTTTTTTCCTCGACCACTTGAACCACAACTCCAGTTCTGGCTTTTTCTGCCCAGGTTGGCTTCAAACTGTGATCCTCGGATCTTCGGCCTCCTGAGTAGCATGAGCCACTAGCACCTTGGCTTCCTATAATTGGTATTGTCACTATAACTATTTTTCTCTCTCCTCATTAACGGATCACTTTATAAAGTAAAAGGCCATTGAACTTTTCAGAGCTCCCCCTTGTATTTTTTTATGTTTTTATTGTGAAAATACTGTACAGAGGGGTTACAGTTACATGACCAAGGTAATGAGTACATTTCTTATCAAGCATTGTGGCCTCTTCCTTTGTTTTTCCCCTACCATCCCTTCCCTCCCATCTCCACAACTACACTCCTGCCCCCCTAAATTGTAAAGTTCGATGTTCAACAGTGTCTTGTACATCTCATTGCTACAATGAGTCAACCTGTATCCTTATTTAAACATTTTGTTTTTTCCCTTCCCCTCCCCAAATTATACTGTCATCAAATACAGTGAAAACAGGGGTTATACTATGGGGGAGGAATGTACAAAGCAACAAAAAAAATCACATGGCACCTTATAAATACAATAGCAAGCAAGGAAAAAAACACTTGTGTTCCTATCTTAACATCATCTTATCTGGTCATATGTACATAGCTTTTGACCTTTTCTGCTTGTCCCAGACATATACTAGTTATTGCAAATAAGGGAAACCATAGGACCTATGTTTCTTTAGGCCTGGCTTACTTCACTTAGTATATATTTTCCCAAGTCTTTCCATTTCCTAACAAATTCCCCCCTTATATCTTATAAAACAAAATTAACTTCAGACACAGACATACCATATTTTGTGCACACATGCCATTTTGTTAATGCATGAATGTTTGTACAGCTAAGAATTTTGGCTTTTCCCTATGAACTATTAGTAGTTCATTTGCTACTAACCCTACTTTTTATGAGATATTGGATCCAACTTTATGTGCTGGTCTGAATCCAATGAAGTAGAGCTTCTCTTTTTGTCTCTCTGTCTCTCCATCTCTGACACTCTGTTTCTGTCTGTGTTTCTGTCTGTGTGTCTGTGCTTCTGTGTGTCTGTCTGTCTGTCTGTCTGTCTCTCTCTCTCTGTTTTATCCAGAAGTGTTACAGTTAGAAACAACAACCTTGGCTCTGTTAACATCATGCCTTTTCAAAGAAACAAACTTTTCAGAATTGCCATTCTAAAAAGTCCAGCAAGCCAACCCTGCCAGTGAGTTCTGGAGTACTGGAGATAAGCACACTCTCTTGAGAGAGACTGTGTGGACCCAGCCACCTAGCCATCTGATTATTACTGACATATAACTAGTGAAATGGATCATTTGGGCAATGTTTAACATTTCTCCTTTGTCTTTTAAATTCAAAACGTTGGGAATTTTGGTTTAGTTACAAATCACTCCTCTTTTATAAATGTAGCCAATACATTTATCTACTACGCAATTGTGAATCATTGCTACTCAGTAGGTGGAGATTGATGATCTGTGTTCTGTATTAGAGTTTGAACTCAAGGCCTTGTGCTTGTTAGGCTGGTTTTGCTTCTGGAGCCACACCCCAGCCTGAAGGTGGAGATTTGGAAGGTTACAGCTGAAGGCCAGCCTGGACAAATGTTAGCTTATCTCAAACAACCCAGGCATGGGGGTGTACCTGTACCCCCACTTCCATGGGCAGCATAGACAGGAAGATCAAGACTTGAGGTCCGCTTGTGCAAGAGTCAGACCTTATCAGAAAAATAACTGAAGTACAAAGAGCTGGCTCAAGTGGTAGAGCACTTGCCTAGCCAGCACAAGGCCTTCAGTTCCAAACTTAGTACCCCCCCCCACTCCCCTTCCCAAAGACTCTATGCCAAATCAGATCTATTTTGGGTTTGTGGCTGTGTTATGGGGTGGCTTATGGAACAGGTCTGCATGTTTTCCATGAATAAAAATTCAAGACATTAAAATATGTGAGTATTTTTGTGTATGTTCATCAGAACTTATTTGAAATGCTACAGTACATTAGTATCCAGGCAGAGAAAGACAAATGCACACACAGTGTTGTAGCCAAACAGCATTCTCAATCAGTTGAACCACACATGCCTTAGGCTGGTTGCTTATCTTCTTGATACTCCCTGCAAGGGAGCAGGAATCCACCATATCTTAAGCCAACCTCTTCTTTGTTTGGGCTGGAACAAGGGAAATCACTATAACTCAAGCGGGAATTTCTATAACTCAAATTACCCATTAGCCACTCTCCTTGAAGTGTGTGCATTAGTTCAAATGCTATCTGGCCTGTGATTATACCCAACAGAGTGGTTAAGTCTGATTGCAAGCTTCTAAATGGTTGAAACCGAGCACAGGGCATTATTAATGTAGGGTAAAGGGAAGAGCCAGGCTTAGCAGTTACATTAGCCTTTGTTCCAGACATCATTGTGAGCTTGGGAACATTGCTGCACCTCTGTAAACCTTCATTTCCTCATCTGTGTAAATGAAGGTTATATCCATCACTCAAGATTGAAAGAAAAAGAAAGGTCTCTGAAATGCAGGAAGTACTGACATGGTGGTTATCCTTATTTCCTCCTGGATGTTTATGTAAACCTGGGTACAAATGTATATTGTTCTAGTAAGGGGTAGATGCTCAAGCCACAGGTGACATAGAGATGCTAGATATACTTAAATGTGGTGTTCTCTTTTTGGGCCAAGAGTCTTTGGCTCCTCTTGCCACCATTGCTCCATCAAGTACTGAGCCTCTTCTGCTCTGGATTGAAGATCCTTAGTAACCTTTATCTTCGACCTCCTGTGTAGGTGGAGGGGTTTCCTGGGACTCCATGATGGGCTGGCCATAAGCACTGAGAGTTTGTGCTTTTACACATGAAGGGCTAGCATTTAGAGGCATACAGAGCCCAGGAATATGGATTCTAACCACAGCTGCACTCTTGCAAGCTCTTTTGACCATAAATATATGACTTGTGATTCTTGAATCAGTTTTGTCATTTATGCAATGGAGATAGTACTTACATGAATTTGTTCTTTCTCCATCTTGTCTTCTTTTTGTTTATTTATTTTTGGTATTTTTATGTACTTACCTTAAAATTTTTATCTTCTTTTTATTTGTTGTGTGTATTTTGAGACAAGATTTTGCTATAGAATCTGGGCTAGCCTTGAGCTCACTATGTAACTGATAGTGGCTTTGAATGGAACAATTCTCCTATCTCAGCCTCCCAAGTGTTGGGATTTTAGGTATGTGCTATCACACCTGCATGGGTTATTAGATCCCGTGAAGTCATCTACATGGAGAAACTTTGTCCCTGTGCAGGACCAAGAGATGTTGGAATTTTTGGGAAAGGGCATCCTGATTCTGGTCAGCTAGGCAGACTCTCTGAGCAAGGGGTGGCAAGATGTCCATGTGGTAGCTTGTGTACCAAGAAGGCATTTCCACAGTCCATCCTCACTCATTCCTCTCTCCTTTCCTTTGTGGTTATACTAGACTTCAAGGAAGAGATTGTAACCAGGAAGTTGGGAAACCTCTATGGGGAATATGTGAAGAAGATTAATTTGACTGAGATGAACAAATGTTATGTGAGGAAAGATCCAGAGCAGCCTCAAACACTCCTTGAATTACCTACGCTGTCTCTGACTTCTGTCCTCCATAGACAAACATCCACAGAGCCAACTCCACTTCCAACACGTACGTAAGGAAGCACACTCCTCCATTCCTTCCTGTGAACTTGGGTCTCCAAGGTTCAGCCTGCAAAACAATACTGGGACTTAGCATTCTTCCAGAGCATCTGATTATTTCATTTAGTCTCTTTCTTCTTCCCTCTTCCCCTCCTGATTTGACCTCTGTCTCACCTGACCCCCAATCTCCTGTCCTGGCTATCGACTTGACCCCTGTGACATTACCTCACTCCCATGAACCTTGTCTCCCTTCCTCAAATGTGAATCATTCACCTTCTCAGGCTGGGCCAGACTTCATGTTGCTCCAGAAAGCGACCTGCATCACCCTTTTCTAACATGCTTAATCAGCCTCTCTTATCTAATTACTCATCAACTAGTAGAATGTCCAGCCTAAGGTCCAGGGGAACTAAAGGCTGGAGGATTTGCTAGCCCTGGCTGCTGCATATAGGTGACATTATCCAGGGATAGCTTAACAACTGATAGGGTTACTGGGGTGTACATTAGCCCCTCCACAAGCTTACTAGCTACCCAATGACTTTCCAAGCCAATATGAAGAGTCAACAACTGCAGTGTACTTGCTTTCTAAATGAAGCCTGAAGACAAGGCCTTGTTCTCTCCCTTAAATCCTACAGCTGAAATATTGCCCTTGATTTCCAAATTATATTCATGTCTATCAGCTATTCACCCTTTAAATCTACTATTTGTTTTCCTTGGAGACATATTGGTGTTGGTAGAGAAGTATTCTAAGGGTGTGTTGATGGTTTATTCTCCCTAAACCTCTACCTACAGACTTACCTTTCATTATGAGTCTGCCAGTCAGCCATCTATCTCTGTGAAAGCTGTCAAAGATGATTATTGTCATCACTCTTTTACATGTGTTAGTTGGCATTCTGTTCTAAGGGAGAACTTACTTTCTCATGTTTTTTAAAAATTCTCTTCCTCCCTCCCTCCCTCCCTCCCTTCCTTCCTTCTTTCCTTCCTTCCATCTTTCCTTCCTTCTTTCTTTTTTTCTTCCTTTCTTCCTTCCTTCTTTCCTTTTTTCTTCCTTTCTTCTTTTCTTTTCCTTTTTTTTGGTCTATAGTGGGGCTTGAACACAGGGCCCAGATATTGTCTCTGAACTCTTTTGCTCAAGGCTAGTGCTCTACCATTCTGAGCCACAATTCCACTTCTAGTTTTCTGGTGTTTAATTGGAGATAAGATTTTTCCTGCTGGGGCTGGCATCAAACTGCAATCCTCAGATCTCAGCCTTTTGAGTAGCAAGGATTACAGATGTGAGCCACCAGTACCCAGTTTTTTTATTCTCTTTCATTAGGAAAGATTCATGGATTCCTTTGTATTCAATATGTTGAAATATTTCACTTAGTTTATGTGTTTTGATGTTCAACTTGTCCTCATTTTAGCCAGTGGAAACTTTGTAATACTTGCTCCTGTAACCTTTTGACACATATCTATCATTTGTTGAGTATTTCTTTAGTTTCTGGCACCACAGGATGTTCTAGGCCCATCTTGTACTTTCTCTAACCTAGTTCATCTTCCCTTTTAGTAGAGAAAGGAATGTTTTCTAATTAAAATTGCTTATGTTTAAGGGAGTACACCATGGATGTTTTGATATACTTATCTTGATATCTCTATATGTATATATAGTGAAATGATTAGTGAAGCTTAGCAAATTAACATATCTCTCTCATCTCATACAGTTGCCTATTCTCATGTGTGTATGATAAGAGTACTTAAAATCTACCATCTTGGCAAATAACCAGTCTGTAAAACTGTATTGTTCACAATAGCTCACAGTTGTATACTTCAGTGGAGAGGAGGGAGAAACAGGAATATGCAGACCAAAGTAAGATGGGTGTCAGTAGCTCACTCCTGTAATACTGGCTACCCAGGAGGCTGAAATTTGAGGATCGAAATTTGAAGTCCAGAAGACTCTTATCTCCAATTAACTACCAGGAAAGCCTGACATGGAGCTTTTGGTCAAGTGGTAGAGTGTTAGTGTTGAGCAAAAAAGCTCAGGGACAGCTCCCAAGCCCTAAATTAAGCCTCAAGAAAGGCACAATTTAAAAAAAAGATACAAAGCTGTAGTAAGGTTCAGAAGTCTAGAGGTTTGATTTATACAGGCTGATGTGAGGAGATCAAGATACAGAAAGTTGAGATGTCCATTCTATGGTGCTGATGTTGTATCTACATCACTCTGAAGACAAAGCAGGAAATCAATGAATAATTGAATAAGTAAATATGTGTATATACAAGCCACACACCCATATGCATCTATAAAATTTTCTCTATTACTTCCATATGAATTTAAAAATCATGTATTTCATACGAATACCTCTAACTCAGGCATCTTCGTGTTTCTCTCCTTGCTATATTTGTGTATTTCTTCTCTGGCCATTAGAATGTTGAATCTAACTATTTTCAATGTTTTAACTGGTTTTCTAAATGTAATCAATTAGTCACCCTGCTTCCTCTGTGTCCATCTGCCTTCTTTCCCGATGCCTCTTGTCCTTGACTGCCAGGTGTGTGAGCCTGCGTCTCTGTGCAGCTTCATCATCAGACTCTGGTCCTTCCAGCTCCCGGCTCTGTGTGGCTCATACCCATTGCCCTTAACTTTGTGTGCCTGCCTACACTCCCCTTTATCACACTCAACCTTGAGCTGACTATTCTCAGGAGAGAGGAAAAGAGAAGGAAGGGAAGAAAGAAAAAGATGGAAATGGACAGAAAGCAAGAATAGGAATAGAATGTATAAAATCTTTTGCTATATGTTGCCAAATGACATTGTTCAAAAGTTATATCCAGTCTCTTCTCACCAAGGTGCTATTAAAGCACTACTTTCCCCCCTACATCCTTGTTAATCCTGAATATGAGTTACCAGTTTAAATGTTCTTAATCTGAGAGCACTTTACTTCTGTCTCCATGTAAGCTCTTCTTTCACCTGCGAGGTCAGAATTCTCCCCCTTGGCAATGCTGATGTTTTGGTAGTTGTTTGTGTGGAGGGTAGAGGTGGGCATTTTGGCACAGGTAGCAGTATTTCTGACCTCTACCTGGTAGATGCCAGTAGTATACCACTTATAGCTATTTCAGTGAATCTAGATATCTTTGGGAAAAAGATGGAGTTAGCACTGCCTGGGACCCCACAGTTACAGATTATGATGTTTGTGAGGGCATTTTTACATCCTTATAAATGTCTTAATACATCTTTGTCTTTGTATTGCTTTTTTTTTTTTTGTCATCATGGGACTTGAACTCTGGGCTTGGGTGCTATCCCTCAGCTCTTCAGCTCAAAGCAAGTGCTCTACTGCTTGAGCCACAACACCACTTTCAGTTTTCTGGTGGTTTACTGGAAATAAGAGTCTCACCGACGGGGCTGGGAAGGTAGCTCAGCGGTAGAGTGCATGCCTTGCAAACATGAGGCCCTGGGTTCGATTCCTCAGCACCACATAAACAGAAAAAGCCGGAAGTGGCACTGTGGCTCCAGTGGTAGAGCACTAGCCTTGAGCCGAAGAGCTGAGGGACAGCACCCAGACCCAGAGTTCAGGCCCCATGACCGGCAAAACAAAACAAAACAAAACAAAAAGAGTCTCACAGACTTTCCTGCCCGGGCTGGCTTTGAACCGTGATCCTCAGATCTCAGCCTCCTGGGTAGTTGGGATTAGAGTAGTGAGTCACCGGCGCCCGGCACAGTGAAGAAGTATTAACTGGACTGGGAAAAGAAGAATCAGTAAATGGGTAGACTCTACCGTAACAGAACCAGTAGAACTTGTCTATCAATTACATGCATATAACTCTCCATAAATCGAAGTTCCAGGATCATTCAACAGAGGGAAAAGAATATAATGCCAACAAGGTTCGATTTTTATGGATGAGTAGGCCATTAGGATAAGTAGGACTCTAGCATTACCAGGTCACCATCAGTCCTAGATTTCCACCTTAATTTCTTATTGCTAAATAATTGACAACTATAACCATGTCCAGTTGATAGACTGTTTTGTTGAGGGGCAAAGGAAAATTTTTTAGGAAAAAGTATAACAGAACAGCACTCAAAGTTCTAGAAAGATGCAAATAGGTTACCTCTCTTAGCTTTTTCTGAAACAAGAAAATTGCCTAATCATTGTAATTTTCTAGAATATATTTGCAGTTTGATTTTGATGTTTTTACTTGGTTACATGGACTTTTCCATGATCATCTTTTGTCAAATACTTTAGAGAAGGGAACCACTTACAAGTTTTTATGGTATTTGCCACAATCAGATTATAGCTCTTCAGGAAACAGTAAAAGTTTGCAAAAGGCATTCTTGTCATTATGGAGAATAACTGCATATTTCATTTCTCATGGGAACAGATAATTGCCTACCAAAGAGAAGCTCCATACATTAGTATGGAAAAAAAGAAAGTTGGACTAGAAAGAGGAGTCTACTTCTCTGTGAAGTAGAGAATTTCCTATTGATCATCTGACCATCTTACCACAGGATCCGATGCAGAAAGATGTGAGCTCACTCTGAAAGCTGTTGGTGGTACGCAGTGAATGTGTCTTCATGGGCTACTCCATGATACCAATAGAGTGGTCTGGAGGAAGTGTGGTAATGTACAGCTTACATGTGATATACATATGACTTACATCCTGATTCATTGATGGTAATTAGAAAATGTGCTAGCCTGAAAGTTCAGTCATATAACTCACTTATGAAGCACCATAGGTTAACAACAAAGTATGCTGTAGGGTAGAGGCTACTTTCCCCTTTTGAATACATGACCATTTGGGAGCTGTGGCTTAATGCCATTACTGAGCATTAATTGGGATACCACATATGGCTAGCCCAGATGAAGATTGAGATTCAAGGTTGAACTACGTTTGCTACTCTGTGTGATTTACTCTCTCACCACCATGAAGTCAAAAGTCAACTTAGGAATTATCACAAATTGGGAGCCATTTGTAGTTAGGATGATAGACGTCAGATTTTCAGCTGAGCTGGCTAACTTCTTTCTTTTTCCTGATTATAAATATTCATCCAGGACTAATATGTTCAGTGGTGCTGGAAAAACACCAGTTAGTAACTGAACAGGGTGTGAGAGGAGGCCTGAGCTTTGGGTTTGTAATTCCAGTTACCCCCCAGGCCTGAGCGAGCCATCTCAGTAAACTCTGCTGGACCCCTCACCTCACTTCCTGGGAATAGGCTTAGCCTGGGGCTCACTGAACTTGCTCTTCTCTACACCCAGAGGTGCGCAGGGCTTTCCAGTTGCTGTGGCATTTACTTTCACCCAATTATCTAAATTAGATTTTCTCTCCCTTTTACTACAAAAGTAATTGAGGTTCAAAAAGGTGAATTGCTCCCTCCCCTACCCCCCAGGCCTTGTTGCTAATTACAGCGGTCAAGTGTGTCACCACTTAAGCTGTTCCTAGCCCCTTATTTGAATAGCCCGAGGACAAAGGTACTCTTCCTGTCCCCACTTTGTAGATAAGGAAATTAAGGCACAAAGAGGCAAATTGACTTGCTAATAAGACTTCAACCTGATGACTTGCTTGTTGATGACGTGACTATTCTGTTGCCCCTTAAATGGCTTAAAGGCTATTGTCCCTACTGAGTCCTAGCATCCTAGTTAAAATCCTATGATCTTACAGCCTTGTGGTTGTTTCTGGTCTCTCTATTCTGTTCCTCTGGTCTATAGATCTGTCATTATTCCAGTGCTATAAATTTTTATTACTGTAGCATTGAAATAAGTTTTAAGATCAGAAAATAGGAGGCCTACAGCTTGGCTTTTTCTTAAGGTTGTTTTGGCAATTTAGGGTCCTTCATGGTTCTGTATGGGTTTAGGGGTATTTTTCCTTCTAGTTCTATAAAATGTTATTGGAATCTTGCCAGAGATTTCTCTTTGAGAAGTATGGAATATTTTAGCAAGACTGTCTTCTGGGCCATGAACAGGAGATGTTTTTCCATTTATATCTGTGCCTTCTTTAATGTCTTTAAGCAGTGTTGGGGATTTTATATCTCCTTGATTGTTTATTCTTTGGTATTTTATTTATGTGTGTATATATGTTTTGTGTGTGTGTGTGTGTGTGTGTGTGTGTGTGTACATGTTCAAATGAGTAGTGGGGCTTGAACTCAAGGCCTGGGAGCTGTCTCTGAGCTTTTTTGCTTGAGGCTAATACTCTCACTTGAGTCACAGCACCACTTTTGAGTTTTTTGGTGGTTAATTAGAAATGAGAATCATGGAGTTTCCTGTTCCAGCAGGCTTTAAACCATCATATTCAGATCTTAGCCTCCTGGGGAGCCAGGATTACAGGAATGTACCACTGGTGCCTGGCTCAAGTGACATATGTTTAATGTATGTCTTGCAGGTTTACTGAATTAATTTAGTCTAGGAGATTTTTTTTTTTAGTCTGTGTGTTTTCTACATTGAAGATAATTTAACTTCTTGCTTTCCAATTTGTTGTACTATATCTTTCTTTCTCCTTCTTGTTACTGAGTAAGAGTAGTGAGGGAAGGCATTCTGACCTTGCTCCTGATCTTAGGAGAAAAAGTTTGGTTTTCCCCATTGATGTTTTCTGCTAGTATTTGAGCACCAAATCTGAGTCCTGGGTCCTTTTACTGTAGCATGCTGCTCTCTTCTCCTCTTACCCTTCCACTCCTCCTTTTGCTGTTTCTCAAGCAGTTCGGAGAGAAAGTGGCAGGTCTGAAGCCCTCTACTTTGGCACTTAGTCTTTATTGAGGCAGAGAAAGTCTTTACTTCAGTGTAGAGACTTATAGGATGGCCTTGTTATCATTTCCTATTAAAATGAGGTGTTAGAGCATAAATTTATAGATACCTAGAGTGCCACTGGAATATTACCTTATATTTCTCGAAATTTTGACTGACCTCACCTTCTTGGGAAGTGATATCACTTGTACCACTAGTAAGTACTGCTAGAAAGTACTAGATAAAATGAGAGGATGGGTGGAGGTGGGATAGATGGGGAGGCATTGATTAAAATGCATTAGACTCACAAACAGAGGTGTTGAATTGAAACTACTTTGTACAAGCCCTTAAGGATAGTAATAATAAAAATATGAAAGAAAGTACTACTGGAAGATAGTATTACCAAAAATAAAATTTTAAAAATAAAAAAAAGAAAGTAGTACTATCACTAGCCAAGTACTTAATTTCCTGTGTGTTAGAAGTGTTGCTTGGAGTGCATCCTTCCAGTATCCAAGATGGTTGTAATGATCATTGCTTTTTTTTTTGGTTGGTTGTGGGGCTTGAACTCTGGGCCTGGGGCGCTGTCCCTGTGCTCCTCAGCTCAAGGCGAGCACCCTACCACTTTGAGCCACAGCACCACTTCTGGTTTTCTAGTGGTTTACTGGAAACATGAGTCTCATAGACTTTCCTGCCTGTGCTGGCTTTGAACCGTGATCCTCAGATCTCAGCCTCCTGAGTAGCTAGGATTACACTGGCACCTGGCTGATCCTTGCCATTTTTAAAGGGGAAGAAGGTTCTGTTCAAAACAGTAGGGTGCATGTTAGAGCATGTTAGATGGACGACATCTGACCAGGTCCTGCTGACGGCCCCTTACCATTCTGTCTCTTCTGTACATCACAGTCTGCAATGCTCTCCTCAAAGGGTACAATCTACCCCAGAACCTCACAGATCTGGTTTTTCTTTGTCTAACTTGTTTTGGACATCCATGCAAAAGCATCTTTTCCCCTTTTCTGTCTTCATTCTGGCTCACCAACACCATGGCAGAACAGAAATGAAAAATCTACAAGATCAACTCCCACTTAGAAGACTGGGAAACCAGAGTTGAGTGCCTTAATTATGCAGTCTGTCTGACAGGGCATATGAAGACTTCCCTCCTTAGCAGGGGAATAAGTTTTTGTGGCTGAATGCTGCTTCTGCTCTCAGGTTAGGTTTCCCAGAGGCCCAGACTGTATCTTTGTCTCCTGGGAAGTCCTTCCTTGTTCTTGGTTCTCTGTGGCTATATCTAAAGTGAATGTTGGAAGTAAATGTGTGCTCCCTGACAGAGGAAGAACATGAGCGTTTCCAGGCCAACTGTGGCTTCCCTGGCAATACATTTCCTTCTGGTTTGCTTGTTTTTAGTCAGTTCTGCGAGCCAGTCACCACATCCAAATTCCAGTCAGGATCCAGTTTTTAACCATGTCCACTTGCCAGCTTTGGTGCTTGACCCATCTTTTTCTTTTTTTTTTCTTTGATATCTCCTTTGAAATACAGTTGGAACATGAATGTGGGTAGAAGGATGAACCATTAGTCAGCTGTTTACTGCAAGCCTGCCTCTGTTGTAAGACTGTTATAAGTAAGCCTTTGGGAAAGGCTGTTTGTGGTGAATGCTATTTTTTGTGTTTTGTGATTATAAAGATAATTAACTTTTTTGATCCTCTAAGATCCCTATCCCCAATATCTAGCCTCTGCCTATTGGCTTCCAGCTTTGCTTGCAGGTTTACATGCCATTCTTGCATGAGACCTGCTGAAAGCTAGAAGGAACAGCCAGCACTTGCTCATGCTCTGGTTGTTAGCAATCCTTCACTTAGAGCTACAGGTTTCTTAGACAAAATACAATGACTTGACTAAAACAGAAGTTTATTTTTCTCTTATGTTCTGCAGTGAGTGTTTTAGGTTCAAAGGGTTCCTTTGTTCTTGGTTCTTTGCCATGCTGTGGGCTACTGCCTCTCAAAAGCTCTGCTTAAAAACTGATTGTCTTTATTTCCAATAAAGAAATTCGCTGGCAGCACAGTTCAGTAGTAGAGAGCAGTTACCTAGTATGAAGAAGGCCACAGTTTCAATCCCCAACAAGAAAGGAAGGAAGGAAGGCAAGAAACAAGGAAGAAAGAAGAAAAAAGGAAGGAAGGAGAGAAAGAAGGAAGGAGAATGGAGGGGAACAAAGGGGAAAGGCTTAAACTCAGGGCTTAGGGACCATCTCTGAGCTTTTTGCTCAAGGCTAGCACTCTAACACTTAAACCACAGGGCCACTGCAGCATTTTCTGAGTAGTTTATTGGAGATAAGAGTCTCACAGATTTTTCTGCCTAGACAGGCATGAGCCACTGGCTTCTGGCAAGAATTACTTTTTCTTTCTTCCAAAGATCAATACTTGTGGTTTATATTCTGTCCAGAGACAAATCTACTGATGATGTGTTTGTTTCTCACAGCAATGTCAATTGCTATAAACATGTCTAAGTATTCTCAATTTCTGTTTATTATGGATGGAAACTTGTCCATGACTACTTTGATTTGAGCTGCTCTAGGGCTTTGGCCTTGTCTGAATGTTCAGTTCTAGATCACAGGCCTGTTTGTGTTCCAACTTGCCCAAAAGGAACAGTGCATGAGGTGTGCATGTTCAGTGTCTTAGGGCTGACCTGCACTAGCACATTTCATTTTGTGTTTACTTTGAATTATTGAGCAGTTAGTGGTGCTAAGTGGTCACCCCAGATGCAAGAAGGCTGGACAGTGGAGCATCCAGATGTGAGCTACAGGTCTATTATTCTGTAAAAAAGGAAACCATGATTTAGCAGTTCATACCGTGGAACATGAAACTAAAAAACATTGAAGAAATAATTACTACAGAAGTCACAGGAAAATTTGCAATTATGGCAAATGAGTTAGAAGAATGGCTGTGAGATCAATATCATACAACAGGCTTCTTACTCAGGGGTCCTGCTGGCCCTTTGATGTCGCCTGATCCTCAAGACCACGTGGGTGGTAAGGCTAATGATGAGAAATGAGAAATTCAAGTGCAAAGAAGCTGAGATCCATTCCCAGGGAAAACACAAAAAGTTGAGATTGCCTTTGATCTTCTCTAAGCATATCTGGATTGTGATTAGAAGGAGCAGGTGGAAGAGCAGGAATGCCACAGGAAAAGGAGGCTGTGGATGGAAGGAGGAAGAGCTTGTTCCTGAACTCTTCCCTCACTGCTCCCAGCTGCCAAACTTCTTTGCCTCTTCAGGGACTGTATCTAGCTTGTGTCCCCAGGCTTGAAAGACTCTTTGTCATATGAAAGTTCCACCAAGGTTGCAGGCCTTGTGAGAACAAATTTAATTTTCAATTAAGCTTAATTTTAAAATTAAAAGCTATTTTTTAAAAGTTTTTTATTTTTTGAGATATAGTCTTGTCAGCTAGTGAAAGCTGATCTTGAACTTTTGATTATCCTGTTTCTTCCTCCTGAGTGCTGGGATTAGAGGTCGGAGAGAAGCTCTTATCCAGAAGCTTCCATGGCTGACCACTCACTGGAAATGCCTCTTTGGAGGGTGGGTCAGTGGCACACACACACAAAAATGCACACATCTAACATGTGTGTTGCTTTTGCTTTGTATCTTGGCTGCAGGACCCGGTTGGCCCAGGAAGTGTAAAAAACAAAAGTTAATTGCTTTTTTTTCTCTACAGTGTCAGCTGCAAGTCTGGCTCATCTTTAAAATTAACACAGAAATCCATGTCATGGACTCCTGTGACATATAAGACCAGGAATATATATGTGGAGTTTGAATTAATACTGGACCACACTGAAGAACATTTGTGAGGCAGTCTGCAGTATGCAGAAATCTGGTTGGATTCCAAAGCAGTCATCTTTGCACTATGTATAAACTCGTGCAAATCACTCATTATAGTAGATTATTTATCATGTGCAGAGAAGTTTACTGGATTTTTGGTATGTATGAGAGAACTATGATACTGGTCGGAGCCACTGTATTTATGATTTATTCCTCTTACTTCTTTGAGAGTTGCTATAACTAAAGAATGTTATATGTAGTAGATTACTGTCAAAGATTATGAAAATCCACAGCATATTATGGATTCTCAAGTACCTGTTTTTTAAATTCTTTTAAAATTAAATATATATTTTTATTGTAGAGATACTATACAGTGGGGTTACAGTCACATGAGTAAGGTAATGAATACATTTCCTATTGAGCATTGTTCCCCCCTCCTTTGTTTTTCCTCTACCTCCCCATCTCCCCACCTCCCCAACTCCTCCCTCCCCCTCCAAAGCTGTAGTTTGTTTTTAACATAGTGTCTTGTACATCTCATTGTTACAATGGGTCAACCTGTATCCTTATTTCAGCATTTTGTTATTTCCCTTCCCCTCCCTAAATCAGAAAAATGTATATACAAGATGCAGGACACCGAATCAAACACAGTGACAACAGGGGTTATACCATGGGGGAAGAACAAAAAAATCACATAATACATTATAAGTACATTAAAAACAACAGCAAGAAAGATTAAAAAAAAACCTGTGTCCCTATCTTGGGGTTCATTTCACTTAGCATCATCTTATATGTTAAGTACCTGTTTTTATAGCATTTTAATGACTCTTAGAGGTCCACAGGCAAGGAATAGTCTGGTTAGCAGGTAGACCAGTTACTGATTATATAGTGGGTGCAGAGTTCATGGGAAAAAATAAGAGATGAGGTGACACCCTCAAAACAGAAGCAGTAGGGAGCAGTTAACATTCCTCAGGGAAGGTAGGAGGGGAGGCTTGCTGCTTATACAGAGCTGCTTGACACTAAGCAACAGTATCAACCTCCCCCCCCCCCCATCTCAACTTGGAAGAGAGGAAGCAGAGGAAATCACTATCTCAGCCTCAGGCTATTCACTCATCTCATACCTTGCTGTCCCTCTCACTGGCAGAAGCTGGCCAGCACAGAAGCTTTTCATATAATCCCCAAAGGCAACCTATAGGGTACAGAGCAAATGGAGGAATTTTAGGGGAGCTGGAGGGACAACAGTATTCACTTGCCTTTTCTATTCATTTGCATGATGTGGTTACCTTTATGTCAGGATGTGAACCTAGTAGGAGAGGAAGGAAGGAAGGATGAAGGGTTGAGCCTCCTCCTTCAATGGTGACTGCAGCTTCCTGGCATAAAGTGTAGTTAGTGTTCTTGCTGGAGATCCTTCTGACTTGTTCCTTTGGTAGTAGAAGTGCTCTACTTTGCGATCTCTAAGATCTAGTAGAAGAGCCCTTTCCTATGACAGCTGCATGCTTATAAGATATTATTTTTCTTTTAATGGAGAATTTGAGGATTTAGGGGGGCAAGTAAGAATTTAGAAGCAAGATGGCATCATTCCAACCACTGGTGACCTGGTGACTGGCTACTGTGGGACATCAGTAGGAAGAAGCCACTTAGAGCAAGGGACTACTTGTGTGTCCTCCTTAAGCCTGATGGAAGAGCACATGTCATGAGATGCAGTAAATGAGGGAGTCCAGTACCACAGCTCGATTAGGACAAGCCGTTTGGACCCAAACTTGTCTGTTGTCAATATTTCTCTACAAACAAAGATTTGCTTCTCCATGGAAAGGCATTTGTGGTAAACGAGCACTTCAGAGTTTTTCAAAATAATTTTTACAGGGGACTAAGTTTTTTTGTGAATGAAGAATATATCTTTCTGTTATGACTTTTCCATTTACACGTTGACATTCTTCACTCTTTCAAACATGTAAGCAACTACAATGTGGTTACATAAGTCTGTAAAGACCATTTACTCTAGCATTAGAACATGTGGAGTTATATATATTCATTTTGAGTATAGTCACTAGTATTTTTATTTTATGAGGATCAAAGGATAGAAGTACCTCATCTTTCTAGCCCAAGAAGTTAGAAAAAGATGAAATTTTTTGTAATAGGTTAAACACAAAGATTTATATTACATTTAGATAACCTAAGTCAGGACATTTGCTGGTCACATGAAGTGCAGTGTATCACCTCTTTTATTTAGTCCTGCATGTTTCCAGTCTGCCTTCCTGTTTAATCAAGGAGCATAAGCCAGTCTTCAGTCATCAAGAACATCTGGGGAACAATACCTTTGGTTATAGCTATTTGATAAACAAGTCCTAGCTTAGAAGCTGTGTGTATATACACATAGTATAAATCCACCTACTCGATTGGTAGAGAAGACAGTAGGTTAACTGGCTGAAATGCCACAGGCTGTTTTTCCTGCCTAAAGGGTGCAGAGTTGTGCTTTGTCATGAAAATCTGTTTATTCTGCTAAGCTTTAAGAAACTGAGTAACCAAGCCTTAGCAACGATAGAGGTTTAGCTTTCCCAAGGAAATGATGTAAGTCTAGCATGATAAGGAAATGGATTCTTAATAGTCCTCTCTTAGCAAGCACCCACAACGTAGACATATTGGTTTTATCCAGAGGCTTCTAATATTCTATGATGGGCAATATCCTTTCTGTTTAATCTATATCAAATTGCTACTCCTCTATTTTACCATAACAAAGAATAAATTAACTAATTAGGAAACCCAGGAGTGTTATCTGTTTTGAAATTATCGCAGTATAATAGAGTTGTAGCATTCACTCTTTTCCTTCTTGAAAATTAAAAAATAGTTATTTGCAGAGGTTTTATATTTAAAGAAACACTGAACAAATAGCAAAGTTTCCATATTCCCCTCCTAAACACAGTATCCCCTATCATTAAAACTTACATTCCTGTGGTATATTTGGAATAATTAACAAGGTGGTATGAGTGTATTATTATTAGCCTATACAGATTAATTTGATTTCTAGCCAATATCATTTTGTCCCATACAATATAAGCTTTATATATATAGTCATTCTGTCTCCTTAGGCATCTCTTGGTTGTGATAGTTTCCAGATTTTCCTTGTTGTTGTTGGTATTGTTGTTTTTCTCCCCAGCTAGGGAAGTGTTGGTGTTTTTCTTATGATTAGCCTGAAGCTTTTGGTTTGGAAAGAAGATCACTGAGTAAATTGCTATTCCTATTGCTCTTGCTAGCACATGATATGAAGATTACACACTAGCTACAGGGCTTAGAATGATTGCTGTTGGACTTACCTGGCTGAAATAGATTTTGTTGTTTCTCCATTGAAAAATCATTGCCATTCCATTTCCCTTTGGTCAGGGCTTGAACTCAGGGCCTGGGCACTGTCCCTGAACTCTTTTGCTCAAGTCTAGTGCTCTACCACTTTGAGCCAAAGTTGGACCACTTCCAGTTTTCTAGTGGTTAATTGGAGATAAGAGTCTTACAGACTGTTCCTGCCTGGGCTGGCTTCAAATCGTGTTCCTCACATCTCAGCCTCCTGAATAGCTAAGATACAGGCATGAGCCACCAGTGCTTAGTTCTTCTTCCTTTTTGGGAGGAAGTCACTAAGCATAGTCACTAGGTCCATTTAAGGAATGGCTACTTGGACTCCTTAGAGTGGACACTCTGTATAATCTACTAGGAATTCTTCTGCTCAGGAAATCTGTTTTCTAATGTTGACCTTTATTTCTCTTAGTGTAGACTCATGGACAATTAAGTTATACTTTAGATTATAATCTCACAGCACCTTACTTATGTTGTTGCTTGAATGTGTGTACTTCTCACTATTGGGCCCCCTGTATATTTGAAGTATTCTGATGTGCACACTTACAGGAAAGCCATCTCTGTGTGGAATTGTCCTTCAGACCACCCAGACTTGCCTTCTTTGGTTTAGCCACTGTTCAAAGGAAGCAAACACCATCCTCACACCTCTCAGCCAACAGAAGTTGGAACCAAGTCTATCCAGGGAAATGAAAGAGTTGTAAGACCTAAATTAGAGAGTGCATATCCAGAAGAAGAGAAAAGTAGTAATGGTCAGTTTGGGTGAAGGTCAGAGATGTGAGGGTATGTGTGGACAGGCTATATCATTCAATTCTAAATCTAACAGGTATTTACTGAGAATTCATGCGTGCTGAGCCTTCTTCCTGGCTCTAAGAGATATATCACAACAACACAAAATATCTACCTTCGTCAGTATACCATCTACCAACTCAACAGTGCTGGTGAGAAATGCTGTAAAGAACAGAATAAGGCAGGGTAGACAGCTTATGTGCAATAGGGTTGGGAGCGCTTTTGAGAATGGTGGGAAAAGGATCTTTGAGGAAGTGACATTTGTGCAGGAATGAGGTAGAGAAATGAGCCCTGTGGGCGTCCAAGAGGGGAAGAAGCTTCTAGAACAGCAAGGCCTTGAAAATAATGACCAAAGTGAATTGCAGGGATTGTAGGTGAATGTAAATCTCCCATGCTATCCTCGTTTTACCACTAATAGGAATTAGTAAAAAGAAACCAGTAAATAAACATGCTCACATATGCAGAGTTTCTTGCTAAGGTACCAACTGTCTCACATCCAATTCCCACGTGATTAGGGTTTCTAGAAAAGAAGTTTGTTCTACATTTGTGGACTGCAGGAAAAGAAAATATGCACCACATCAACTGACCTTCTCTTTGATGTGCTATGATTCCTCCTGGGCTGGGGGAGGGAGGAGAAGGAGCATTAGGAAAAACCAGCTGAAGAGCCAGGCAGCCACTTGTCTTGGAAGATGTAGCTAGAAATAAAAACAGCTTGAGTGGTTTTCAAATGTCTTAATTTTCATAATTGTTTCCACATTCTGGGCTGGCTGGACAGTTTTTTTTTTCAGAGAAGTAAGTTTGGGAGAGTCTAAATGAAAGCTTTGCTCATGAAGTTTTCATTTGAATTCCACATATAGACTTTCAGAACCCTCATTTTATGAAGTCTTAAATTACTGAAGTTTGAAGTTGTGGTAATTGCTCCAAAGTTTAGCATCTTTTGTTTCTGGGTCAGACCTATCAAATGCTAACCTTTAGTATGAAAAACAAGTAAACAAACAAACAGCTTGAGATCTGGCAGAAATAAAGCTGAGCCATGTCAATATGGCCCTGAAACTGACCATCCTGTGTCCTTCTTATCGAAGTTGAACATATATTTTCAGGAAAGTCATTGCTCATCTTCTGGGGCTATTACAAAAAGACAGATGCCAAAGGCTATATTGAATTCCCATCTATTTTTATCTAATAGTATGGGCAATCTTTGATTTGATCAGATCATTTTTATTTTATGAATGCTGTAATTAATGTAAGGGCTAGATTCTGTATGGTATCTCATTTGTCTTAAGAAAGAAAGCATACTGTTTTGGATAAACTTGTGGTTTATGAGCCAGGATTGCCTGAACAAAATTTTCCAATACCCAGCAGTGGAAACTTTGAAAGGTTCCTCAGTTTCCTTGTAGTAATAGTAACTATCTTAGTGTTGAGAAGGTTCAGGGAGATGATCCATGTAAAATGCACTAGAGTGGAGCTACTCAGTAACTCTTTCAAGAAAATAGTAAGTGAGGAAGCTGACTGTGGTGGAGTATGCCTGTAATCACAGCTACTCATGAGGTGTACGAAGAAGGATTGTGGTCTATGGTCTGAGGCCAGTCCTGGTAAATGAATTAAAGCCTAAAGGTCTGGGAACAGTTCTCAAGTAGTAGAGCTATGTGACCTGGCCATCTAATGAGCCCGTTGGGCAGCTGTGCAGAAGCTGCCACAGCTTTCAGATAAGAAGAATAAGGAGGTTACTCTGAGTCAGGGGAGGTATCTTATAGGAGAGGGTTTCTACACAATACTAAGATAATAGCAATTTCTTTGAAATACCAGTATTATGATTTAGTGTTTGAGAGAAGTCAAGAGATGATAAATTGGTCATTTGTTTTAAACTTGCTAAAGTTTTTGGTGATTTCCAGCTAGGAAAATATGATTAATTCCAATAAGCTTAGGATCACATGGTAGAGAAGAAAAGAAAATAAGAAGTACTCATGCAAACTATCCAGTTACTCAGCTTTGGAGCTCTGAGGTGATGATGACCAGAGAATTGATGAAAGTTATATCATATATATGGTCAGTTGTTTGCAGGGAAAGTTTATACTTAGGTGGAACTTTAAGTAAAATTGTATCTTTGTTGTCACTGAAAACTTTATCATGCCTTTGTATTGATAAGGAGAAACAAAATACTGCAAATCTCTGAGGATTTTTCTTTCAACATTAAATTCAAGTTCTCAGAACTATAAAAGAAAGGATGTAGGCATAGACATTATACAAGGAGAAAGGTTGTATAGGTTAAATTGAATGAGTGTTTATTTATTAAATATATAAAACATGGAAAAGAAATAGAAAAGAACCAGAAAGAACTTTTTTATTAATTTACTTTATTGTTATTATAGAGGTGATGTACAGAGGGATTACAATTATGAGTCAGGTAATGAGTACATTTCCTGTTGTATGGTGTTTTCGGTTCTCAATCCCTACTGGTATCTCCAACCACAAGTTGTATAGTTCACTTTCATTAGTGTCCAGTGAGCTCCACTGCTACATTTTTTTTTACCCTTTTTCCCTCAAGTTCTGTACCCTCCCCCAATCCTTCCAAAGAGGTACTCTTAAATACACCATTTGTAAGGTAAAGAAGACAAAAACTAACAACTAAAAATAAAGGGGGGGGGGAGTCTTTTGTTTCCATATCTTAGAGTCTGTTTCAGTATGTATATTATTTTATATAAATATGAAGAGGCACTTAGACATTGTGCATTTTTGTTTCTTTCCTTAAAGTATCCTCTTTTGGTCTTACTGTGTGTATCTAGAATCATGTATAATTTATCATGTTTCAGTGCATTTTAGATCTAATTCTCACATATCAAACATGTGTTGTTTCTCTCTGTGAGCTTGGCTTACCTCAGTTAACAAGATTTGTTCTAGTTCCATCCATTTCCCTGCAAATGACATTATTGTATTGGAAAGAATGATTTTTCAATTACATTTTTATTATCTTTAAGTAGTTGTACAAATGGGTTACAATTCAACATGTCACTTTATAGGTACAATGCATCTTGGTTGATGTTAGCCCTTTCTCCCCCATCCCTCCCAACCTATCTCCTTTATTTTCCTAATTTGATAGGATGCACATTGAGTATTATGACTGCATTCTCGCTCCTTCCTTTCTACATTCCTCTATCTTCCTCCTCCCTTTGACCTCCTCAAATACCAGCTTCTTGGTATTCATGGTGTTAGATTGTAAATTGTTCTTCATATACCATAGTTCAGTTAATATGTTTGTGTACATGTGCATATGACACTGTATATGTTGACATATCTATTTATAAATTAGATCTAACTTCCACAAATGAAAGAAAATATACATCTTTTATGTCTCTGAGCCTGACTTCATTTAACTACTTAACATACTTTCTTCCTAATGGATGTTCTTCCTAATGGATGAGCAAAATTCCATTGTGTTTATATATCACATTTTCTTGTTCCATTGTCCATTGAGGATCATCTAGGCACTTTCCACACCTTTGTTATGGTAAATAGTGCAGCAGTGAACATGATTGTTCAAGTGGCTTTACTGAATCCTGACTTACAATCTTTTGGATAAATGTATTGCTGGATCATAAAGTAGTTCTATGTTTAGTATTTTGAGGAATCTCCAAACTTCTTTCCAAAGTGTATGTATCAGTTTACATTTCCACTAATAGTATATTAGGGTTCTTCCCCACCCAAACTCTGTGTTTATAGTCTTGAAAATGGCCATTCATTCAGAGGTGAGATGGAGTCACAGTGTTGTTTTGTATTACATTTCCTTTATGGCCAGAGATGTTGAGCATTATTCATGTGCATTATTTCTGGGTCTTCTATTCCAATGAGTGTTGGGCTTATTTTTGTGCCAAAAAGTTCTACCACTCTTAATTCTACCAACTTAATTCTTAAGTTCTACATTTGGGATTGTTTTCATTACCTTTTCCTATACCTTAAAAATAGTCAACACACATATACTTCTTTTATATATGTATCATTGTATATGAATGCATGCAATTATTTGTAATTAAAGAAAGGATGTACTTTTCCTTATATTACCACAACCACTGTAAATGTGATTTTCATTTGCTGTGTGTGTGTGTGTGTGTGTGTGTGTGTGTGTGTGTGTGTTTTAACCAATTCCTAATTTGTTGATCTCGTTGCCTGTTTTTCCTAAAAGTAGAATCTAGTGTCAGGGAAAAGTTATGGCTAATCATAATTGTCCTGTGACATATGATTTTAAGACAAAAAAACTTCCTAGTCTCATAAAAAATTTTGCAAAAAAATGTGCAAGAATGAACTACCTTGGCTTTGATGAGGAAAAGTTGAATTTGAAGATTTTTTTGAGGGTTTGGTTGTGGTGCTTGAACTCTGGACCTGGGTACTGTCTCTGAGCTCTTCAGCCTAGTGCTCTACTACTTTGAGCCACAGCACCACTTCCTGAGTTTGACAATTTTTGAAGGAAAAATCATTAAGGTTTCAGTGCACTGTATAATCACCAAGTTAACCAAATGTAAAGGCCAAAACTAAAAACGTTTCTTTTAAAAAATTAAAAAATTATGGTATTTTAACATGAATTTTAACATATGTCCTAGTAACATATTAATCTTGATATTTTTAATAATCAGTTGAGGATGACATAGTATTTAAACTCAAAAACATCTTAGCTATGTAAAGTATGCACAAGATAAAAAACGCAGATTGTCATGATTATTTTTGGTGGTACTGGTGTTTGAATTCAGGGCCTTGCACTTCTTAGGTAGGAACTCTACTGTGGAACCATACCTCCAAACTTTTCTTCCTTGGTTATTTTTGAGATAGGATCTTGCCTTTTGTCCATGTGGATACCTGGACCATGATGCTCTGATTTCACATTCTCCATGGAAGCTAGGATAACAACCATGCACTGTCTCATCCAACTTCTTTCCATTGAACTGGGTCTTGTGAACCTTTTGTCTTGTGAACCATGATCCTCCTGATCTCTGCTTCCTGACTAGCGAGCATTACAGGCACATGCCACCACATCTAGTTCATCTTTTAAAAGTTAACTGAAAAACCACCAGAAGAAAGCACTCATTAATGATTTTGTGCTGTATTGTAATTGTTACCAGTGCAGAGTTAATATTGTAGGACTCGGGACATTTGAGATATATGCTGCCACCATCATCCATTCATCAGTTAGTCCAGCCATTCAACAATGATCGCTCATGAGCCAGGCAGACGACTGGATCCTGAGGTTATTTTTAATGATGAACAAAGAGACGCAGACCCTCCCCTAATGAAATTATGGCTTATTTTGGGACACAAACAGATTTTTAACGTGCAAACTCATTGCCATGATAGGAGGTCTGGGGTGATGTATTGGAATAAGGGCATCCATACTGAGAGATTAGTAAGAGCCAGAAGTAGGGGCCCAACAATGCTAATTAAGTGACTGATTTCACTAAGAGCCATATTTATTTCTTGTCTACATTTCTTTCTAGGGTGTTCAGCTCTTCTCCACAATGAATGAGTGTCACTATGATAAACACATGGACTTTTTCTATAATAGGAGCAACACTGACACTGCAGATGAGTGGACAGGAACAAAGCTTGTGATTGTTTTGTGTGTTGGAACATTTTTCTGCCTGTTCATTTTTTTTTCCAATTCTCTGGTCATCGCAGCTGTGATCAAAAACAGAAAATTTCATTTCCCCTTCTACTACCTGTTGGCTAACTTAGCCGCTGCAGATTTCTTTGCTGGAATTGCCTATGTATTCCTGATGTTTAACACTGGCCCAGTTTCAAAAACTTTGACTGTCAACCGCTGGTTTCTCCGCCAGGGGCTTCTGGACACAAGCTTGACTGCCTCCCTGACGAATTTGCTGGTTATTGCTGTGGAGAGACACATGTCAATCATGAGGATGCGGGTCCACAGCAACTTGACCAAAAAGAGAGTGACATTGCTCATTCTGTTTGTGTGGGCCATCGCCATCTTCATGGGGGCGGTCCCCACACTGGGCTGGAATTGTGTCTGCAACATCTCTGCCTGCTCTTCCCTGGCCCCCATTTACAGCAGGAGTTACCTCATTTTCTGGACTGTGTCCAACCTCATGGCCTTCTTCATCATGGTGGTAGTATACCTGCGGATCTACATGTATGTCAAGAGGAAGACCAATGTCTTGTCCCCACATACAAGTGGGTCCATCAGCCGCCGGAGGGCACCCATGAAACTAATGAAGACTGTGATGACTGTCTTAGGTAAGAGGAACCAAGTGAGCCATTATGGTCATCCCTTCAGCAAAGTTTTATTATCTACTGTGTGCAAGGTACTTACTAAACCACCAGAATATAGCAGGGAAGAAGATCAGACATTAATCCCTCCCCCCCCCATAAATCCCCACATGGAGTTCATACTCTTAATAGGAGAAGACAAAAATAAGAATTCTAAACAAAATAAGTAAACGATATAAATCAACAATAGTTCTATACAGAAAATAAATTATACAACCCACTAAGCAAGTATAGTTTGTGATATAAAAATGCATGCGAGTGACAACTCAAAGATGGTTTTTGAGAAGAGAATGAAGGCAGAGCAGGAGTGAACTGCTTGGGATCTGGAAAAGGGATCCAGGTAGAAGGTTGAAGGTATCACAGGAACCCTGTGTAGCAGAGGCTGGTGTGGGTGTAGTAGAGGTTGTGGGGAGGACAGCAGCAGAGGCCAGGCCAGAGAGCTCTAAGGGAAAAGGGTAGTGCACTTGGATTATGTCAGGCCTGGTAATCATAAGAACTCTGGCTTCTCTGAGATGGTTTTGAACAAGGGTGTGATATGATCTGACTTCTATTTTAGTGGCATCTCTGGCTGTTCTTTTAAGAAAATGCTGCCCTGCGACAAATATTTTTCGAGACATCACACAGTCCAGAAAGCAGGGGGAGGTGACAGATCAGATCTTGGATATATTTTACAGGTAGGATTGGCTGATGAAAATGAGACAAGGAGGATGTTGTTAACTGAAATGGGGAATATTGAAGAGGAGGAAATGTGGAGAGGGGAACAGGAGTTTTGTTTTGGACAGGCCAAATTTAAGATCCTGGCAGACACCCACACGGAGTGCTAATCCTATTGAATAGATAGTTGGATATAGGAATCAGGAATTCAGGATTTTGTTCTGAGCTACTGTGCACTCATCAGTCTTTGTGGGAAGGAAACTATCCTTTAAAGCACAAGACCTCAGGAGCTCACCATGCAAGTGAGTGTGAATGTCAAAGAGGACCAAAGAAGGAATCTTGCTCGTATCACTCCAGTGTTTGAAGCAGCCAACCAAGAAGCACCAGCAGGAGGATTTGGAACCAACAGGAGGTGAAGGTAGCCTAGAAGGAAGAGAAGAGAGCAGCCAAGGAATGGGAATGCAGGTTGAGTATCATGACCCCAAATGCTTGGGATGGGATGTATTTCAAATGTTTTATGTCTTGGCACTCACAGTGTTACAGATTTTGGAGCAATTCAAGTTTTAGATACTCAGGTCAGTGATGCTTAACCAGCATTTGCAGTGTTAATACTCCCAGGAGGTCACTTGAGCTATCATGTGGTACTAGATTTTGCTAAGTGGTAGTTTTTTGATGATCCTGGGAGTAACCAATTTTTCTTTAACTGAGAGCTCAATTGGGGTAAAATTAAGAAAGAAAAGGAAAAGAATTTAGGGCAGTCAGTTAGGACAGCTCTGAGTTTTACTTACACCAAGAGCCAAATCTCAAAAAGACACAGCTGGTCCAGTATATGTTTCCTGTATTTTATTTTCACTATGATAGGTGGCCTGTTCCCCACCCTGAGTCCAGTCTTGGGTTACAGGTAGAATTTGTGTAGGCAAACAGGAACTTCTGTGAAAGACCATGTCTCACTAACGGTGGTAGCTGCCACAGTGAAGACCATTGTGGAAACACGTTTCAAGAGTATATTTCTGTCAAGTCCCAAAGTGAAGGACTAGGAATGAATTATGTAGGCACTAGTAGAGACTGGGGATGAAGAGGGCATGTGGTATGGCTGGAGACCATCACCATGTCTGTAAGTCCTGATATTACTTATAAAAGACACATATAATTATTCAGACAATTTCAAAGTACGGGTTTATTGAATGCAAGTTTATATAGTCTTTACTGTGTACCCTAAGTGTTTTTGTGAATATACACTTGGTAACTCTGTGATTGACAAGATGAAGAAACTGAGCAGATTTAAGCAGTAGCAAAATCATTTCTCTGATAGTGATTGGGCAAAGCCTCGTTGTGGGCTTGACCTCCAGAACACATATGTTGAATATTATACTCTGCACTTAGTTTTGATTTATTTGGATCTTTTCTGGTATCTTCTTCATCCATTCTCCCTTTTCAGTCATCTTAATTTTCCCCTCAGCACTTTGACAAGAACAAGAAAGGCAAGTTCACCTTCATCAACATTTCCGCTTCTTATCTAACTAGAATATTAATAGTTTGGGTAAAAAGTGATGTTTAACATTTACAAGTTCATAGGCTGCACTATGACCAATACTTAATTTATAGACATAATTATTTGTTGGCCATGTGTGTTGAAGAATTACCTGCCTGCTTAAGAAAAACTTTTCTTTTTTAGTACAATAGACATCATATATGCAGGAGGTAGAAAGGCTTCCATACTTCTAGAAGGAGAAAATAGGACTCTGAGTAACAGTCTTGGTCACTAGCTTTGGTATCATATATAATTTTGCTAACAGTTGTGGAAGTGTTTTAAAAAAAAAAAAAAGGAGGTGTGTGGTTTGGATAGGTGTGGTATGAGGTAAGAGTAAAACCGGAATCACAATGAAATTGCCAAATAGGATAAGAGAAGTAGTGGGATTAAGATGAAATAGCACTGGGGAATTGGTTAATGGCAGGAAGACACTTTGGTATGGAGGAGCTGGGGAAGTTTCTTGGTGGTGAGACAGAGGGATCTGGTGGGAGACAGGAAGCTTGGGGAAGGAGAAATGAAACTGAAGAGGTAGGTGGTATCGTGTTACAGCCATCTTTATCTTTGGATAATGGAGATTTTTGATTCATTTTACCTTTTCTTGATAAAATTTCCTCATCTTCCCAAGTTATAAAGTTCAATGATCCCATTTCAACAATAAATAACCAAAGGGGAGAATGAGAAGGAAGAGAGAAGTGTGTGTGTGTGTGTGTGTGTGTGTGTGTGTGTGTGTGAGAGAGAGAGAGAGAGAGAGAGAGAGAGAGAGAGAGAGGGAAGAAGACAGAGAGAAGGTGGGAAGAGGAAAGGGAGAGGGAAAGGGAAAGGGCCAGAAGAAGAAGAAGAAAAAGAAAGAGTACAGATGAGTGAATGAATGAATAAATGAGAATCTTCTAAGGCAGTAGCCAATACAGAGCTCTTTCAGTGAACTGTGTGTCAAACCAGAGGGCCTATTTTTATAAGAGCAGCTATAGCGTCTTCCTATGGAGAAAGACCCCAGTTGGTTTTATCTAATACATGTAAGAATTTAATTGCCTAAAATAGTCATCTACTAAATGATATATTTTAGAAAAATCTGCCATCATTGTAGTTACTGTGTCTCATAATGTTGAGATAAATAGCTTAAAACTAATTTCTTAAATTATTAAAGGATATAAATATGACAAAATGACAAACTTTTCTATGATATCTTTGATATGTATCTTGTAAGGAAAACTCATATAACAATAAATCCCATAGTTCCTTACTTATGTTTTTCTTTTCGATATTAGAAAGTCAGCTTATAAATATACATTAATTATCTATTAAACAACTACTAAAGGCAAGTGATTACATTGATAATGTAGTGTAATAATAATTTCAGGGAAGGAGAAAAGGCTGGGATGGGGTTATTGAGTTACATCTTAGAAGAGATGTAATTTAGAAGGGAAAGTGAGAACTACACAGACAGGGCAAGAGCTACTTGAAATAGGAAAAAGAATGTGATTGAACTTGTGATGGTAGGAATGTCTACAGCTTGTGTCATACACAGGGAAGGGCCCCTGGGAAGAGATGCTTGTTGTGTCACAGAAGCAGATAGCAATGGACCTGAAAGGTTAGGTCAGCTGTCCTCTTCGAAAGGAGAGAGGTAGACCAAAATATCTTTATGTTCCTTTCCAGCATAAGGATTTTAGTTGTTCACAAAAGCACACAGAGCAGACTTGACCATAGAGTCTTTTCTTGAGGGTGATGATGGTGGCATTGATTGATGGTGTGAGTTTCAAATCTGCATGACTGAAAAGGCAGGAAGGCATCCTGTTCTCATTTCAACAGCCCCGAGGCAGTATGCTTGCTCACTTCTGGGCTATAATGTGTAATGGGGCCCTTTATAAGAAGTTGCTCATTGGTGCTCATTGAAAAGACATTGAAGACATATGATCCTTCTTTCCAAAGGGCACCATGGTCCTGACTAAAAATTTCATAATTCTACTTGTCAGTAAGCCCAGCTGGTCAGTTTGTTTATTATCAGACAACACACCATGTGAACTGTACATGCAAGGATCAGAAAATAGGCAAGACTTTCTGTTTTGCAGTGTTTTGAAATTCAAAAGAAAGGGTGAAGGGATTTGTGAACCATACATTTGAAGCCTTCTTTTGAAACCATGCTTCTGTGAACCTTCCTGTTTCTTAGAGTGATGTTCATCAAACTGGATCATAAACCACTGTAGTGTCCCCAGTTACCCATGGGCAATACATCAAACCACAGATAGTACCACACTCTACATTTACTATAGTTTTTCCTGTACATATACACTAATGATATAGTTTAATTTATAAACTAGGCATAGTAAGAGATTAACAGAAATAACTGATCATCAAGCTCAGCAACCTCCAACTACAGGCTAGTTTTATTTTTTTGTTTCTTTATCAAGTGGGAAACATTCACTTCTTACTTAAAACAAGTACTTTTGGAACCATGATGAAGTGAAATGAAGTATTACTTGAGCACAAACATTGTGACACCATGAGAAGTGATTTGCTCAACAAGATCACTGCTAAGTGACTAAGGAAAGGGTGGATATGTTTAGCAAACATACTTTGCATGTCCTAAGTGAGACTGAGTGGAACAATGTAAAATGTAGCATGTTAATCAGAATGGTCACAGCATAAAACTTACACATTTTTTATTTCTGGATTTTTTTCATTTAAGATTTCCAGATTGCCATAGGTCACTACTCTAACGTGGCAGGTGAAACTATAAATAACGGGCAAGTACAGAAGTGAGATGTAAATGGACACACAGTTTAACTATTGAATAATAATAAACGTCAGAATACATTGCATTCAATAGGAACTAGTACTCTTCATACCCTTTTATCTCTGTGTGTACTTGTTTGTGATTTAAAATATCTTTCTTACCATGAGTTGTTGAATATGTGGACAGCCATGGTCCAAAGGTGAAGGTTTCTGTCATGGACAACAAAAACTAAACACGTTTAAAATATGAATCATTTTAGTTACTAAGGTTTCTGGTCATTGATAGAAGGAGCTGGATGATTTTCTTCCTACTTCATCCTCTCTTATCTTCACTTAGGTTGATGCTAAGTCCCCTTTTCTTCTTCTCAGAGGAGAAGGGAAGGAGGCAAAGTGGTGGCAAGTGAAGAAACAATACCCAGAGTTCTAGCTAGGCAGAAATGGAAGGAAATGAACCACCATAAACAGCCTTGTAAAGCTCTAGTGATCATCATACATGCCATTCCTGCAATACTATGTTGTTTTCAGTGTTTTAATACATTCCTTTCATTTGGTCACATGGAAACCATGCAAAGTAAGTAGGGAATATATTGATTACCATCTTTTTGTGTTCTTCCCCTAGATGCACTTTATAGGCAAGCCATAATAAATTACTTACCATTCCCTATTTTGCCTCTTTGAACCTTTGCATTTGTTGGAATACCGTTTCTCTGGTTTTTTGATCTTGTAAGACCCAACTCAAGAGTCTACTTTCTCTGAATCTTCCTTTGCCCTATCTGGGTAAATCTGATTACTTTTCTTTCTCTGGGCCTCCACTCTTAGGTTGTGTATACCACAGTCAATACATTGAATTGTTGACTTGCCTTTATTTGGAACTAGAGTACTCACACTTTTGAAGTTTGGAAGTGTTTTCCCCTGCTCCTACTCCTTTTCCCACCACCTGATAATTTTTCATCAATCTTTGGATATCTAACATGTCTGGAACATGCTTGTTGAGATTTGGGGAAGTCTGGTAGCTTTTCATACAAGATGGGGTATGGTCAGTGTGGTGAAGCCATAGCTGTCTCGTGGTTCTTCAAAAACTGGAACCCATAAAAAGGTATCCTCACTTTCAGCTTGGCTTTTGGCAGCGCTGGCTGGCATGAGCCTTGCCTATGAAGTCCACAGTGGCAGGGGAATGGGTGGGTGTCCCGATTTTCAATATGAAGAGTCAAGATCTCAGAAGGGTAAGGGAGAGTTCCATCTTGGGCAGGAGAAAAGAAGGAACCCTATTTCAGAGCCTCCTATGATGAGGTTAATATGTTCTAAGCTTTTAGGATTTCATTTTATTTAACTCTCATAATAAGTTGGTGCAGGTGTTTTACAAAGAAACTTGAGTGGGCTTAAGTTTCTCACCCATACATCCATAACAGTAAAGATATTAATAGCTAATATTCATTGTGTGTTATACATGGTTATGTGATTTACATAATCTATTGTATTTAGTACTCAAAACAACCCTATGATAATATTAATATATTAATATTATTATTATTATTATTATTAGGTGAAGAAACTGAGGCCCAGAGAGGTTTGACATCTTGCCCAAGAGTAGTAGCAGAACTGAAATTTGAACCCAAGCAGGTTAGCTGTAGTAGCTCACTCTTCCCAGTACAGTAATGGCCTCTTGCAAATAACTGATAGGACTGGAATCATGAAGGCCTAAGTCTTGAGGGTCAGAATTTGTATCTCCCTTAATTTTCTATTTAGCTTATATTTATAAAGTAACATGTTGCTTCAACATGTAGCTCACTCTGGGACAGTTTTGAAGATTTTTCTGCATAGTAATGACAATTATGACAACTTCTCCTGGGGAGTGACAGCTACATATTCTCCAGGCTGTGTGCTTATTAAAGCAGATGCTTAGAGTAAGGACTTTGGAATCTGGGAAGGAATTAGATTTAAAGTCTGGCTTTGTTACTTTCAAGTTACATGGCCCTGAACAGTTTACCTGATCCCTCTGTCACTTGGTTTTCCCATCTGTAAAATGGGGAAGTTAGTACCTTTGTCATGGTGGAGTTTTGGGTATGGAAAAAGCTAATGCTCATAAATCAACTAGAATAGCACATGGTACATAGGAAGTGTTATTAGCTACGTAGGACTTAGTTTAACTTTGAAGAGCTTTGGCCTGCATTTAAGCAGAATCCTCTTTTAATTCTTCATTTAATCCCCAGTAGTGTCACTAAGCACCCACAAAAAGGGACTAGAAGCCTACTGCTGTCTATGTTTGTAACACAGACAAATAGCTAAGAGGAAGTTGACTGGGTTTGGCATAGATAGACTCCCTGACAACTGGAAAATGGCATAGTGACCCTGTATGTCACTGTAAGCACAATAACACATCATTGTAAAAACTGAAAATCTGTACACTTGTATTTTTAGTCCCTGTAAACTACCTACTCCCCTATGAAATTTGATTCATGACTACTGTCTCTGATGGATGATAGTTTCATTAATCACTCATTTCAGTTTTATAATATTTATAAATAAATATAAAGGAGACCCTCACCACCAAGCATTCACGTGATGAGATTCCAGTAGCTCAGCACCAGCACCTTGTATGGAGATGTATCAGATATTCCTTATAAGAGACTGTCTCCATCTTGCTAACAAAGCCTTCTGGAGTACCATTTATGTCAAGTACTCTGAGTACCTTTGCTAGGATTGGGATATTTGTCCTGAGTCTGGAAAGAACTTGGCTTCATCAGTGAAAATGTCCATGTTTCATTAGGAGTAAAGAGGGAAGAAAGGTAGAAAAGAGGAAAGGAAGGGAGATAGGGAGAAACAGAAAGAAAGAAGGAAGGAAGATGGAAAGGATGGAAGGAAAGAAATAAATCATGCTAGATGAAGAATAACTAAATCATTTCAGAGTGAAGCCATCCAAGCATCAATACTTAATCCAGAGTCCAAAGGTGTTCATACTTTTTTATTTTGGTCTTCAGACAGCTAATCAGAGAGCACCTTCTCTAAAGAGATGATTTTTCCCATCAGCTTTGTGACATCACAAAAGGGCTTTATGGGAGGGAATGCTTGCTCCCAAGTGAAGCTGTGAGTGAGTGCAAACGTGCAATTGTCTCTCAACTGTTCCCCAACAATACTGTCAAACATGGCCCCTCCACATCTCAGGTGGAACAACAGGACTGAGAAATCCTCCTGACGTTGAAAGAAAACAGCTTCATATTTTTAAAAAGTCTGTTGCTTCATGCCACCACCCCATTCTCAGATTGCCACTCACCACCCGTTGACTCCTCTAGCACAGCATCATTAGGAGTTTGTCCTCCTCCTTTGGCCTGCCTCTTTCACATCTGGTCTTGGTCTTTATCCCACTGTTCAGGATGCCTCTCTTTGCAGTGGGTTCAACAGTCATTTTTCCAAATCATTGTCTTTGTTTCTAGTTCAATTCCTTCCTTCCTTCTGTTTCTTCTACCTACCCCCCCCCCAGTCTGCTCTGTTTAATTCCTCTTTCACACACCCTTCACTAGAAGTTTTATCTGGCTTCTCTTCTCTTTAGATGTATGAAACCTTCCTCTTTTCATGAGGAAAAGAAACACTGATATTTACTGAGTGCAAGAGACAGATATGTTTCTTACATTTGGCCTCTTCAAGAAGGAAATTTTTGGACAAATCCTATTAGCAGCCATATCTAGCCTTGTCTACACCAATCTCTTAGAAGGTTCAGGGTTGTAGAACTTAGTAATACCTTCTCTCAAGGCTTTGATTTCTGACAGATGAGAATGTGGTTATTATCTATTACTCGATTATCACATCACCAGGCTAGTTGCACACCTAGTGTGTGCTGGCTCTTGGAAGAATTGATCAAATTCATGTTAGCATTGTGTCTTTTGAAGATTTCTACTGGGGCTGCTATGTTCATTGTGTAGATAAAACAAGCATGCCATGTGGGACTCAAGTGAAATATGTTTGCTAGAATCAGCCTCTCATAGACATAGGGGTCAATCTGGTACCTGGGGGTACTGAGCAGGAGAACCAGGAAAAGCTGGCTCTAGGATACCATAGAAGAGCAGTCCTTCCCTTCTGCTTAGACAGTTGTCACTAATGCCCAGGCACCTGCCCTCCTTCCCACCAGATTATCAGCAGGAGCTCTGCAGAGTATGCCAGAAAAGATCTCCTTGCCTTGAAGAATGAATATCTATGGAGGGATCTGACCAAGTGCCCTCTGTAAATCTTTGCTAATGCTGTGGCCCTGGCCATGGACATCCTAGTTTCTGAATCTTTCTGGTTGGAGAAATAGACCTATCATGGCTGCCTGAGTAACAGTGATGCACAGCAATGATTAGTTGCTTGTTTTCATCAAGTCAGAAGAATACTACCCAAGGGTGGGCCTATTTTATTCTCTGTTTTCTCAACAAGAAAAGATTTCTGCTTTCTGTATGTTCCCATCATAAACATTTATGAATCACTAACCAGGTGTGAGGCGGTATGCTAACACATGGCCCTTATCCTGAAGGCACTTTGTACCTTGCTTGCTCTTTTGTATTATGGTTGTCTGGAGACTCAACAGTTGCCATGAGGGAGATAGATCACCTCAAGGAAGATATAGTCCATAATGTACATATGGCTTATAGGGAATCATATTTGTAGGCTTATCTGAAGAAATGAAAAGCCTATATGAAAAGCTACACACACACACACACACACACACACACACACACACACAGGGCTGGATTGAGAGGGTCTAGGCAAAGCAAAACAAAATATACACCAAAAACCCAAACAACACTGTGGGATTAAATGGTTCTTGGTGGCCTCTTCCAGAGAGGCTATCTCAGTGATGCAAGGGGGAGGAGAAGGTAATGAGGCTGTGCAGAAAGGAGGAGGAAAGATGGCAGGAGGCTGGTATCAGAGATTGGTATCCACATGGCTAGGGAGCCCATGTCACAGATGTGAGTAGGAAGAAGAGAAAGACAAACGGTTTTTGAATGTTATTCATAAGAGTGATGCCAAGAACAAACTACTATCTTCTGAGAGTATTCCATTTTAAAGGGTGAGTGACCAGATGGAAGCCCCAGCAGAAACAGTCTAGAAGTTCTCACATTAAAGGCTTCCTTGGAATCTGGTAATCTAGGAATGTCACACATGGGAGAGTCCATTCACTGCTGGGCGGGAGAGGCAGGCCTTTTCCGCAGATGAAAAGGGATGGTGGGCTCATATGGGGTAGTGACTCCATTTGAATGACTTACAGACTAAGTCCTAGAGCATAGGCAAGCCAGAAGCAGCCTTGGATAGCAGACAGGAGGGTAGGCTAGGGCTTGAGACTATTGTGAGAGAGGCCTCATTCTCTTAAAGTTGGTTACTTTATTGGAACACACTAAGTGTTATGTATATATCATTTGGGGGTAGAAAGCTGAGACAGACCTTCAGAAAACAAAGTTAAAGAGGTTGGATGCAAAGATCACAGCACAAATTCTCCATGGGACATAAAACCCTTTAGCATGTCTGGGGTCCTGTTAAGTTAACCAGAGAGCTCTCCTGCCATTTTCTCAGGATGGAGATAGGGATGTGTGGAGAGCTGAGGGGATAAATGGCTTCTCAGGGACTTCTTATTGGGGTTTCTCTAATACCTCAAATAAGGAAAGGGTTATAAGAAGCCATCATGAGATGATGGCAGTACATGCACTTGAGATAAATTAAGTAGTACAAATGGAGCCTGGCCATATCCAGATAAAGACCTCTTGCCTCATCTGGCTGCTACTGTGCGAGTTCTACAGCAGGTGAAGGCTGGGGTTTCTGGCAGGCTGTGGCCCTGGATGCTAAATGCTGCTGCTGTCTCTGGGCAGGCTCCCAAAGGCTTGCTGTTCAAGGCATTGTCAGAGGGTGCACTGTAGACGGATCAGCTCCTGGATGAAGAGGCCCAAACAGCATGGTCCCTGGAATACATCCAGAAGCCACCAAGGGAAGATTGGGGTATATGCTGAGTAGATATTCATTCCTATCAGATAGGAGCACTGGGGATCAGTAGTGGGAATTCAGGGTCAGGTGAAAGGACCTGGCTACTGACATGGGCAGAATAGGAATCAGGGTGAGAAAGTTATTTCTATTGGAAGGGACAGTAAGTCCTGAAAGATGAATGAGAGACCCAGTCTCAGCAGACCTGGTGTGCCAGTCACATTACATTGATTTAGGGACTTAGGTATAAGGCAGATATCCAGATCTACTCACGAGGTCCAACTGAGATCTTAGGGTCCTCAGATTCCTTCTGATCAGAAGGACAATCACTTCCTGGGGCTGCAGCTGAGCTATGATAGCGAAATCTCTGCTATCCCTAGGAAATATAAGATACAAATTCTTTTCAAACCTCAGGAAATGCTTACTCAATCCTAATTTCTAGGAGAATACACTACAGTGTAGCCCCCTCAAAATTTCCCGATAATGCATTGAACTGCCTCCTTTGGCCCTCCTGGTAGGATCAATTTTTTAAGTATCTCTTCTTTTCTTCCTGTAAAACATTTTTTAAAAAGGTTAAAAAAATTTTCATCATTGTCTTGTTCTTTTGGTTATTAGGGATAAACTGTTTTGTTAGTTTGAAATTAGCCAGTCTGTATTTGTATCCAGTCTCATTTGCTCTGACACAAAGAACTCCTTTGTGGGTAATGAAAACAATTTAATGGTGTAGTCTGAAGGAGAAAACAGTATTACTCAAGCTATTAATGGCAGGAGACTCCTCGCTGACCTCTTCCAGTGACCTGCAAACTGTGCTTCCAGGGTTACAGCCCTCGTGAGGAAGCATGGAATGAAGTCTTGCCTGAAAATATTGTAGGGAATGCTTCATGGGAAAGCAGCATAAAGAAAAGCAAAGAGATGTATGCAGCTATAAATGAGAGATAAGAAGGAGCCTCTACAGTTAACTGATGGTAAGGTTTGCTTGAGTTCAGAGTAGCATGTCACCATGACATCTGAATTGGGCATGGGAGCATCATGAAGATTACATATCCGGTGAGGTCCTGTAATTTTGTGTGTTGAGATAGTCTTCTGAGAAGACATGAGTATTTGAATGAATGCAAAGCAGAGCATCTCTAACCTTGATTCAGACACTGTAACTTCTTGTTCTGCACTGGACTCTTACATAGCTGAACCATCTTTTATTTATTTATTTTTCTGCAGGAACCCTTGTCTGAAAAGTCTTCTTAACAAGGTTTCATTACCAAAAAACTTACTACCTTGAGTTTCATTATCATTGTACCAGAAGCATGATACGGGGAATTTGAGAGACATATGTAAAGCTAACTGAAATCAGTTGCTCCCCTAATGTTGGGGGGAACAGTACTCTCCAGCCACTTTAGAAATGAGCCCTTTTATCTGAAGCCTTGGTAGGAGGGATAATTCAGGAGTATGGCCATGGGGAACTGGTAGAACGTGATGTCCCACCCCATGTCTGTAGGTAACGTAAGTCTAATGAGCAAATTCAGAAACACCTCAGTGAAGCAAGTGTCTTTTCCTGAAGCTGTTGCTCATGTTTTTGTGTAAAAATCCCATTTTTTCCTCTAATAAAGGCAAGTTTGTTTTATCAAAGCCTACATTTTCTGTAATTCTTTTTTTTTTTTTTTAGAAATGCACCATTATAAATAGACTTTATTCTATCAATTCTTTTTTTTTTTTTTTTGGTTAGTCATGGGCCTGAACTCTGGGCCTGGGCGCTGTCCCTCAGCTCTTCAGCTCAAGACTAGCGCTCTACCACTTGAGCTACAGCGCCACTTGCTACAGCACCACTTCCAGCTTTTTCTGCTTATGTGGTGCTGAGGAATTGAACCCAGGGCTTTATGCATGCAAGGCAAGCACTCTACCACTGAGCCACCTTCCCAGCCCCTATTCTATCAATTCTTATATATTCTCCAACACATTGTGTCTCTAAGATCTGTAATTCTTTACAATTTTTTCCAGTTAAATACACATTGACAAACATTTTTCTTCCTAAATTTAAGTGGAAATTCAAATCTATTAAGTGAGAACTAACCTGGGTTAAATTCTGTATTTTTTCCAAATCTTGAATATTATGAAAAGGTTTTTCTAAACTTGTGCTAATTTCCAATTTGAGTACCTAAGCATATCATCAGTACATAATTAAATGATTAGTTGATGTTAATAAACATTGGCCAAGACAATTTATACAGTAAGAACCATATACTTCTTTCCACTGTTGTTTTTATTCCATATATAATGGCCCTGTAAACTGTAAATCTGTCAAGACAGAAGGGACTAGGATCATAGTATCAGAGATTATTAAATTATTTGCAAATATTGTTTGCTGTATTATTTGAAAATTATGAGGTTAAGAAAATGCCTGTTTTAAGGAAGCACTAGTAGTTTACTAACCAGTAGTTAATCGTAACTCAGGACACTGAAAACTGGAGTTTCACAGTTTGAGGCCAGCTTAGGCAGAAAACTACCATCTCCAATTAACCAGCAAAATCCTGGACTGGAGGTATCGCTTCAGTGGTAGAATGCCAGCCATAAGCCAAGGCCTTGAGTTCAAGCCCAGGTACCAACATGGAAAAAAAAAAAAAGAAATCCTGTTTTGAAATTTTGTTAGGTATTTCTGAATTGCTCTGCAGTAGATTATATCCATCTCTACTCCCACAGAAGTACTATAAATCTTTCTTTTCTTTCTCCTAATGCTTTCTATCAATACCAGGTATTTTATAATTCACATGTCTCTAAGTGAAACATTTCTATTTCAATATAAGATATTTGAAAGGCAAAAGAGCTATCCACCTATCACCTTTGCCAGTAAAAAAAGAAAAAGGAGCTGGGAAGGTGGCTCAGAGGTAGAGTGCTTGCCTCACATGCATGAGGCCCTGGGTTCGATTCCTCAGCACCACATAAACAGAAAGAAAAAAAATGGCCGGAAGTGGCACTAAATATAAAAAAAAGAAAGAAAATGGGAAAAAGGGAAGAGGGAGAGGAAAAGAAACATAATGTCGTAAATTAAAGCTGACAGGAAGGTCAGCAAAAGTTAGGCTAAAAATTAAGATATTTGGCTCCCATTCCTTCCCATGCATTTGAATAACATTTATCAAGGACCGCCAGGGAGCAGTCCTCATTTAGACCTTGGATAGCATGCAAAACAAGACAAAGTCCCTGCCTCCGTGAGCTTGTGTTCTGGTGTAACTGAACCATAAACAAATAAATGAGGATATTACATCAAGTACTGTGAAAAGCCCTGAATTAAAAAAAAAAAACCAACAACAATAGAACAGAGAAATGGCTAAGGGTGGCAGGGACAGGTTGGGGGACATTTCTCTGAACCCCAGAAGCAATGAAGACAGCCTACTAATGTGTTGGTGAAACTTCTAGGTAAAGCTGACAATAGCTAGTGCAAAAGGCCCAAGAAAGGAGCCAGGAGGATGGGTTCCAGAAATGGCTTCAAAGCTGCACTGATTTGATTGGCCAGAAATAAAAAACAGAGTAACTTATTTTCTTTATAGAATGTCATGTTCTAGGTGATTGAACTGTGAACTGCTTGTGTCTCTCTGGAAGAGTGACACTGTTAGTACAAAGCAAGTTTAACTACCCGTGCCCATCAGTAAGTCTGTTAACACGATCCATCAGATGTGCTATTTTACATTGCCTCTCTCCATGCAAAAGGCAGTGTATGCTGCCGTTTATACAAAGTTAAGACACTGCACCTTCAGCATTAAAGCGGACCAACACACTCTTGACCTATGGCTCCTTTCTGCTTCTTCTCTTCCCAGAACCTAGTTTATTATTAAGTCTGAAGATGAGAGGTCACAGTAGAAAATAAAGTTTGTTGAAAGCTCATCACAGAAAGAAACTTCTGCTTACCCACCCTGTATCTAAGGATGGTCTCTTCTCCCTACCTACTTAGAGATTACAGCAAGGGCTAAAAACAGCAGGGGAGGATGAGGTGAAAGAAAGTGAGCAGATTCAAGTGTGATGATAGAATGAAGTTAAGATTTCCTGCAGCCCAGAGCCTCCACAGCACTGGACTTGTGACTCTGCCCTGCCACCCACCCAGGCTTAACTAACTTTTAGCAGTGTGAAAACCAAGTCAGAAATTTTTTTGCTAACCTTCATTACTATAATTTTATTTGTTTATTTTTTGTGTGTTTTTATTGTAAAAATGCTGTACAGAGGGGTTACAGTTACATGAGCAAGGAAAGGAATACATTTATTATTGAGCATTGTTGCCTTCCCACCTCCAAACTATCCCCCCCTCTGCTGAAGTTATAAAGTTCATTTTCAACATAGTGTTTTGTACATCTCATTGTTACAGTGAGCCAACCTGTATCCTTATTTAAGCATTTTGTTTTTTCCCTTTCCCTCCCCAAATTAGAGAAGTGTATATACAAGATACAGGGCATCGAAATCAAATACAGTGAAAACAGGGATTATACCATGGGGGAAGAACATACAAAGCAACAAAAAAAATCACATGGTACATTATAAATACTTTAGAAACAATAGCAAGAAAGAAAAAAGATATTTGTCATTGCTATCATCTTAAATCTCCAGTTTTAAGGAATGACTGTCATTGCCTTGTAAGAAAGTTTTTTTTCTCTTAATATATATTTTTTATTGTAAAGATACTGTACAGAGGGGTTACAGTTACATAAGCAAGGTAATGAGTCCATTTCCTATTGAGCATTGTTACCCCCTCTTTTATGATAGAAGGTTTAAGAAGACTGAAGCCTTGCTTGTTGGGTGGTTTTTGTACACTAATTCCTCTTGTCTCGACATGCAGAGAATCTTTTTTCTTTCTTTGCTCTCCTCCAAGAGTCTTATGCAAGAGGGCTCAAACAAGAAAAACCTCCTTGTGAACAAAACAGCACCCCTGGAAGACTTTGAAATCCATGCCAAATGTGATACTAAACTTGAAATTCAAACATGGGACTGTTATTATTATCATCTGCTTCCAAAAGGAACTCCCAATTCTACCCCCATTTACCTACATAAAGAAAATATGTACTTGTTCATAAGTACCTTAAGAGATAATTTTTTAAGAGGACAGTTTTTAAAGAATGTTATAGATAAGCAGAATTGGTTTACAATTTGCACTAATGCTTTTCTTTTATTAACATGAAAACTAATCTACTTAAAGGCATTTCTTTTAAACCATCTCTTTAGTTAGGTGCTGGTGGCTCAGGCCTGTAATCCTATCTACTTAGGAGTCTGAGATCTGAGAATCTGGGTTCTAAGCCAGGAAAATCTGGACAGGAAAATCTGTGAAACTCTTATCTCCAATTAACTACCAAAACACCAGAAGCAGAACTATAGCTCCAGTAGTAGAGTGTTAGCCTTGAAAAAAAGTCAGGGATAGCACCCAGGCCCTGATTTCAAGCCTCAGGACTGGCACAAATATAACACAAAACAACAACAAAATTTCCACAGAATTCTCTTATAAAGATACAGTGAATATAATGAAAATGATGTCTGAAAGTTCATTTTCATAATTAAAATCATTATTATAAAATATGAGGTCTTCTTCCTTTCCAAAGTTATTTTCCCTAACTTCCATTTGGATTGTGAAATGTGGAAGTCTATAGCTCCTGGATGTATTTCTTCCATTTATTTACATATTTCTAAGAAGAGACTAAGAATCTGACATTTCCCCTTAAGCTATTCCAATCTGACCAAAAGCTAGGATCTTGTGATGGGAGTTTGATTATTCAGCCTGGGTCAGGTGCCTTGAAGAAATCAGTTTGTGTTAGGAAGGAGTCAGATTTTCCTCACCTGTGAACCCTGTAGATTGAGGACATGCATGGATGTGCAGATTAATAGAGACAGATGTGCAGAAAGCCATAGTTTCCACAGAAAGGAATGAAAATTCTTTGATGTAGTTGTCCCTTTTTAAAGCATGAAGAAATAGACATTAAATGACCGGAAATTGTGGACATGGGAGTTTGGAGAGAGAACAAATAAAAATTTCCTAGAACCAATAAGGGACTCACTGTTTTTCTTTTCCTCTAAAAGAGTAAACCCAACTTCAGTGAAATCCAAAAGCACTCCAGATTTTTAGTTTTAATGGACTTTTAAGTTGTTTCAAAATGTTTGATTAAATTACTGAGCAAAACAAACGTTGTATGTTGTAAGGGATCCCTAACAGTCTGTACAAATGTTTTAGATAAATATTTCCATGATTATGTTAATATTTCAAGTAGGATCTAATATGTATATGTATGTGTGTTTGTATGTGTATACAGATATATCACAAAAAAACCCAAGATTGAACATTAGAATTATAAAAACCTCAATATGTACTGTGTTGTTTTTCTGGCCAAAAGGCAGGACAGCTATTCAGAATTGAAGCACTGGATACCATTTGGATATCATGCAACACTTTGAGTTATTGTTTCTTCATGAGTAAATTCCTGTGAACATTTAAGTATGTCATAGACATCACAGAGGGTTGCATAGCCAAGGATCAACTCTGAATAAAAGTTTTTAATATTTCTGTAACTCTTGCTAAAAACTAGCCAATGATTTGAGGAAATGGAGGTACCCATTCCAATCATCTTTGCTCAGACACAGTGTCTTCGACAAGGGATGTGCATTTAATTACTCCACAAACTCCTGGTGCCATCAATATCTTTGGTTATATAATTTTCCTAGCCAAATTATTATTTCAATGAGATATTTGCTTCATTCTGAGGGATACACAACTGAAGCCTAAAGATGCAGCGTTTTCATTGTCAGTGAACTGTTTAGAAAAGTTTCACAAGCTGAGTAACAGTGGCTCTCAGGAGGCTGATATCTGGGGATTACAGTTGGAAACCAGCCTGGGTGGGAAAAACCTGTGAGACTCTCATATCCAATAAACCACTCAGAAAAAGCCAGAAGTGGTGCTGTGTGGCTCAAGTGGTAGAGCTCTACTCTTGAGCACAAAGAGGCTCAGGGACAGTACCCAGGTCCTGAGTTCAAGCCCCTAGACTAGAAAAAAAAAAGTTTCACCATAAAATGAAAGTTCTTTGGCTCTAAACCTTTTCATGACGAAGAAAATATTCCCTTGTAACTTTCTTGTCAGTTTATCCTTATGTATAAGAATTTAGTTTTTATACAAATAAGTGGTATGTTCCATCTGAATAATACTTTTGGATCATTGCCTCTTTAGAGTTCATTAAGTGCCTACTCATTCATCTACTGGTTTCAAAGTAGGTGATTTCAAAGTCTACTGATAGGATATTTTCGTGAGGAATCCTGGATCTAGGTGTTTGATGATTTGTAACAAGGTTTTGGTTGAAGATATTTAATACTAGGACCAGCATATATTTAAGGACTTTTACTTTATCTCTGTTATTCTCCTTCTGTAAAACTGAGCTAATGATGTTCATTCCATTTTATAAGCGCTTGTGGTTTCTTCATTATCATTAAGTGCTTATAATAGTTTAGCAAATGCTTATATAATCCTTCTTATATGCCAGGGACTCCTCTAAGCACTCTACAGATGTTTACTCCTTTGTTCTTCTCTGAAGTATGGATTATCATTATCCCCACTCTAGGCTGAAAAGTTAAATGATTTGCTCAAGGTCACAAAGTCAGCAATTGGTAGAGCTGAGATATGAATGCACACATGTTCATTCCAGAATATGCTCTTAAATCACTGAGCAATGTCATTATTTATTAACTTCACAAAGAACTAAGCATTTTCTGTTAGACCACCAAAAATTAGACATGCCTTTTCCATTACAGACCTACTCATGGTACAGAAAACAAAGAAAATAGACCATTATCAGGACTCTAAGAGCACGTTAAAGAGATTCTCCAGATGAACGGGTACCTAAACAGCCTCCATTTCCTTATCAGTAAAAGTACATAACCATACCTTCCTCAAAAGATAGAAGTAGGCCATAATCACTTAATGATAAAACCATGTTTATAGTTGATTTCAACCCTGCACAGTAAGACATTATTGTATTAAACCAAGTTACAAGCCCTGGGGTTGTATGAGGGGCTGCATTGTGGATCTGTAAAGCATATTGAAGACAGAGGGGACAAAGACCTAGAAAGAAGCTAGAATGTTCAGTTTAGTGCACTACAGATAATACAGAAGACAGGAAAAGTCATTAAAAGATGGTCAGATGAGCAACAAGGCTAGCCATTGAACTGACAAGATGAATACTTTTAGCTTTATCTGAGAGGCTTTAAGCTGGTAGATACTATTGTGAAATTTGATTCTTTTTTTTTTTTTTTTTTGGGTCCGGTTGTGGGGCCTGAACTCTGGGCCTGGGCGCTGTCCCTCAGCAATTCAGCTCAAGGCTAGCGCTCTACCACTTGAGCCACAGTGCCACTTCCGGCTTTTTTCTTTTTGCTTATATGGTGCTGAGGAATGGAACTCAGGGCCTCAGGCTTGCAAGGCAAGCGCTCTACCACTGAGCCACCTTCCCAGCCCGAGATTTGATTCTTATAAAGGTCATTGGCCACATTGGGGAATGAATTTCAGGGAGGAAAACAGGAGGCAGGACAGCTATTTGAAATGCTACCAAAGGAATCCAGACTAGATTTGATACTTGTTCTGACTTAACCACTACCAGAGGGATAGGATGGTTGGAAAGAAATGAGTGGATTAAAGAGAGATTAAGAGGCAGAACGTGCTTGATGATTACTCATATGCAGGAATGGAAGCGAGGGAAGTCAAGAATGATATCCAACTGCTTGGCCTAGACAACTGACCAGGTGAGCCATGGTACCATTCTCTGTAACTAAGGACACATGACCCCTACACAAACACAGATTCTGAATCATTGCCATTGGGACCAATGAGAAGATGGAGGAAAATGCAGTGCAGGAGGGTGACTTGTGAAAGCATCCACCACGGATGCAGGTGTTGGCACTGGCCAGCACAGATTTCTTAGCATTCATGCCAAGAGGATAATGACCAGATGGTAATTGGTCTGGGGCTGTTGGCATCTGTGACCCTCCTGTCAGATACCTCCTTCCCTAAGGATTCTATTTGTCCTCTATTCTGTAGGGCGTTGTCTGGAACCAAATGAGTATAACCTGTTTCTCCAAGTGTTAACCTGCGGCTCTATATGCCCCATATGTGTCAAGACCAGTGGGTTTTTAGACCTCTGATGTCCTAAGGAGAATTTTCCAACCATGTTCTATTATATGAGGCCAACTAGTTCCACTATTCAAGGTCAAGGAGGGTATTTCACAAGTAGATGTTGTAGCACTGAGATATATACATACACACACACATATATAAGTATATATGTATATATATGTGTATATTCTAAGGATATAATTTCTCAATCAGAAAATTTCTTTTACCTCCAAATAACATTCCTTTCACCTGTTTTGTGCAAGGAAGAACATGTGTTTCTATCCAAAGGTAGAAACCACTCTCCTTGATTATACAAATAAGATATGATGCATAAAGAAAGGGCTAGCTTGCTTATGATCTGCAATACCTCTCTTCACCTCACTACTCTCCTGTTTTTTTTCCTTTACTTTCTCTTCCTGTGTGTGTGTGTGTCTGTGTGTCTCTGTGTGTGTCTGTGTCTATGTGTCTATGCCAGTATTGGAGCTTGAACTCAGGGTCTGGGTGCTGTCCCTTAGCTTTTGTTGCTTAAAGATGGTTCTCTAACACCTGAGCCACAGATCCATTTCTGGCTTTTTGCCGACTAGTTGGAGATAAGAGTTGCATAGATTTTCCTACCTGGCTTCCAACCATGGTCCTAGGATCTCAGACTCCTGAGTAGCTAGGATTACAGAAATGAGCCACCTGTGCCTGACTTCTCCCATTTTATTTTTTGCTTGTTTGTGGGTTTTTTTTTTTTTTTTGCTTTTTAACATTTTGTTCCAACTGCTGGTATGGCAGCCCTCCTTTTCAGTGGCAATGGGACTTGATCTTATTTGAACTAGGTACAAACGTTGAATACTGTAATTGCCTGAGTACATATCATTTGCATAAAGCAAGACAGTCTTGCAAAAGATCTGCAAAATGTCTGTTCTTTCTAGAGTAATTAGAGTTGCCAAGCAAATAACATGATTCATAAAGCCTTGGTTCAGTCAAAACAGATGCATAAAATGGAGATTGCTGTGAAATTGAGATTCCAGGTTATAGGCATGGCACTTCTGCGCTTTTTGTTATCCATTCTTATGGAAATTTATTTTTTGCTCACATAGGAAGCTCAAGTTCAGACAGTACATGCATCTGCTGTGATAGCTAGGTGGAAGAAACTTATAATTCTAAGTGTTGATTTAGCAGTAAAGCCACTCTTGTTCATTTACCTTGTTATTTGCCTTAGCTCCTACCTGATTATTCATGGGATGAATGCTGCTGTTCAACCCTCTGTTAGTATTCGAAGGTCTTCTTGCATTTGGGCATGTATCATTAAACCATTCATTTATTCATTCATTTGGTCATTCAGTCATAAATTAATATAGATGAAGTGCTTGCTCTAAGTTAGTCATTGTGCTAAAACTCAGGGACATGAAAGTAAATCGGCAATATATTCCATAGGATCTCATTGTCCTAGAAGATATAATCACACACACACACACACTTGCAGCAGTGCTAGTTCCGTAATAGACATGTGTTGCTCGATATGTCTCAACATGCTCTTTCTGCCACTCGGGCCTTTTTACTCATCTCATTTGAACAACTGAATAAATTCGTTTTTACAAAGTCACTGCCCCTCTGAGATTTTGTAGAAAACAACGGTAGGTTTCTGCAAGTCAGGTAGTGCTGGTTTCTTAGTATTTTTTCCAGCTTTTCTTACGTTTGATTCTGCTCATTTTTAAAGCTAGAGAGCAGGATCAACCCAAGAATGGATGGCCTTGTGTGAGAAGTCAGTTAGCTCCTGTAACCACAGCAACCGGTGGGTATCCTTTTGAGACCAATAGAACATATAGGGTAGCTGAAGCATGGGTAGCTTAGTAGAGGTTAAGTCAACACTGGTTAAAATTTCCCAGAGGCAATAAACCCAACAGCTTGACTCTATAGAGACCAAGCTGTTAAAGCACCACACTGTATGACCCTCTGACAACTGTGTTTCCAAATATCAGACTATAATAGTCCTTTCTTGGAAGAGTCATAAGAGCTCAGCGTCTTGATCAAGATGGTGATGACTTCCCAAAGCCAGGTGCCACACAGAAGGACCTTCTATACGACCTCTCTCAGACCTCACCAGCCCTGGAGGGGTATTTGTTGTCTGTTTTACAGATGAGGAGATAAGGTTTAGAGGATATTATCCAAATTTATCTATTTTCTTTTTTGGGGGGTCCGGTCATGGAGTCTGAACTCTGGGCCTGGGTGCTGCCCCTCAGCTCTTCAGCTCAAGGCTAGCGCTCTACCACTTGAGCTACAGCTCCACTTCTGGCTTTTTCTGCTTATGTGGTGCTGAGGAATCAAACCCAGGGCCTCATGCATGCAAGACAAGCACTCTACCACTGAGCCACCTTCTCAGCCCCCTAAATTTACTGATAAAATCCTCCAGTATGTCTGTGCCCACAGGTAAAAATACCAAATTAGTCATTATACACAATAAAACACAGTTTGAGAAATATAAAAAAATAGTATATTGAGAGAAGACGTTCGAATGGTTTTCCCATGGAGGAAGGGGACCCTAGCGGACAGAAGATGAGATTTTTACTATTTGGCTATCAAAATGTCATTAGCTCCACAGTGTGAGATGGTATCCTAGGGTCCCTTTGTCAAAGTATTAGAGATCCTTCACACTTGCAGTTATCTTTCTCTGTGTTCCTCTTTACTTGCCTGGTATTTCTATTTGTAGAAGTTTACAAGTTGAGTTACTAATCAGATGCAATTCCTAGTAAAATAAACTAATACTAATAAGTCAAGAACTAGTAAAAGTAACTTTTTCAACAGTGGTTTCAAGCTATGATGTAATATAGTTTAAATGTATTTAGTGTACTCAGAGTGGCTGTAGTCTCAGCCCTCAGGAGGCTGGAAGAGAGTGTTTCTGCCAGGAGGATCAGTTGAGGTCAGGAGTTTGAGGCTGGCCTGGGCAATATAGCAAGACTCCATCTCAAAAAAAAAAAAAAAGTGTTCGAATTACCCCAGTATGGATGAACAGGGACTGCAAGAAGAGCCTCAGGCTTTTCCAGGTTGTAACACTTGGTGTTGAGGGGAAGAGCCCTGGTGTCTCCGGTTACTAAGATAATGGAGGCTGTAGTTAATTTGGGTGAAATGTGCCCTGGAAGTTGTTCTTCCCATTTGTCATCATGACAGTACCACACACGATACCTATTCTTGAAGGTATTTGCTGTATCTGTGTGTGGTATGTGTTTGTCCAAAAGATTGGGGGGGGGCAACTTACAAATATTCTTCCTACCAGAAAATTCTATTCCTCTATTTCCTTCATGACTCCATCATGTCTCTCTTTATAATTCTTCCATTTCCCCAGCCTGCAGTTTCTCCTGTCTGTGCTGGCCTCATTTGTCTACTCCACTGATTTGACATGTGTTATTTACTACCTTATGACAGTTATGTATATGCTCAGTTTGCCCAACTAGAGGGCAAATTCTTGGAAGGCAAGAATAGTATCTTTTACTATCTTGACTTCCCACTATTTATTACAGAGATTAATCAGTGTCTTTATGATTAGGGGAAGAAATAAAAATACTTTTAGCATTTATATCTATGTTGGGATGAGGTGTTGTCTATGATTGGCAGTATAGATTGAAACAATCTGTATTATATCTTCTGTAGGAACCCTGGATGGTTCCAAAGAACAATGCTCCTAGCATAAGCAACCTTTGAATTTAACATTGTTATATGCCTCTCTGGCCAATGAAGCAATGGAAATTAGAAATGATGTCTTAATACAGAAACAATGTCTTAATACGAAACAGGCGGGCTGGGAAGGTGGCTCAGTGGTAGAGCGCTTGCCTTGCATGCCAGAGGCCCTGGGTTCGATTCCTCAGCACCACATAAGCAAAAAGAAAAAAGCCGGAAGTGGCGCTGTGGCTCAAGTGGTAGAGCACTAGCCTTGAGCTGAAGAGCTGAGGGACAGCGCCCATGCCCAGAGTTCAGGCCCCATGACCAGACCAAAAAACAAACAAACAAACAAACGAAACAGGCTTCCCACTCAAGGACCTGGAGTTCTCAGTCTATCTCTAGTAGAGTGATTTACCAATACTATATTTTGTTACCTCTAAATTTCATAAGTTAATTACTTTATATTCTTTCACATGCTCTCACCTCTGCCTAGGTGCTTTCTATATACTTAAGATACAAATTGATCAAGGAACATTGTACTTTGGAGAGGCACAGAGGAATGAAGAGAAGAAAAGGGGAGACTGCAGTCACAAACTCAATGAATGTTCTACTAAATTAAGAAAAGTGAGGGAAGGGATGGGTTGGAAGGGATGAGTGAACATCTCGAAAGGAGTGACATTGATCAAGATGCATTGTATGCATCAACTGCTTTGTCGAATGGCAACTCCTTTGTACAACTACTTAAAGATAATTAAAAAAATAATACATTGCAGTCATAGTTTTGATATGTGCAATTAAAATCCTTTTGTATAACTACTTAAAGATAATAACATAATTGAAAATTAAAGACTAAAATTTAAAAATACACTAATTCTCCCATAGTCTTTCTATCAAACTTTAAACATTTGCTGTGAAAAACTGTGAGAAGGTTCCCAAGGAATGTTAACCTGCATCGTTGGTTCATTAATATAAGTCATCAAGCAGATTGTGCCTTGTCAAAGTTTTTTTTTTCCTTGAGAAGGAGTTTGATAGTAATTTTTTCACAGGGTTCTGTAGGTACCAGGCTATTCATTATTACCAAATTACATTTCATTATCACATAAGCCTCCAGAGGGTATCAGAGTTGAAGGTCTTTTCTTCCCAGCAGAAGGTTTCCATTTTCTCAGGGGGATAAAAGCAGTTATGGTTATCAGACTTTTGGATTGGCAGATTAAGAGATAAAAGATCTGAGTTTGTATAAAATCTAGCACTTTGCGTATTTGCCTAAGCATACTCATGGAGTCAGAATCAGCAGAGGGGAAATGATTGGCACTATACCCATAGGGGAATTAAGTTGGCAACGTCTCCATTTTCCAGCAGGGGTGATAGTAATAAGCCAACCAACCTATAAACAAAATAAAAATTGCAGATGACATAAGCAAATCATACTGAATAGTACCTGAGAGAATGATTAGGTTAAGTGCTACTTTATGTGACAAAAAAGAAAAAAAGGCTTCTCCAGTGAGGCAGTTTGGATCTAAACTATGAAAAGTCAGGAACTGATTGAGAAATTGATCTGTGTCTATTTTATTTACACGTATCATGAGTAATTATCACTATTGTTGGCTCTAGATAGGGGCTCAACCTTTTTCTTTGGATGGCAATGTCATACCCAGAATCTGAACAATGAAATCAAGGTTATTGTTTAAGTCTGAGGAGTTACCTACTTAGATGGGGTTGCTATCACAAATAGGATACCATCTCAATTCCTAAGGAAAAAGAAAAGTGAATATATGAAAGCAAGCGAAAAGAATAGTCTGTGTGAGGGGTGGGGGCAGGCATTTGAACAGCTAAGCAGTTGACAAACAAGGAAATTAAGAAAACAAGTCTATATTTGCACCTCTGGCCTTCCTGCTTTAAAAAAAAATCTGTCATCACTGCCATTTTCTTGGGATGGAACAGTGTGCACTTACTAGGATTGCTTTGTCGGTGACAAAATAAATGTTAATGAATCTTTAGATAACAAAGATGCTGTTACATTACCTTTCTTTGAAACAAATTCTAATTTCCCCCAAATCAGATATGATCAGACTTGAGCATAATAAAAGGAAGGTACTTAATAGAATTTGAATGGTCCTTTGAACCATACCCTGCTTAGTTAAAACTATAAAGGTTTGCCGTTTTGTTCTTGCTGTTAACTGTTGACAGAAAGCATGAAAGAGCAAAATGAGCTATTAGAGAAGTTGGTTACTTGAGAATTAGCAGAGTGTACTCACAACAGTCTTACCTCAGCATGTGTCCAGTGCTTGCCTAGATACTTTCACTCTGTGAGCTTGGAAGACAAGAAAAAAAGAAATTAAGAGAAAAAGAAGTGAATGTGTTCTCTTTTGCTCAGCGCCAGTATTTAGTGTCCAACTTGGGAGCAGAGCTAGAAACTATTTTTTGGGGGGAAGGGGAAGGGGAACAGAAGATACAGAACTAATTTTTGTTTTGTTTGGACTTAATTTTGAGTAGTAATAATGGTGGAGGGGTCACTTCATTTCATGAGAGACAATGAAATCCTAAAATGAGCCCATCTAGAAATGATTTGTGTTTTCCTGGTATCCCTGACCATCTTCTGGCACTTGTACTCAGAGTGGAGAAGGGCCTTGCAACACCAATAGTGATCCTGCTTCATCCCTTAGAGCTCGGCTGGCTTTATTTAATTGCAATGCTTAGCAAATGTAGTCGCTTACATTCTAAGTCCACAACCTTAAAAACTACAAAGCAGAGCTTGTGCAAGGTCAGCACATGAAAGAGAAAGGATGATTCTACTTAGAAGGATTTTTTTTTTTTTCAGTTTCTGCTGTCTGGAAGATGGTTTGATGCAGATCTTCATTCTCTGAGATTAGATTAGTTCTCCTTCCTTTTACTGGTACCTAGCCCCTGGCCCCCTACAGAGTGTTTTATTTTCCTGTCACTCTTACATTTTTTAAGCATGTATTAATTACACCAAGGGATTTCAACATAGTATCTCAGATGTGTATTTTTATCAGAATAACCAACCTATTGCTTTATCTTTTCCCATCCCACCCCAACCCTCTATTGATCTACAGCTTTCATAGTTGATTTTTTTCTGATAAACATTTTATAAGAAATGACAAACAGGAACTTGTAAGTTCAGCCCCACCTTGCTCCCTCCCAGGATCACATGTATTGACTTGCCCTTCTGTCATGTGATGACATAGCACAAAGGCCTCCAGATCCTGGCGCCATGCTTCATTATCAAGCTCCAAGTGAACTTCTATGGCTTGTAATTTAGCAGTAGGTATTGTACAATAGTAGCAGAAGATGCTCTAAGACAGCGTGTGTATAATGTGTGAGCATGCAATATCAGTCAAAGCACAAATTAATTGTCTAAGAAGCCCAGCAAACGAAGTAACCACCACGATCTAAGTACTCGGAATTAACATTTTTCTGCATGTCTTTTGTGCTGTGTACTCTCCACTAACTATCTTATTAAATGCTCATAAAACTCCTGTTGGGTCATGTCATCATGTTTATTCTATTGCTAAGGAAAATAAGATATTTTTTTCTTTGTTGTTGTTTCTGCTTGCTTTTCCTTTTATTTGTTTATTTAACTATCTTTAGGAATGTAAGGGGGCACAGAAATGGTGGGACAAAGAGTGAACAAAATGCAGCAGTGATACTGACTAGATTCTATATTGAAAATGAACTATAGGGGGCTGGGAAGGTGGCTCAGTGGTAGACTGCTTGCCTTGCATGCCTGAGGCCCTGCGTTCGAGTCCTCAGCACCACATAAACAGAAAGAAAAAAGCCGGAAGTGGTGCTGTGGCTCAAGTGGTAGAGTGCTAACCTTGAGCTGAAGAGCTGAGGTACAGCGCCCAGGCCCAGAGTTCAGGCCCCATGACGGGACCAAAAAAAAAAAAATGAACTATAGAACTTATGGGTGGGGACAGGAGGGAAAAACTAGGAGACAGTGTGGGAAGGGGTGACATTGTCTAAAACAAAATATATTCTATCTGACTTGTGTAACTGTACATCATCTAAAAAATTACAACAAAAAAAATTTAAAAAAGAAAGAAAATGGAGGTCCAAGAAGGTAACTGAATTGGCCTTGATCAGAAACTAGCCTTTGAACTCACAGCCTACCTTAGAATCCAACATCTTGGTTTGACAATATCACGGGAATAGTAATGGGTTTTTCTCTGAAGGGAGAATTCTATTTGATTGCTTGGACCATTGTTCTGCAGAGGATATAAGGTTATTTCTGAGCACAGAAGCAAGTAGTGCTATGGCTAATAGCAGTGGCCATAAGTATGCAATGAGAAGTAGTTTCTGTAGTTGCTCTATGTTTGACAGCATTGTTCCTGCTCTTTACCTCACCATAGTTATTCCAGGTTCACCTCTTGATAAGGAGAACATTGTTTCTACCCTTCCTCTGGTTCCCGAGTATCTGTAATGCAAATTATGACGTGCTGACAGCACAAGATTTCTAGCTAAGGTGCAACAGAAAACTTAATTCAAACAAGTAACTCCAGTGGGAAGAATCTCAGATCCTTGTGCAGACTACTTGACAGCTGTTGGACTTTCAGATTTACCAAACAAGGGCTACTTACGAAGGCACACAGCTGACTCCATACTTGTCCAGAGATGCCAGAGAGCCCTGGATAGAATAGTCAGTGAGGTTCTGAGGTACGACACATAGGATGCTTAAAGTGGAATCTGGAGGTGGAGATGGTGTTTTCTAATTTATACAGTTTATGGTTTCCAGCTGGTGCTCAGATTTAAACACTACAATTAAGTCTAGGCTGTGGTTCTAGCTAGTATGGTTCTGCTTGAAATTTTATTCTATAAACCCTTTGGCATCAAGCTTTTCAATTTTCCAAAGTTGGCTACAAAGTTAAAACAAGTGTCTAAAAACAGGTTGTTAGAATCAAAAGATCTAACAATGGTAACTGTAGTGTTAAATGAATCATTTGTGGAAAATTTAACTGTTCAGCATCTGTTTGGAGTCTCGTATTCTGCAATAAAAATAAAGTCAAAGCGACTAAAAGTATATGTTTTCATTCCTTCCATTTTTGTGCCAATCCATTTTCTCAGTATTTGACTTCTAAATTGCTGTGAGTGAATGGAATTGGACTTGAATGCAGGCCATATCTGAAGTGTTATTTTTGAGTCAGTGAACATGTTCTTTAACCTTATGAGAGTATTTCATATGAATATTCTGTTAATATATGGCTTATACGTGTAGTGCATCTAACCCAAAATAGCTATTTGCCTTTAATTTTTTACTTTTTCAAGTAAGAAGAGAGCATCCATAGAATGAGGCCCACAACCTGATTTTTATGTAAAGCTATAATTTTCTATTTTAGTAAATCAGACAGCTCTGTGGCTTGCTAGGTTAGCATTATTGCTTATGCATTGCAGTCGTTTGCTAGACTAAAAAAAAAAAAGAATAACAGAGTGAAAAGATTTAAAATATATCCTGTTTGATGAAATTAGTAGTCCATGTGCCAAAATGAGACTATTTTGTCACTGTTTTTGTCATCATGGATGTTTAGTGTGGCGCTTACATGTCAAGATTTTTTTGGTAATTGTATGTGTGAATTTTTAAACAGATGAAAATATGGCTACAGGCTACTATATGGTGTATAAAAGAATGAATCTCAAAGATCAGGTTTCATACAACTTGGCTCCAATCTTTTGTACTTTCTGTTTGTCACCAAAACCCCAGGAATATACATTCTAGTGAAGGTACTTTATTGAAATGGAGCATTGTCCTCCCTTCTGATTTACTACAGTAGGGTGAGGTATTAGCCTAGCTGTTCTACAAGCTTCCAAATTAGAGTAGGGGAGGGGGAATTATAGATGATTTAAACATAATATTGATGTAGAGACTTTGAAAGACCTTTTATTTCAGTTGTCACTAATATTTTCTTTGCAATTGTTTCTTTTTTTGGGGGGGGTCCAGTTGTGGGGCCTGAATTCTGGGCCTGGGGGCTGTCCCTCAGCTCTTCAGCTCAAGGCTAGCACTCTACCACTTGAGCCTCAGTGCCACTTCCGGCTTTTTTCTTTTTGTTTATATGGTGCTGAGGAATCGAACCCAGGGCCTCAGGCATGCAAGGCAAGCGCTCTACTACTGAGCCATCTTCCCAGCCCTGCAATTGTTTCTTTAAAGCATTAAATTTACTTTAATTTTATTTTTCTAATTAGCTTAAATTGTAGTAATTAAAACATCATCTCAGGACTATAATTGAATATTCTAGTATATGATTCATTATTAACATTGAACTCATATTATTGAGTGTGTGAAAGAGAGACAGAGAGAGAGAATGGAAGAGAGAGGACTGGGGCTTGAACTTTGCTTTTTTTTTTTTTTTTGCTCAAGACTAGTGCTCTACTATTTGAGCCACAGCTCTGCTTTTGGCTTTTGGTAAATTGGAGATAAGAGTCTCATGGACTTCCCTACCCAGCCTGGCTTGGAACAATGATCCTCAGATCTCAGCCTCCAGCGTAGCTAGGAGTATAGGCATGAGCCTCTGGCACCAGGTATATTGTTGAATTTTGAGTATGTGGCCCTGAAACTAGTTTATTTGATTCCTAAAGGGAACCTCATTTATACCTTAATTAGACTATTAGTACATCCCTTAAACAGGTACTGAAAGGAGATAAAACACAGCTAAAAGAAAAAATAACTAGAAGTGATCAATATAAATGACCTGCCACTTGGCAATAGGAGGAAATTGGACTTCTTATCCAACTTCATCATCATGAACACATTCACTTTTAGTAATTAGCTCAAGGCGGGTGATTGCTTAGTCAATATTTGTTTCTAGAGGTATATATAGCTTCACTTGCCATCTACTGCTAATGACTCCCAAGTCAGTGTTTCTGAGAGTCCTGAGCGCATTCTGGTTGCTTTCTAGACATGGAAGAGCCACAAATACTCTTTAAGAGCCCACTGCTTAAAACTGAAACACTGTCTTCTGCTCCTAAAACAGGTTCTGTCTCCCCTGCTTGCTAGTCACAACCACATGCTACTCAAATCATCTCGGTTTATTTTTCCTCTCTCTCACTTGCTAAATCCAAGTCTTCAGTTCCTTCCTCCTTTCTCCCCCTCAAACCTATCTAAACCTCTGTCTTTTCAGTTTCTGGTCAATCTCACCTGGACTTTAGCCAGGCCTCAGATACATCTCTCTGCCTCAGCCATTGTTTCTCAGATTTCACCCAGAAACATTTCCAGGGAGCTGGTTAAAACTAGAGATGCCCAGATCACACTCTGTCAGCTTCTCTTTGGCAGCAATCTGAAGGGTAGCAGACATCCCAGGTGATGGGGATGGAAGTGGGAACAGACTTGGAATTTTACTTGCCTCCTCTTGGTCCTCAACATATGGATACAGCTTTGCCCTAAAATGTAAGATTTTGAATCACACCACAGATTCTAAGTTTGCAAAGAACTACCATGCTATAGCAGATGTCTACCTACTTCTTAAAATCAGTAGCCAAGAGGGCCACAGTGTGCTTATGGGTGTGTATTGATGAGGAGGGCTGTGGAAGCCAAAGATGGGAATGAATGACTTTATCAACAACTTTCTCCCCCACCCCCCATTATCAACACTACCAGTTCTTCCTTTAATCAAAGAAGTCTTTCTTCCTTTTGAAATTTAAAGGGAAAGTTCCTTTGGGAAAAGTATGACTCTATAAAAAGAAATGATTTGAAAGGAAGATGGCAGCCTCTGGGATGGAGACATGGGTTCTGATACAATATTTCATGTTAACACAAGACTTACTTTACCACAAGGCTTATTTCCTCCACAGGCAGGCACATTGACAGAGTAAGCTTGTCACAACGCTACCACAGCCTTGTACCTTCACTGTGATCATCCCCACACCACAGGACCAAAGTAGTCCTCAAGATTCCAGAAGAGACCTCCTCCTAAAGGAGCTGGTTGAGACTACACCAAAACAAAACATTGACCACTTACTTATTGTGGCTTAAGCATCCAGAGATGATCATCACTTCCATGGTGCTTAGACAACCCCCCCAAAAGAAGTAAGCCCGTTTTTGAAGAAGTTCCACTTGCTGCTTTGGTGATTCACGTGTCAGCTAGGTTCAGAAGTGGAATGCCATCCATTCCAAAGCATCATGTATTCTTTCCACCGCTCTTCCCAGCCGGGCGCTGGTGGCTCACGCCCGTAATCCTAGCTACTCAGGAGGTGGAGATCTGAGGATCACGGTTCAAAGCCAGCCTGGGCAGGAAAGTCCAAGAGATACTTACATCCAATAAACCACTCAGAAAACAGGAAGTGGCTCTGTGGCTCAAGTGGTAGAGCACTAGCCTCGAGCTGAAGAGCTCAGGGACAGTGCCCAGGCCCAGAATTCAAGCCCCATGACCAATAAAAACAAAAACAAAAACAACTTGCTCTTCCTTTTCATTACAACTATTTCTCCACAGTCTAATATATTTGCATATATTGTACAAAATAATAGGCTTGGTTATGACATTTTCATACCTGTATATAATGTACTTAGGTCATATTTATTTACCCAACTACCCTTTCTTCTTCAATCCTCCCCTCCTACTGGCCCCTTTCTCTTACAAAATACTTCCTCTTCAACTTTTGTGTCTTTTTAAACAGTCTAGATTCTGCATGTGAAAGAAAACATGTGGTATTTGCCTTTTTGAGCCTGGCTTATATCAGTTAACATGATCTCATTTGATCTATTTTCTCACATCATGATGTTGTGACCGTGTTTTCTTTATCCATTTGTTCCTGCATGGCACATAGTTTGAATCCACAAGTTGGCTATTGTGAATAGTGCTGAATAAACATGAGTGCACAGGTTAAAATAGGACTGAAAAGCACCGATGTATAGAAGTACATTTTGAACTTCTAAAAACTGTGATGCACAATAAAAAATAGTATACATTCTGAATGTCAGCTTTCATGAAATATGCCATTAGTGAATTTGGTGTCGTCTTGTGTTTCCATGTTTATAAAACTGCTGGTTGCAACCAACTAAATTGATTTTATAGCCCACTGAGTTGCTACTAAGTCTGAAAAACTTTTGATCTAACATTTCTCCTTGGGGCTTTTTTATGAACCATGGAAAATAGAAATATTTTCTTAATTCTCTCAAGGATAGGACATCATTCATACCATTCTCATGCTTTGGGGAAAGTTAACTTATTACATACTGTGAATTCCAGGGCATTCAGGCTTAATTTTCTGGATGAATTCCTTAAAAAGGGCGTACTGTGTCTAATCTGTACAATAAATTTAAGCTTCTAAGTACTAAGCATAAGGTTCTTCCGGATTTGGTTCATGTTCACCTTTTAGACTTCATCTTACTTCCTCAATCACCTACCTGGCTTCAAACCATCTAATGATTTGGAATTCCCCAATGCGTCTTGCTGTTTTTCACCTATGCACACTCGCTGCTGATGCTTCAGCATTCAGCTCTACGAGGATCACTCCAACCAAATTCAACTGAGGGTCACTTCAATCAAGCTTTACTTTGACAGTTGTGAGTCATCAAGATCAATTTGCATCACTGCTAGCCCCTGAAGGGCAGGACTCTCCACTGTCCACATCACCAGGGCTGCAGCTTATATAGGACCTAGCCCAGTGTTTGTCTTTAGTAAACGTCAGTTACATTCACCTGACTCACCTCCTTTGTTGCTGAGTATGGGGCCCTGTACGTAGTTCTAAGAATATTAACAGGTCTATTGGTCCTGGAAGACAGGACCTGATGTTTTTAAAAGAAACTCTACCTCTTGGGCTAGGGCTAAGCTCAAGTGGTAAAATGCCTGCTTTCCAAGCATGAGACCCTGAGATTAAACCCCAGTACCAAGAAGGAAGGAGGAGGAAGAAAAGGGGGAGGGAAAGAAAGAAGTAATACCTCCAGTATTACAAAAGACAAAAGAACTTGCATGGGGGAAGAATTGGGCCTACGTTCAAATTATGACTTTTCTGTTTACTGACTTCTTGACCTAAAGCAAACGATTGAGCCATTTTAAACGTCAAGTTCATATGTTTGACCAGGATAGTAATAAGAAAAGCAATCTTGTAGAGCCGTGGGTTTTTAATGGAAAGTGCACATAAAAACATGAGAATTCTTCCTGGCCCAAGGTTCTCAGGAAAAGATAGTGTGAAATTAAGCAGGTCATATGTGCAGTGCTACTTGAATGTTTCAAGCAGGAAATGCCAGAGGAGTTGAGACAAGGGAACAATCACAACGTGAGAAAGATGGAAGAAGTTTAGTGGAGGAGAAACAATATGAGCAAGCTTAGAAAGAAAAATAGACCTTAGAGTAAAAGATGGAAGGCACTCTGGCAGGGTGAAAGAAAGAGCTGATGGAGCCCTGGGGCAGACTATGTGTGCTTTGCCTCTAGACCACTTTCACAGCTAGCTCTTGTTCACTGATTTATGCATGTGTGCCCAAACATTTTTCCAAATGCAAGTTGAAGATATTGATCCCTAGGGATACTTGTTTTCTTGTTTCAAAGAATTCTGTCTCTTCTTTCTTTTCCATGGTTTGTTTTTTGCTAAGTCTATATGGAACCTCAATTTTACTGTTAGAGTCAACTTGATTAAACTGTACTGGGTCAGCATAGAAATATGGTTTATCTCTTCACTGGCCATGCATTATGATCACCCAGGGAATCTTCTAGTACTCTGCATTTCCAGAGACGCTGATCCTGAGCTGATGCCAGAGGAGAATCTGCATTATTAAACAGCTCCCTTGGCAATTCAGTTGGCAAGCTAACTTGGAGAGCCACCAACAGAGAACATGTCTTGATCAGTTTTTAGCCATACCTTCTTAACAATTGTGTGTCTGGGAAGCAAGTCAAATGTACTTGAATTTGATGGGGAGTTGAAACTCATAGTTTTCTAGAACTTAGCAATTTTATACTTGGAATAGAGTTCAGAAGATACTCAACCTATCTTTCTTTCCTTTAGCAAAAGATAACTTCCCTTTGTGAATCTTAGGATGGTCCAAGTGAAAGAAATACCTTGGTGAAAGCTGTCAGTCAATAGAGGAATTGAATTGTGGGGAAAGAGAAATAGTCTCTGAGGAGGACGACGGGGAGTGGGGGGTTGTGGGGGGTTAACTAATGTAAGGGGTTGGGCTAATCAGAAGGATGAAAATAGTCAAAACAGATTGCTTGCAACTATGAGACTAGAACAATAAAACCCTTTGAAACTGTTTTGGGGAAGGTAAGAATGGGTAAAGGAGAATGATAAAAGGGGTGAGATTGATTGAAATATATTGTAAGTGTATGGAAATATATAACTGATATAAACTAACAATTTATTAGTTAAAGACAAAAAGAAATACTCTGGTCAAGGAGGGTTCTTTGCCAGCTGTAAAACACATTCCTCTTAAATTTCTCCATTTACTTGAAGTCTTAAATCTAAATTCTACCACTTGATACTTCTTCATTTGTTCCATGTGGCCTTTGCGAATGGCTCAGGATAGGTGTTCCATTCTTTGTGCAACTGCCTTTCAGGCAATATGTTAATTGGCACATTATGGAGAATAGAAAAACAATTTTAGAGGTTGTTTAGAGTGACTAGGTCACCTGACTAATCCTGTCAAGTTAATACATCCTGTCTTTCCTTAGTCTTTTCTTCTTCATGAGAAACATATATCATTTCTTCTACTAGTTTCCAGATAGGCTGTATGAACCCTTTCCAATTTGTTAATGCTCAATTTTTTTTCTTGGTGATTTCAGCTTGCCATGACTTCTTTGAACCTTGCTGGTTCCCAGCAGTAATAGTCTGAACATGGAGGCAAAATATACAAAAAACATTCCTTTTCATTCCTCCTTCTAGACTGGTAGAGGATAAACTGATTTCACACACACACACACACACACACACACACACACACACACGCACACACACCTTGTAATTATTAGTACAGATTACCCTTTGTATGTTTCTGATTTCTCCCACTTCTCTCTGAAATTTCCAAGATTATAATCCCCAAGGCCAGAACCATTCCTGACATATTATCTTTTTCTAACTCTTTCAGGCTTCCTAACTAGCTACTGGTACATAGTAAAATATTCTACTGAACTGGTAGACAGACTGCCTCCCTTCTAAGATATGTTTGGATTAAGAACTTGGCTTCCAGGTGGAGGAGTCTTGGTGGTTATGTTTCCCAGGGTAACTGCTGAGGTGTATGATAGTCAGCTCAAAGCATTGTTCTCTGAGACTCTGTTCTCTGCTAAACAGCAGTCTAGGGGGTTTGAGATGTTCTGTCAAAGAAGATTTGCTTTCGTTGTTTGGTGAACAAGCCAAAGAAAGACTTAGTTGTGATATATGTGATGTCTATAGACAGATATGAGACACTACAAAAGGAACTTTAAAGTCCAGAAGTAATCCTCTTTTCACTCATTTTAATTTCACTCATTTTGGACCACCATTGAGCAGCTTAGCATGTAGGCAGAGTGCACAGGCCATGACTGGATGCCCAAGTTGGTATCTTGGCTTTGTCAGGGTGATAAAGTGTGCAGGATATGTGTTTAACATGTTCTTTGAAGAAAATTAGAACTTCATGGTCCCCAGTGGCTGTCTTCTAAAGAGATAATCATATCATAAATTCTATGTTAAGCCTCTTCTTGCCTTTTCTCATTGTTTTACCACATATGGGTATAATATTAGGTGGATTTAAATTACTTAAAATATATATCACAGTTTTTGTTTGATTTTTGTTATTTTTAAAATATATATTACAGTTTTTGTTTGATTTTTGTTATTGTAATATCTGGATTTATTTCCAACATCTTACTTTGTTCTTCCTATTTTTCAATGATTCACTTTTTCTTTACTTCTTTATTTTCTTTTGAGACTTTTTTCCTTTCTTTTAATTCTACTTGTCACCTTCTATTGGTTTGAAGTTATAAATTTTGGTGTATATTTAACAAATATTAATAAATTACTTTTCTTTCTATTAATACAAGGACCTTGGAATACTTCTAGTGGGATTTCTTTGTAATTATACAATTTTTATAGAAGTTATCAAAGTTTTTTATTTTTCTTTTTTAAGTCTGGCTTGTATAGTTTTCTCTTGACAATATAATGACTCTCTTCAGAGCATAACAGAGAGAATAAAAGTTCCACCTCTATGAGAAATACATATCATTGGTGCTAGTTGGGGCCTCAAAGAATGTCTAAAAATTGTTATTTTTCAAAGTTTTGATCAAGGCCAACAATAGGAAATATACTTTGTTTCATAACGAATGCACATATAAATGATATAAAATCAAAATCAAACTAATGAAACAAATTCTTTAGCCCTTTGTAATGTGCAATGAGCTATTCTATCCTCATTTATTCTTTTGTTTAAAAAAAGGAAATGAAATAACAACAGCTCCACTATGTTTATGAATCCACTAAATTTATTGCATATCTGCTAAGGCATTATGACCTGAAGTTTAAGAAGTCCAAATCTAGCCTAAAGTCATCAATTGAGGACCAAACCCTAGGCCACAACATGGCTGTCCCAGAGTTGTACAGTAAGTAAACACAATCCCAACCTCTGCTTTCCAGTTCCCTACCACATGTTAACACAAAAACAGGGCAGCATGGTGAAAACAAATAGAGCTGTAACTACCAAGTAGAGAATTAAAGTTCTCTACTAGCTCCTAGACATTGAATTTTGAAGAAACAAAAATATCTCCTGATTCCAATGTCTGTTAGAGCCAACAGGATATTGGGTTCTCTTTCCCATTGCCTTTGATCCTCATATCCACACATCCATCCTCTATAGTCAGGCTTATTATCCGGACTTTATATAGGAAGTGAAAGGAGACTCAGAGAAGTGATGTCATTTGCTTAGTTTGGTATTCCTAAGAAGCGGGGTATGCTCATGTGACCAATGCTCATGGTGCCTCCCAAGCTTACACTGCTTTCTCATTCTTTACTTGTCTTGCTTGGTATTATGTCTCTGAGAAGGATAAAGCAGAAAGAACAATATTATCCAGGAATAACTCTCATCAGAATTATAGTTTTATAGGTTTGTTTATTCTGTTTCTTATGTTAGCTTTTAGTGCTCCAAGAATATGATCTTCACCTACTCCCATGCACATTGCAAGCTTGAGATGAATATGTTTTGAATGGATAAGCAAGTCCACTCTAAGGACACTGAAATTAAAGCAACCACATCACATTAAGGCTGTGCATCACGTAGTGACCAAGAACCCAGCCTATGAAGAAAGACTGTCTGTATTCAAAATTAAATGTTCCTTTAAAGCTTTTTGATCAGCCAGGTACTAGAGACTCATGTCTGTAATCCTAGCTACTCAGGAGGCTAAGATCTGAGGATTGCATTTTGTAGCCAATCTGGGCAGGAAAGTCCATGAGACTCTTATTTCCAATTAACCACTTCCCCCCAAACCCAGATTGGAACTGTGGCTCAAGTTGTAAAGCACTAAACCTTGAGCAAAAATGCTCAGAATCATTGCCCAGGCCTTGAGTTCCAGCTCCAAGAGCAGCTCAGAAAAAAGAAAGGCTATTTGGTCAAGTGTCTCCATTTTCTGGGGTTATAATAATTATTGCTGATCTCACAGTATTGTCAAGGAAAGTATTTACATCAATGTCTGACTCATAGCACAGAAGAAAGGTTAGCTATTACTGGTATCTGAGATTATAATAACGAAATAGCAGAATATCGAACTTACATCTCATATTTTACAAGAAAAACATCAGGAAGCTTCTAAGGTAAGCGTAATCCAATGGCTAGAAACAACTGTTCATGTTCCATTGCAGTCCAGGAAGCACATTTCTAATGATTTCACCATGAAAGATTTATTTGTGACAAAAAAATCTATCTCTAGAGCAGGTGATTAAGCAAATGGCCTGTGAATATGTCTAAAAGATATAGTGCTTACTGAGCATCAATATGAATTTATGAAGGATGAAATTTTTGAACAAGTGACTTAGCCACAATCGTTACCTGTCTCCGATAGCTGTCTCATTACCTGTCTCAAATCAATACTTGTGCAGGGCTATTTGAGGTCTGAATTAATCATTCTAGATTTTAAAGGAAGCATTTAGAAAGTCTGATGTAGAGAACCAAAGAGTGTAAACTGGGAGTAGGTGAGTCCTGGAGTCAGAGAAGTTTCTGAGTACATTACCTTGGAGAGGGACCTTCGTTTCCTCATCTGTCAAAGGTGGGTAATGACTGAAGCAGCCTTGTGGTTTGGAAAACTGCCAGAGATTGCATCGTGTTTCATAAGCAGGAGATAAATGCAAGCTCTTAATGGGTAAATAGATAAGCCAGTGAGTGGAACATGGCAGGAAGTCAAGGAGATCCTCAGCTGTTTGCTTCTCACAAGCCTGCGTCTCAAACACTCTGATAGATAGAAACTTGCTTTTCAGCCCACAAAACAAATCCTTTGGCTCCTTGATACCTCTGACTCAGGTGGGGAAGGAACACCTGATTAAGCACCTGTTGCCTCCTCTTGTCTTCCTCCAGGTGCATTCGTGGTGTGCTGGACCCCAGGTCTGGTAGTTTTGCTCCTGGATGGCCTGAACTGCACGCAGTGTGGCGTGCAGCATGTGAAACGCTGGTTCCTGCTGCTGGCGCTGCTCAACTCAGTCATGAACCCCATCATTTACTCCTACAAGGATGAGGATATGTACAGCACCATGAAGAAAATGATCTGTTGCTTCACTCAGGAGAACAGCACAGAAAGACGCCCCTCTCGTATCCCTTCCACCGTCCTCAGCAGGAGTGACACAGGCAGCCAGTATATGGAAGATAGTATTAGCCAAGCCACCATCTGCAATACAAACAGCTCCTAAGCTGTAGATACCTCTCCCATTGCCTACCCAGGCATCCCCTGGGGAAAGAGCTGTTAAAAATCATTACCTATCTCTACCAAATGCCCATGTACAGTGTTATTTGAGATCGGAATGAATCACTGCTAGGTTTTACAGTTTTGTTGTTGTTTTACAAGTTTAAAAGCCTGGGCAGTGAAGAGAAGATAGTACATTCAGTGAAAATGCAGAGAAAGATGGAGACAATACAGTGAATGGATTGCTGCTCAGTTTCCTACAAACTTCTCAGAGCATCACCAGCCAGCTGGGTACGCCAGGCTCTGCTGCCATCTTGTAGCGATTTGTTTTTTGTGTTTCAAAAGATGTCAAAGGTCGTAAGCCAAACTGAATAATAAATGATGCTACTTGAGCCACTTTATGTAGCTGCTAGGAAAACCTATGTAGTTTTTTTCTTCACACATCTAAAAGATTCAGAAATATTTCAGCAGTAGTATTCTTCTACTGAATAATTACTAAGTATTTTTTTCCTCATGAAAACCATGGCAAGTAGCTAGGTATTCAGTAGGAATCTAAGAATAACAAATTACTAAGGATTCCATAATAAACCTGATTTTTCTAGGGAGCATTTTGAGAAAGCATGTTTACTTAAAAATAATAACAAAAATAATGGAGACTTAGAACCTCATTTGATGACATGATCTTCTTAAACAGGTGTGTATGTGTATAAGCACATCTACTTAGATTCGAACTTTGCAATTCAAGACTCCAAGGATAGAGATGGTGAGATAGATCACTGCCATCCAAACTCTCCAGTCTAGAACAAAAGCTATAGAAATGACCTGGTGTGAGCTACATAAAAATGAAAAAAAAGCTAAAGAAATATTGTTTTAAGCAGACATTTTAATAGCAAAATAGAATGTATTGATAAGCAGGGTGAATTCTTTCTATATAAGATCAAATATGAGTGCTTAATTTCATCTAGCTCCACACCACTGGTAGCTTGTTGGCTTTTTTATGTGGAAATATTTCACATCTCAAGGTTTGCCCAAGGTTCTCAATGTATTTCATACTTGTCTTGTGGATTGAATTTTGAACTAGGTCATTTGAATTTTTCTCCTTCAAAGACCTAGATAAGCAACTTGAAAGGCAAATGAGTAAGAAATGAAAAATAGTATTTCATGGACATAGGCTACTGACTGAAGTTTTTATGTAAAACATTTAGCATATATTCTGATTTCAAATAATAACTTCAAGGCAGTTAATATTTATGTAGTCTGCTAACGAAGTTTACACATTTTTTGCTATTGTAATATAACATTCATGTGCAAGAACTACTTGTAATAAAAGAATTTCTGAAGTCATGCTTTTAGATATAATAGCCTAAAATAGAGTATTATGATTTGAAGGTGTAGAGTTCACATGCTGTTAGTGTGTCTACCTGAAGCTTATATCAAATCAATCTATAAAATAAAATTTAAAAAAGATCTGTTCTCATTGAGGTGCTTTATTGCTTTGTGTATCTTCTAAGTAAAAATACAGTTTGGGGTAACCATGGCACATATTTCTATTGCAAAAGAAAAATCAGATTTTCTGTGAAGTACATACTCTTTCGTTATTTATGTAAGCACTTTGAATCTACAGCTGGCCAAAGGGTGGAGAATTGAAATTGAATTCCAGTCCCTGAATAGCTGCTAAGGGATCTTTAAAGGTTTTATTTTGAGGAAAGAACCATTTTTAATACCCTGCAGCAGGGTGTTGTATTCAGAATGGTGCCTGGAGGGGATCCAAAGTGTGGAAATGCAGGGGGAAAATATATAGCTTTTGTTTTTATGTGCACACATATCTCAGTAATGTGCAAGAGTAGAGAAGTCATGTATATTTGGAAATATAAAGGCCGAGTGATCACAGAGCTCACTGAGTCCACTCAGCAAACCCAGCCCTTAGCAGGAAAACAATGTGAAGAAAGGATATTCCTCTGTAAATTCTAAGAGCCCAAGCTCATCTGCAAATCATTAAAATGGTGATACTGGGGCTGGGATGTAGCTCAGTGGCAAAGTGTTTGCCTAGCAAGTGCAACATACTGGGTTCCCCCTAGTACCAAAAACAGAAAAGATAAAAGAAAAATACAGTTTAAAAAACATGATGATTCAAAAAGATGGTGATGCTAAACAATTCACCTTGGCCTTTGATGCTAACTTAGCAAGGACTGCTCTCCCTGGGCAAACAAGAGTTCATCTTAGATTTTCAGCAGATGAGCCCAGCAATGATGGCTTATGTCTGTAATTCTAGTTACTCAGGAGGCTGAGATCTGAGGATTGCAATTCAAAGCCAGCCTGGACAAGAAAGGCCCTGAGACTCATCTCCAACTAACCACCTAAAAACCCAAAGTGGAGTTGTGGCTCAAAGTGGTAGAGTACTAGCTTTGAGCATAAAAGCTCAAGGACAGTACCCACCCCTGAGTTCAAGCTCTAGGACTGACAAAACACAAAGATATTCTGCAATTGTTCAAGGAGATCTGCTCAGTCTGCATTGGTGAGAGAAGTCAAATCTTTCCTGAAGACTGCCTTCTTGGACAGGGGTAATTTTTTGGAAATTATTGAAATTTCTTGCTCATTTAGTTTTTCCGTTGAGTAGTAGACTTAGATCACTTTGTGGTTTTTAGAAACCCTGAGCATGGATATGATTATGGAACTACACTGCTTATAGCTGCGTAATTTCAAATAAAAGCAGTACTAAATCAGAAGATAAATGTAAACCTCCAACCAAGTTCTGATTTTCCTCACAGCCAGAATTTTAAGGATTGTTTTTAAAAATATTAAAAGCCAAAGTGTATGTATTTCAGTATCCTGAATTCCTGGAATTCTGAGCACATGCTTAGCCCATGCTAAAATGCCCCTGGAACCAAAGACCCAACCAAATTGGTAGCAAGAGCATCACATGGATTAGTGGATGTGATTCCATTTCTGTGCCCCTCTCCTTACCCTCCCAAAGACAGATAAACAAACAAAGCCAAAAGAAAACAAAAATAAAGCCACAAAGCCAGCTGCTATACTTTTTGGAAGTATTGTATATCAAGAGCAATAAAAAGATAATATTTAACATAGCAATACCACTTTTGGAACTGTATGTTAAGGAGGAAATTAAAAACAAGGAAAATTATATGCATGATAGCATTCATTTTTTTGGCCCTCATTGAAATTGGTTGAAGAGGCATAATGAAGGTAAGCCCTGTGCAGAATCCATGAAGGTGACTCAGTGACAAGCTCAGTACCAGTGAGAACCTGGAGTAAAAATAACTTCAGTATCACCCTTCATGATGACACCTCTCCCTATGTACAGATCTGACTGCTAGGAAACTTACCGTAAAATTATGCCTCTTTTGTGGGTCACTAAATGTGGTGTTCAGTTGGAAACCCCCAGGACTCCTTTCAATTTTACATGTCACTTTTCAAGCCTAAGATAAAAGTCACTTAAAGACTGGTAGAACTTTAAGTAAAGGAAGCTGTGTTTTGTGTGATAAATACTCTCCTGAACACATGAAATAATTTTGAATACTCATAAGTTCAGACCAGTTTTCATGATGAAATAATTATTAGGTGGGATGCTATGACTGTGGATTTTTTTAATTTACTATTATATTTTGTTTTTACATGATTTCCTTCAGTGTCTTATAGAATGTGCTGTTTCTGAAATGAACAGATGGTAGACTACTGATCGCAGTTGTTAGGACAGAGTGTTTTTAACATTTATATCTGATGAGCCAAAGGCTTAGAGTGCAAACAATCACACAAAGGTCAGGCACTCACACGTGGAAGTTACAGCTCATCAATTAAAAGTGAAGATCCCACTATGTACCATATAATACAGTGGCTCTGTGTGACCAGGGAGCCCCACCGGCAGTTCCCTGGGCCAGTCAGTTTTGGAATCTACAACGGATAGCAGTATTTTTAGACCTGCAATGTTATAAATCTTTGCGACTATTTCGACTTCATGTAATTCAAATTTCCATAAAACATATCTGTAGTATATTTGCTACTGACATCAGAGGAGAGGTTTTCTGCCACAAGCCCAAATTAAATCCTTGTGTTAGAAAATAGTACTCCAAAGTGGGGAAAAGGGAATAAGAGCAAAAGTGAGGGCAAATTTGATCCAAGTAGATCATATGCATGTATTGAAATATAACAAAATTGCTTTATACGATTAATTATGCTGATGAAAAGAAGAAAAAAGAAAACAAAGCAAAGGTGTCTTCAAGGCACTTTTTACTTGTTTTGTTAAGACTTTGCTATTGTCTGTGCTAATGGATATGTCTGTCCCCAGCATGCCTGGAACATGTAGAGCTGTAAAGTTCATTACTCGTTTAAATATACATGACCACCCGGTTTCTGTTCTGTCCCCCTAAATGTCTATGAGACTCTAAATATGATTGCTACTCTCCTAAATGAGAGGCTTAAATAATAAGAATTTTTTTACAACTCCAAAATTCTGTTTCTGTGCCTCACCTCTCAGATGTTCAAGATGTGGGGTCTTCTAGAGTGAGTCCTAAGTTTTTTAATTCATTATATTGTGCTTCATGTGTAGGAATTTCAAAGAAAATGAGACCTGTTTTCATTTTGCTGCACTGATTATCAAATACTCTTGCATATAAGAATCACCTAAGGATCCCATCTAAAATAATCTAAAATTTATTTTAGGCACATACGAAATATAAATCTATCATGAATACAGGAGCAGAAGGATTTCTAAAGGAAAACTGACTTTCTAACCCATGCAGAGAATTTGGCAGACTCCATGATCTGCTCCAGTCTGCCAAAAGTGAAGTAAATGGAAATGTGTGAGCTGTTGTTCACCCCATCAAGGAAAATAGAAAACCACACATTTATTTCACATTTAATTTAACAAATGTTTTCTGAGGACTTCTTAGGAGTTAGGAGGCCCTTCCTCAAAGGAACTGACAACACTATGCATCAATACCCAAATAAATCAGAGAGAATAAAGTGAAAAGGAGCTGAAATTATTAGGGGTGGACATGGACATATATGAACATATTGTGGTATGTTGTGTAAATATTATTGGTGATACTGTTGAGGTATTTTGGACTTGGCCTCTGTTGTGTGTGTATGTGTGTATGTGTGTGTGTGTGTGTGCGCGAGCGCGCACATGCGCATGTGTGCACATGGCACATGCGCATGTGTGCACATGCACGTGTACAAAACTACTACTGGGTCTTGAACTCAGAGTCTGGGCACTATTTCTTAGCTTTTTCACTCAAGGCTGGTGCTTTACCACTGGAGCCACATCTCCACTTCTGGCTTTTTGGTGATTATTGAAGAAAAGAGTTTCATGGACTTTCCTGCCTGGGCTGGCTTTGAACCATGATTCTTAAATCTCAGCTTCCTGAGTAGCTACAATTACTGATGTGAGCCATTGGCCCAAGGCTGTAATATATTCTTGATACAGAATTCTCTAAGACCTGGAGAAAGAAAAAGAAATCAGATATATAGGCTACTTATTTGGGTTAAAAATATTTTGCAATTTATGGTTAGGAGATTTGATGATGATAATCTGACTTTTTATTGAGGTGAATGCCTGACCACAGGAACTGGGGCGTATCAGTCAGTTCTCAGTAAGAAAAACAAATCATTATAGACATTTGAAGCAGAAGGTATAAAGTGGGTAATTAAATGCTTAGAAATCAAGTGGAAAAGCTAGAGAACCAAAAAGAAGGGAAGCCCATAATTAAGCCTCAGATTTACAGTTAAGTTTTAGGGAATTATTGCTGCCAGATTGGGAACTTCTGGAAACTTCTTCCTTTAGAAGTAGGAGATTTGTGGAAGAATATCCAGAAACCATTGTAATATTTTTTTCTTTATTGTTATTATAAAGAGGGGTTATAATTACACAAATCAGGTAATCAGTACATTTCTTTTTTATTAATATATTTTTTATTGTAAAGATACTGTACAGAGGGATTACAGTTACATGAGTAAGCTTATGAGTACATTTCCTATCGAGCACTGTACATCTGGTTTGGACAATATCACTGTAATATCTTAATCTCAACTTTGCTGCTAAAGGAAGAACATAGTCTCTGCTTTCCTCTGCCCCTTCTACCTCTCACAATTGTCTGTTGCTGGCAGAATCTAAGGGATATTTACTGGCTTTGTATTCTTGGAAATATTGAGGAGAGCATGTGGAGAAGGATAAGCAATGGAACTTACTGCCAAAAGACAAGCCAACACAAAGTTAAAAAAAAGGAAGGGTCAGGGGACTTTCTGGCTTCTAGAACTTCCCTTTTTTGAAGATACCACTACTGTTAGGGTTTTTTTCATTTCTTTTTCTTTTCTTCCTTTTTTCTTTTGACTGAAGGAAGAAAATAATACAACTAATTCTACAGAATAGAATGATGATTCTCTAAAAACAAAATGTTAATGCATGAAATATGTAAATTTCTGAAGAGTAAAGACGAAAACAGAACATAAGTGTAGTTCACTTATTATTAGCTTTTCTTTATCCACATCGATATATAGAAGTTCAGTTTATACTGGGGTCATAGTTGATATACAACCATGGCAAATATGGCATAATCCTTCCTTTGTATCTCTAGATAGAATAGACTCAGACATATTTGTAACAAATGAGTAGAGTAGGTATAAAATCCAGACATTAATTAATTAATTAAAAGTAAGACTTTAGAGTTCCTATGATCTTCAAAGATGCAATGGACCAAAATGGGCGATGAGGGAGAAGTAATAGATCTAATTTGGGGATTTGGGGAAAAGTAACATCACAGCTTCTTCTTTTATAAAAATTAGCCAGCCTGATTAATACATCTAATGAAGAAGTTGTGATATTGGGACTATCTCAGTTTTGTTTTGTTTTTTTGGTTGGTCGTGGGGCTTGAACTCTCAGCCTGGGTACTGTCCCTCAGATCTTCAGCCCAAGGAGAGATCTCTACCGCTTGAGCCACAGCACCACTTCCGGTTTTCTAGTGGTTTATTGGAGATAAGAGTCTCATGGAGTTTCCTGCCCAGGCGGGCTTTGAACCAGGATCCTCAGATCTCAGCTTCCTGAGTAGCTGGGATTACAGGCATGAGCCACTGGCGCCCAGCTCTATCTCAGTTTTATTCACAAGGAAAATGGTGACCACAGATTGAATGAGTATTTGAGATACATAGTGACTAAATCAAGAGTCAAATTTAACTAAGTTCTCCTTTAAATCTTTATTTTAAAATTATTAGTTTCCTAATAACTATACATAACTTCAAATTACAAAAAGCTAATGTTTATTACTAATATAAGCTATTATATTATAATTTAGATAATTCTAATAATAAATATATAATAGCATAGTAATATAATGTTTAGGGATTAAGAAGATTGACTTTAGAAAGTAATTCAGTTTCTTAGTGTATAAGCCTAACAAATGATTCCAAACTAAGAAAAAGATTTGCCCAGAGCAGATATTAAATATATAATTTATAGCAACTATAAACATTTAGACAATCTATTCAGTCATGAAATAAATGTAAAATTTTATAGTCAAGCTCATGAACTCTAGGAACACCTTAGTTCTTTTATATTATAAGCAGGCAACTTTGATCAAATTCCTCTGTACTTTGATTTCTTTATAAAATGATTTGTTGATGATGAAATAAATTGCATGTATTTAGAGCAGTCTTGGGCACTGTGAATGAATAGTTATTGATGGAATGCTACTTAGCTTAAATTTACAAGTATGAATTATCTAATAATATCAAAAGATATGTATAATGTAGAATTTGCAGATGGGGTGAATATGGTATGCAGAGATGACATCTCTGAGTTGTCATCTTCTCTTAAGACATAATCCCTGGGGCTGGGAAGGTGGCTCAGTGGTAGAGTGTTTGCCTTGCATGCATGAAGCCCTGGGTTCCATTCCTCAGCACCACATAAGCAGAAAAATCTGGAAGTGGTGCTGTAGCTCAAGTAGGAGAGTGCTAGCCTTGAGCTGAAGAGCTGAGGGACAGCGCCCAGGTCCAGAATTCAAGCCTCATCACACTCACTCACACACACACACACACACACACACACACACTCACAAAATCCCACCCTCTGGTGGCTGACAACCAAGGTGGAGTGGGCCTCCAGGGCTTTTCGGCAATATTCAAGTCCAGGGCTTTACATTTGCTTGGTAGGCACTATCCCAATTGAGTTTCACCTCCACCCCGATGGTTTTTGTTGTTGTGTTGCTGGTTGTTTGGGAGATGGAGTCTCACAGATTTTTCAGCTGATGCTGCCTTCGAACCTAGGTCCTCTGTATCTCAGCCTCCACCACAGCAGCTGGAATTACACGTTGTGAGCCACCAGAACCCGGCTTCTATGGAACTTTTTGCCAGCCGGCCTTTAACCAAGATGTTCCAGATCTCTGCTGCCCATAGCTGGGATGAGAGGCACCAGCTTCCCCTGGCTCAATTTGAAGATGTTGGTTGAGGTGATGTTTGAGGTGATGTTCTGCAAGGAAATGATGACAGGCAGGCCTGCCTCTTCTGGTGGGTGCACCTTTGTTGTGTCACGTGCACGTAATTCACGACATAAGGATTGCACCAGGACTGCGTAACCTCCTGCGTGGGCTCCTCTGCGTGGGCTGGGTCTGCGTGGCTTCTCTGCAGGTACCAGCCACCTGGTCTAAATGCAGAAAATATGAGAAAAATCCCCCAAAAGATAGAAATATGAATGCAATGGGAGTGAGAAACCTTGCCACACGAAATCATTCCTCTCAGAACAAGAATCACCTGCAGAAACAAAGCCCATGGATATAAGGAATAAAGGAAACTCTTCTGACAGAAGTGGTCCTCAGGAAATGGACAGGGGTATGTGGGGGGGAATTTACATGTGTGAAGTATGTGGGGAAAACTTTACCAGAAATCACACCAGAATGAGCATCCAAAAAGTCACACTATGGAGAAGTATAAATGTCAAAAATGTGTGGAAAGCCTGGGCACGAGAAACTATGTGTGTAGAGGCTGGGGAAGTCCTTCTACAGTCAATCTCACCTCAACACACCAGAGGACTCCCGGCCAGCAAGCCCTGTGAGTGTAGTGGATAAGGGGAAATTTTCAGTAAATTAGCATTGCTCACTGTACACCGGAGAACCCACACGGGTTAGGAACCCTTGGTTTGTAAGGAATGTAGAAATGCTGACTCGTGAAAAGGCAGTTTATAAGTCATCCCTAAAAAAAATGCAGACCTTAAACAGTTTTGAAGCAGTAGGGATAAAGTCACAATATGGACAGGTGCTACTCACTCACATCTGTAATCCTAGTTACTCAAGAGGCTGAGATCAGAAGATCAAAGTTCAAAGCTAGCCTAGGAAGGAAAATCTTGAGACTTCAATTAACTATCAAAACAACAGAAATGAATCTGTGGCTCAAGTGATAGATCTAGTGCTAACCTTGAGCTCAGAAGCTCAAGGAAAGCCTCCTGGCCCTGAGTTCAAGACCCAGGACAGACAGACAGACACACACACACACATATCACAAGCTCAGTGGACCTTAGAAACCCCATTGAGGTGACATAGCACTGGGACATAGACATGTGAAAGATGTCCTGCCACAATTCACTGTTGATGAGGAAACTCAGACTAGAAGCTCTGTGCTGTAAGGAATACACACAAAAAGCCCCAAATTGAAGAACATTAGATAGCTGGTGAAAGTGAGAGGGCATTTGAAAGCCAAAGAGGAGGGAGGAAGATGTGCTTAAGTAGTAGAGCACACATTAAAGATGCCGAGCCAGCAACCAGTGGCTCATGACTGTAATCCTAGCTACTCAGAAGACAGATCTTATGATCACAGTTTAAAGCCAGTCTGGGTAGGAAAGTCTATGAGACTCTAATCTTAACTTACCCACTAAAAAGCCAGAACTGGTGTTAGTGGCTCAAGTGGTAGAGCATTAGTTTTGAGTAAAAATGCTCAAGGACAGGGCCAAGGCCCTGAGTTAATGCCCCAAGACACACACACACACACACACACACACACACACACACACACACACACACACTATGTGTGATGCTTTTATGTCTCATCATGTATTAGTAAATTCATGGTGGGAATCCTGTACATAGAATGAATATGGAAGTCGTTTTTACCAGAAATCACACAAGGAAGACATGTGAAAATGGACTGCAGGAAAGTTGGGGGAAGAGAGTGTATTTAAGCATCAAGAACCTTCAAGAAATTTTATCCAACACTGGCTATGAGCTTACCAAATCTGGTCTTCTGTGGGATAGTCAATTTACACTGCATAGCCTTGCTGTGCATAGGGTCTTGCAGCAGTTCTGCCATAGAATATAGATAAATGTGATTGCCATTAACGCTGGCTTGGCACATGTTACACCTCTCATTAACTTCTTCCTGGGTTCTTAGGCAAGCTGGGCCTGAACTGATTGTGGCCCCTCAGGCGACCACAGATAGATGAGATCTCTATGACTATGGGTGACCACAGAGAAACGAGGTCACTAGAACTATGGGTGACCACAGATAGCTGAGGTCATTAAGACAAAAGTAACTGATTAGAAAGAGTGGGGATCTTCCCATCTCTTGAAGATTGAATTAAGCTGGACAAGAAACATTTTTAAAGCATTGTGCATGGTCTGATTTATATTATAGTGCAATCCCACAGTAGGTAATTTACTATATAATTTCTGAAAGATCTCTAACCTTTTACAAAACACTAACACAATAGAAGTCTATATTGTTATATTTTATTCTCCAGCCAATTGATGGTGGATAAAAGCAATCATAGAGAAATTAAACAGTGTGGACTCTGCATGGATACTGATTGGAACAGAATGCACCTCAGTAGCAGGGCACTTTATAAGTATGCGTAAGGTCCTGGTTTCTGTGCCCGGCCAAAATAATTTTACTCTGAAATGTGCTACATTAAACATCATTCTACCACATGAAAAAAAAAAAGAATGACATCAAAGGTTTGAGACTGAATTGCTACAATTCAGTCAAAAATTGCTTTTTTTTCTAAGATGGTAGAAGAGCTGAGGTGGGGGGAATTAAGAATTTAGTTTTAAGTGTATATTTTTATGTCACAAAGAAAGAACTAGATCAACATGTCAAGAAAGCAGCCAGGTAAATGAGTCGAGTTTAGGGAATAGATCCATACAACCTATTTCAATCTCAGAGTCATCAGTAATAAGTGGTATTTAAAACCATGAAATGTGACAAAAATCACTCAAATAAGGAGTGTAGATCGAGATTACAATAGTCATAAGAACTCTCCTCTAAGGATTTCCAGTGTTTGCAGTCAGACAGAAGATAAGTCAGCCAAGGAGACAAAGAAACCTGTGGTATAGGAAGAGAACCAAAAATGCATGGAGACCTCAGAGTGAACAACTATGTCAAATGTCAAATGATGCTGGTTGAGGCCTGAGATACGTTGGTTTGGCTGTGGAACTCACGGGGACATTGATAAAGCTCTTCAGTGGAGACATGGCGGAAGAGAGCCAGGCTGGAAGGAGTTCAAGGGAGAATGGAAGGAAAGATTTGAAGAGAGGAAGGACAGTCTACTTTTGAGGGGTTATTTGTCTACACATGGAACCAGAGAAACAGAGCAGCAGCTGGAGGGGCATGTGAGGTCAGGGAGGGAGTTGTTTTTAAGATGGGAATTATTACAACATATTAGATGCTGGTGGGAACAGTCTAGTGGAGATGAAATGATAATGCCGGAGAGAAGTAACACGGCTGGCAAAAATGGGCTCTAGGACATAGGGAAAGGGATCTGGTCTTTGACCCACCCCAGGACATTTCCATCCGTAGTAAAAGGAGAGAAGGCAGGAGATGCATGAAGAGAGTTGTCATAGGTAGTGGGGGGCAGTGGGGTGTTCACTTGTTTCCTTCTATTTTATGACTCAATGAGTATTTTAGGTTATTAGGAGATAATAATAAATCAGAATGAGTTGGAATTTGAGGAGCAAGCAAATTATAGTGGGGTGAAGCAATGAATGGACCCTAAAGGACTGACTAGGGCTACCAGACCAATGCCCACCCTGAGGTTGGTGGGCAAGATTTAGAGTGTGACCATTCAGAAAGGTCATGTGCTTCTCTGCAGCCCATCTAGCTGTCTAGTGGTGTCACTGTGGTATGGGCAGAGAGTTGAATTGGCTTATAGGTAATGACTGTATCCTAATTAAATTGTAATCTCGGGGGTTGGGATCCAGCTGGAAGTACATACTAAGCGATTGTTATATGCAGGCAGGGTTGAGAACGTGGAGTGACTACAAGAAGACAGAGGGAAAGTACCCCAAAGAGGGTGAGGTCCAGAAACTCCTGCTTGTGAAAACTCAGCATACATTTAATTACTGGTGTAAGTTACACATTTAATAGCTAGCAAAGACTGGGGGCCAAAGGATAGGAAGACAACCTCAAGGGAGTACCTACTTCAGGTTAGGAATTTTATTGATCCCATTCTATACTTAATCTTGAAACAACCCCGAAAGCTAAAAGTCTCAACTTCTGCTTCAGAGTGAATACTCTGAGACTCAGGTGATGGGAGTTACTCATAGCTCCACAACTAATAAGCAATAAAGTTAAGATTTGAAGCCAGAACCAAGTTACTGTCTCTATTTCATAGTAGATGTGAGACTTGGGTTGTGTATTAAAAAAGAGGAGTAGAGTTTTCATACAAACAGCTTCTCCCTTTGAGAGGGAAAAAAAAGGCAGATTAAAAAGGGTTTTAAAAAGGACACAAAGGACAAGGAATACACAAAGAGAAGGAGGCCTCCTGCAGCTACATGCGCTGAAATAAGCAATAGGAAGAATGACCCAACCAACAATTGAATTGGGAGAGAGTGGGTTTTCAATAGCCAGACAGCTGGGCAGCAAACAATATACTTGGGACCCAAGGAAGCTGCTGGAAGAACTGCTAAGCAAATGTTCTCTGCATTGTTTGTATAATTCATTGTTGTTTTTTTTTAAAGAAAAAATGATAGCTGTTGGGCTCCATTGAGATAAAAGATGGCCTCTGAGTATAAGCTCATTATCATCTGTCATTATGGCTTGGGAGCTTTATGTGTCCACAGAATCTCACAATCTATATTTCTCCAGCTTTAATCTCAGGGTCGATATCCCAACACAGCACTGCTCATAATAAATAGCTCATATTAAATGATAAAGTAGGCTACTGTGTTTTATATTATTTGGCTTTTGAGCCAATCAATTTTATAGCTGTCTATCCAAGTGCAGAGAAAAACTCTAAAGACAGCTAAGAGTCATATGAAAACCTAAAATAGTCTGACAAAATGAATCTTTATCTCTCCAGCTTCCTCCTAGCAGGGAGCCCCAGGTAGACTGTTGATTATGCATATAAAAAGACGCTGCTCCTGGAAATAATCCTTCTGAATGGCTTGCGGAGTAACTCTATTTTTTGCTTGTTTGGCCAGCAGTCTCAGCCCCTGATCACACATGTGGTGTGCTCAGGGACATTAGTTTGTTGCCTTTTGTCATAGAGGTTTTTTTTTTCTTTTTGCTTGGATAATATAGGAAATCATTATTCTTGAAATGGGAGCCAACAAAAAAAGAGAGAAGAAGTTGTGATAGATGGAACTTGTGTCTTTCCCCAATAGTACTTCTGATTCAAAGCTCTGTCTCTCCTCTCTCTGCCTAGTTTTTTTTTTTTTTGAAACATCGGTGGTCCAAATAAGATGGAAAAAATCTTTGGGTAGAAAGCATTCAATTTTGAGTTTGCATATTATTGGGAACACATAATCTTATCAAAAAGTATGCAATAAATACAATATAAAAGAGAATTCTTAAATATAATTATGTTTGTCTAGATTTTAGGTTTTGTTCTAGAAAGCCCTTTTAGTTCAAGTCAGCCACTGATGTAGCATGCACTGTTCCATTGTTTATTAAGCAGACTTTCATACCTACTATGAGTTAGACAACGTACTCAGCACCAATAAAGATACTGAGGGGAATAAATGGAACCCATACTGGCGACTAAATCTTTTCTAATAGATAAACATGGGGCAAGAAAAGAGCCTTGTACTCACTGACAGACCACTCTATACAATGGTAAGTCCCTCACTTGATTTATGACTTTCAAAAGATGTCATTTGGATTGCTTTTGTTTAAGTTGTACTAAATTTATTATTGCTACTGAACCAGTCAGCACCTTAAGAAGCAACAACTACGTAGGAATTTGTCTATGATGTTCACATTTTATATTGAAAGTTTAGGAATAAGTCACAGTCATACTTTTAAAAATTATTTTTGCTATCTTAAGGCATGATCTTTGATTTTTCTTTATTATTTTTTAATTATTAAAATTCATTTGCCTTTCTTAGAGCAGTGTATACAGAAAGCCTAAAGACATAACCTAGAAAGGAAGACCTGAGGGCTGCTGGGAGATTAAGAAAAGGTATCTGGGCATTGCTAAGGAGCTCACCATCAGTCATCACAAAGAAAGCATTCCACAGAGGACATGGCTCCTTGGCTTCCAGCACACTATATTCTCTTGGCCTCTTCCCAGTCTCCAATACTGGCTTTCCTCTTCTCTCTGACCTCTAAATGATACAGGGACTAGCTCTGTATATTCTCTCTCTTTCTCTTTCTCTCTCTCTCTCTCTCTCTCACACACACACACACACACACACACACACACACTGTGTTGGTCATCTCAAACCATCATACGGCTCTAAATATCTTCTATATGTTGACATCTACCAAGTTTATATCTA
>NW_012267255.1:6569140-6628868 GCF_000151885.1 Dipodomys ordii | reverse complement strand
CCCTAGTGGAACTGTAGCTCAAGTGGTAGAGCACTAACCTTGAGCAAAAAAAGGTCAAGGACAGCCCGGGCTTTGAGTTCAAGCCCCAAATCCAGGACCAAAAAAAAAAAAAAAAAAATCTTGGATTGCCCAAATGGGACTTAAATCCAATGACAAATGACCATATAAGTTACAGAAAAGACACGCAGAGGAAGGCAATGGGAGAATGGAGGCAGAGACTGATAATGCAGCCATAAGCTAAGGAAACCAAGGGATGTTGAACTCCCCATAAATTGTAAGAAGCCAAAAAGTTTCTCCCTGGAGAAGGCTCCTAGGGACAATCAATTTCTGACTTCTGGCTTCCAGAACTATGAGATAACATTTTTCAGTTGTCCTATGCCACCCAGTTTTGATCATTTGTTATGGCAGTACTAAGAAACTGATAATGAGTGGCTATTCCTCATCACCAGACTTAGATTTTATGTATGAAAGTGTTTGAGGTAGCATTTTGTGTGAGAGAGAAGCATGTATCTCATGTGCCTATAATGTTTAAGAAAATTTAAGCTAATATTAGAATTAAGGAATTTAAAATTCCAACTTACGAAGACTGAATAACTGATTTAGAATTTTACATTATAGTTTCACAAAGTTTATATATGCTATTGAAGCATGGTAAAGGAGTTTAGTTCAGTCCTATTTATGAGTTTGATTTGTTGTTGTTAATTGAGACTTGGTTACATTAGTTTAATCAAAACACTGAAGTAATCTTTTAAAAGAAATAGAACACATTGATTGATAAATGTGATATAAAATGTGTGAAGGTATTCAACTAGTCAGGCTGACAAAGTAGCACTACATGTGATTTAAAAGCCCTTGGCATCATTTTGTTTTTTAAATCTGACCAGTTATGTGTGAGATACAAGGACAAGATGCAGTAAGGCTTGCTGCAGAACTTAAAAGCTTCAGGAAAAATTAACTTTAAGAAATTGAATGTTAATTTTTAAAAGAAATGTTGAGCTCTGAATAATTTTACTGCCTTCAAAAACCACTTGAGGGCACCAAAAAGATTACACTTTAATAGAAGCAACATTTTTTTTTAAGTTTTAATTATTTCATCCTGCAGGAACGGGGCTAGTGGAGGCAGTCTGCAGAAGTGAATCAGTGTTCAGGTGGAGTGAAGGTGATCTGCATTATGGTGGGAACAGCAGAAGGCTATGAACTTGGCTGGCAAATGCCTTTGTTCTGAGTCAGAGCGTCCTTTGCCACGTGGAGGAACATCAGGTCCAAAGGCTTCTAATGACTGAGCAGATAATGTGCATTCCGTCAAAGGTTGGCTTCCACTCATCTCTGCCCCTCCTCCCTGAGACAGGATCGTAAGTGTCAAATTTAAGCAAGCACTTAAATTTTGTTTCTTTTATTTAACTTGATGAACCAGCTCTATCTCCACAGAGGAAAACATACAAAAAGTATGGTGAAGGGGTAACGATGTCCTATTTTAGGCCTTTAGTTCCCACTCACTGTTCCTTGCTCATTGGTTTCCTCGTGTGTGATTTCCAGTCCTTAAATCTTTATTAAATCTCTATTCCAAGTTTGCCATTTGGTCAAGTCCTTTCTTCCTTGAATGTGACCAAACACGTGACTTTATTTCAATTCATATTACATGGTGAAGATGATAGGAGATCCCTTCCAGGTTATGTTACACATGACATTAATGCTCATCTTGTTAGTAGACTTTTGCTGGCTGTAAAGACAGAACTAGATTCCCATGCTATGTGCAGGGATGGAGACACAGCATGCAAGGAATCAAAGACAGCCAACAACTGACAGACAATGAAGAAGATATGGAGTCCTCATCTACAGTCCACAAGGAACTGAATGCTGCCAATAGCCACATGAGCTTAGAAGCAGACCTTCTTAGGTCAAGCTGAGGAATGAGAAGTTATAGATTTCATTGTGTATTATATAGACTGCTTATTAGTCAGCTTATGAATAAGATTGACCTATGATTATTTTCCCTTCTGGTATTACTTAATTTGATTTTAGGGTCAATGTTATATTAATTTCATGATGAATGCAAAACAATTGAGATGAAAATGATGTTAAATTAAATTTCCATTGAAGATTCCAAGATTCAACAGATATAATCATCCAAATATTTTCTTTTCAAAGAGAATATTTAGGAATCCATTCCTTACCATCAACTCCTCCTCACCCTACCAATCAAGCAAATGGCTGGAAAGGGTGGAGTCCAACAGGGATTTCTGGTAAGGATTTCCTTAGAAAATATTCTCGGTAGGAACTGACTAACTGAAGAGATTCACAGTTCCCCTCGAAAATTCCAGATGGGTCATCTTAGCCAGGTAGGTTCTATGACATTGTACTCGATTCTCATTCAGACATAGAATGCAAGAGAAGGATTGGCCACATGTTTAGGTGGTGAAGTAAAAGAAAGGTGCTGCTGGGCTTGAGTCAGCTACAGTTCCAAAATCTCCCAGAACAATGTGTGAATGTTTTCTTGGTTCCTAGACAATCAGATCTGCACAAAAGAACTAGGTCATCCAAGATCATTGAAAGTCGAGTTGAGTCAGTCGGAAAGGTGAACAGCTTTCATTACAGGAGAAGCTGAAGATGAGTCCTGTTTTCCTTGATACTAAAAGGGTGGTGAATGGAAAACTTCTAGAATGCAGTGTATTCATCTAGATAAAAGGAAATCATCACCAAGGGGGCAAGAAGATAGGTTCTCCGAAGTCCACATAAAAGCAGTCTGTACAAGAAAGATGACCAGCTTCAAACACCTGGCTGTCCAGACTAAGCAAAGCACGCTACATCAGCAACAGTTAATAAGGACTTTCGGTGACTCTCCTTCCTTCCCTGTCTCCGAACGAGAAGATCAGAAGCAGCAGTGAGGGAAGAGGTAGTATGTCACTTTCAGCTCCAAGCCCACTCTTTAATTCTCCACTCTAGGATGCTAAGACCAAAATTCTGCAAGCCATGCTTTTGCTTTGCCAGATCTTCCCTCTTAGACTGTGCTGCTAGAGGGAGATGGAGAGCAGGAAGGGCAGAAGAAATGTGGCCTCCTCAGTCTGCTGCTCATAGGCTTTCTGCTGCTCATGGTTCCTGTGAGCTGCCAGCACTATGTTCTTCACCCTTATGATGATTCTCTTATGGTAGCAGCTGACATAGTTGGAGATTTCTATGAAATGAGCAGAATCAGATTCATCCATCTGCCCCTTCATCCTAAGACATTCCAACCTGCTGACCAGTGCCTCCTCTTGAGAATGGGCGAAAGCCTCTGGAGGTTACTCCTCTGTGCTCACTGGTCCCAGCACCAGCCAAGCATTGCCTCCTTTTGGGAGTCAGAGTTTCAGCTTGATCTAACTTTTCAGATTTTAAGAATCCTAATCTTGTCAGGTACCGATGGCTCACATCTGCAATCCTGGCTATAGAGGAGGCTGAAATCTGAGGATCTTAGTTCAAAGCCAGCCAGGGAAGATCAACCTGAGAGACTTTTATCTCCAATTACCGGCAGAAAGTCACAAGTAGAACTATGGCTCAATTGGTAAATCATCAGCCTTGAGTGAAAAAGCCAAGGGAAGGCGGGTAGCTCCAAGCTCAAGCTTCAGTACCAGCAAAGGAAAAAAAAAAAAAAAGAATTCTAACCTCTGTATTCCCTCAGCCTGGGAATACAGAATTTTCTTGTTTAGTCAGCTAGGTAATAGCCTTACACTTAGTTAACAATTTTTTATATTAAATTGTATCTCAAGTAACTAGTGGGTTATCTGGGGAAACCAATAAAACCTGAACAAGAGAGAAAAGGAAGATTTCCTCTCTCCTCCACCCCAACAGGGGGTCATCCTACCAACCAGACAGCACCCTAGCTGGAGATAAGGCTGCATTCAGACTTTTAAACTGAAATGTGGCTTATTATATCAGACTGATGGTTAACTCATTTGAGCTTAAATTTGCTTGACTATAAAAATCAAGGGGCCAGGTGCTGGTGGCTTACCACTGTAATCCTAGCTACTCAGGAGGCTGAGATCTGAGGACTGCAGTTTGAAGCCATACTGAGCAGAAAAGTCTGTGAGACTCTTACCTCCAATTAAGCACCAAAAAGCTCAATGTGGAGCTGTGATTCAAGTGGTCAAGTAGCAGCCTTTAGCTAAAAAGCCAAGCAACAGTGCGAGGTCCCAGTATCAACACACACACACACACACACACACACACACACACACACACACACACACACACACTCATATACCAAAGGGCTTGCCCTGGTTTTCATCCAATAATATGGAAAGATTTAAAGAGATAATAAGAAACAAAACTATAATAACTTTTTCAATTATATCCATGAATCCTGCTTCACATACTGGTTATAATCTGAGTCAGTAATTGAAATGTCTTGTAAAACTCACAAATAAAACTCTCTAAGCCTAGGATTTCTTTTGATCCTTTTGCTACCTATTACCCAAGGTTTCTATTTTTCTTTAAGTCAGTTTCGACAAGTCATATTTCTCAAGGAATTTGTTGGAATGCACATTTTCAAGCATGGGCATTAAAATTTCTACCTTTTGTCTATCATGTGCTTGTTTTGTGTGTATGGTGGGGGGTGTCGTGAGGCTTGAACTCTGGGCCTGGGCGCTGTCCCTCAGCTCTTCAGCTGAAGGCCAGTGCTCTATCATTTGAGCCACAGTGCCACTTGCAGTTTTCTGGTAGTTAATTGGACATAAGAGTTTCATGGACTTTCCTGCCCTGGCTGGCTTTGAACCACAATTGTCAGATCTAAACCTCCTGAGTAGCTAGGATTACAGGCATGAGCCACCGTCACCCACCTATGTGTTTGATCTTTTTTGAATTTTTATTCCTAATATTATTTGTGCCCTCTCTCTCTCTCTCTCTCTTCATGTGTATGTATATAATTTGTATGTTAGTACATATACATGTATAGATTAAAATATTTAAATTTAAATTTCATGAGCCAATGTTGCCAGGAGTTAGTCTCTTTAGTCTATTTTTGGTTTTGCCCATTATCCTATTGTATGTATTATCCATTTTTCCAAAGTCGTTGTCTTCTTTTTTAATTTTGAAGGGAGTCTTGTGTTGTTTTATTTCTACTCTCTAACATTGGATACTTTTGATGCTTTGCTCATTAATTTTCGCCCTTCTACTTGCAAATGCCTGTTTTAAGCTAAGACATTGCTCTTATGCCTTTGGAGAAGCCATCCTCTTCCTCTTGCATCACAGTTTTCCTACTGGTAGATCCCTTGCATAGGAACATTCCTGGCATCTCATGATCACGTAGCCTTCTCTTTGTCAGACAAAAAAAGGCATGAATTGAGACTCAGTCCCCTTAGAACCAGAAGTGCCCACCACCCACAGCTGAATCCACTCTGTGTTTATTGTTATCTTAGTCTAACAAGAAAGAGAAACCTACAGAAAAGTGAATCAAGGGACTGGATTCAGCATCTTGACTCCTCATTGCTGACTACATCTCTTACAATTGCTAATTGAAATAATTAGCCCTTTCCTGATAATAAAATTCTTTGTGTGTGAGGCTGATTGATAGAAAAGGCAAGAAGATTGACCTTCACTGTAAATGCATTCATTTACCTTAGCAGATGATTTCCATAATCACATTTTAATTTGGCAAGCAAAAGGAAGCCAGGTTTTGGGAGAAATATAGCTTGTTCCTTGGAGTGGAACTATACCACAGAAGGTCAATCGACTTTGTTTTCTATGCAGACATGCATGCCTGTCCAGGACTTGCAGAAAGAGGTGCCTGGATTTGCTCAATCGACTTGTGGTGCTCATACTAATTGATTGTTTGAAATGAGTCGTCCAGCTGGCAGCTGGCAGGGCCACTGGAATAGCCCTGGGGTTTCTGACTCATTTATCTCCCCAAGACTGAATGGCTCATTATTTCAAAAGGTAGATGAGCCAGCCTCATTTGCCCTAACCTGTTGCAGGCCATAAAAACAGATCTGCCACTCCAAGGTTTCTCCTGATCTGTTTTATTTTAGCATCAATACTTGGGCTTGAACTCAGGGCCTCTCACTCTTACTTGACTCTTTTCCCTGAAGACTGGAGCTCTACTGCTTGAGTAGTAGCAAAAAGCCTCCCTTCCAGCTTTTTGCTGGCTAATTGGAAATAAGAGTCATGGACTTTTCTGCCCAGTTTGGCTTTAAAACTTTGTCCTCATATCTCAGCTTCCTGTTTAGCTAGGATTTACAGGCATGAGCCCTAGCATTCAGCTTCTTTTGACTTTTACCAGGAATCATTTGTACTTTGATACAACAAAGAACCTGAATAACTGAGGCTACATTAGGGCCCCCAAGGCTCAGAGTCGGAAAAGGTCATGAGGTTTGCTGGATTAGTGTTGAATACAAGGAGAGACACAAAGATAAGTCAGGGTGTGTGAACCAGTCTGGTAGCATTATCTATAGTCCTTTGGACTAATATCATCCCATGAATCCCTCTCACATTCACTTTCCTGAAATGGGAAGTAACCACAAAATAAAGGTATTAGGAAGTAGATAATCATTTGCCAAGTATTGTGGTGATGAATACTTTAACCATCTTGTATAGACCCCTTCTAATACTTAGCCAATCGATGTAATATGTTTATTGGGTGTTTATTACCTGCAAGGAATGGTGCTATATTTTATGACACTTGTTAGAAACTTAAATTTTTTGTAGGCTAATTAGGGTACCAAAATAAATAAAAAATGAAAGAGCTGCCAAAGAGCAAACACAGTATTAAATAAAGACCCAACAATTCACATAAAAGCCACACCAACTTTGTCATTATACCTCATGTCTGTCCACCTCTGAGATTGTAAAGACTCCTCTGCAGATCTACTAACCGTCACAAATGTGGGCACCATTACCAGGGGCTTACTTTAAGGAGAGCATCTTTAAGTACTTTACTCATTATTTTATTTCATATTCAGAAACTAATATGTAGTAAAACTCTTAAAGAGTGAGGCAGGGATTCAGGCTTGAAACTAGACATTACCATAATTTCAGCCTTGGCCTAATTTGTGCCCGAGCCTAGAATTAAAACTCTCTTCTATGCTATAGTCTCTTCTGTGCTGTAACATGATGCTTACTGCATTTGAGAACTTGATCTAGACTCATAATACACTAGTATTGTGATATTGACCTTCAAGTATACAAATCTGACTGTGGACTCTGACAGAACTATGTATTTTTGATGGTGACAGTACAGTATGGGGGGGAGGGGTCAAGGACACGAGGTGGGGGAAAAAAACCCTGTTAAAAGGAACAGCTCATTAAAACATCACCTTGATCACATTTAAGTCTATTTACAGATTAGGAGCTATCGTAGAGTTTAAAATTTCTACTCAAAGTTAAATCTTAAATTAGCAACTTTGGTAAAGAAACAACTTTAGCTGAGTGAGTGGCTTACACCTATAATCTTAGCTACTCAGGAGGCTGAGATCAGAGGATCACAGTTCAAAACCTGAGCAGAAAAGTCCATGAGACTGTTATTTCCAATTAACCACCAAAAGGCATCAAGTGGAGTTATGGCTCAAGTGGTAGAGCACCAACCACAAGTCAAAAAGCTAAGGGACAGCACCTAGCCTTGACTTCAGGCCCTAGCACCAGTACAAAGAAACAAAAACTGTTGTAAAACTTGGTGAGGAGCATCCCCCTTGGGACATCATTGGTATGAGACTGATCTCTGAGGCCAGTTCTTAGATTTGCCAAGAAGCTTCCTCTCTGGGGCAGCAGGGTAGCAAGATGAAAACTGGCTGTTACCCCTTCAGACTCTGTTACAATAGTAATAGACTAAGGGCACAGTGCTCAAGGCCCTCCTGGACTGTGGGCTTCAGTACTACCTCCACCACAGGCTAGCCAGGCTGAGCACATGCTTGAACCTCTACCACACACCATCTCACCTTGGAGGCACCTGCCATGATGCTTCATGCCCCCTCACCTGTCCTACTGAAGAACCCACCTATGTCCTAAGCCCTACCCTCAGGAAGTACAGGTTGGACTCCAGCCCCTCTTCTGTGCCTGCATTTATTGGGCTCGCATTTGCAGATGTGATTCACTTTCTAGTCTTCTCTGTAAGATTAGAAACATATCTTATTCACTTCCTCACCTAGCATAGGACTCAGAGCACAGCTTATGCTTGGTAGACATTTGCTGAACTGAAGTTGAGAGAAAAGGCTGGCTTGGGTCACATAGTAGGGCCTTGAGTATGAAGTCTCCTTCAAGATGTGGGGTAAGAAGGGTGCTAGGTGTGTTATTAGTGGCCTGTTTTTTTTCATGGGAGGTGTATAGCACCTATTACTTGATATAGATCTTCTGTCCAGAATCCCTGCTTTCTGTGAGTTCATCTCCATGCCCTCCAGAGACATGTCCTACTCTGCAGGTGGGCGTGTAGCTGAGGCTTGACCTCTCCCTCCCCCACTATGGATAGGAGTCGGGGGAGACTGAGAATTAATGGCCTCTAGGGACTAAAGATGAGAATGCAAAAAAAAAAAAAATAGGGAGGATGGCCAGGTGCCCCTGGCTCCTACCGGTAATCCTAGCTACTCAGGAGGCTGAGATCTGGGATCACAGTTTGAAGCCAGACCAGGCAAGAAAGTCTGAGAGACACTTAGTTCCAATTAACCACCAAAAAACTGGAAATGGAGCCATAGCTCAAGTGGTAGAGAGCTAACGTTGCACAAAAGAAAAGCCCAGGGACAGTGCCCAGGTTTAAGTTCAAGCGCCAGGATTAGCACAAAAAAAAAAAAAAATAAGGAGCATGGTGGTTTGGGCCCACAATCTAGTTGGGATTGTGTGATGCACAATATAATCAGTGTGGAAATCCAGAAAAAGAAAAAGAACACCCTCCACCCCTAAGTGGTCCATGGCCTACTGCCAGCTAGTGGGAGCTAACAATTCTAAGTAGAGCAAACACTCATAGAGGGCTTTCTATATGGTAGATCCTGTTGCAAGTACTTTGTGTGTTCATGAAATAAGAATAGCAGGAGTGGGATGAGTCTGTAAGGATGAGAAGGGGTTCTCTGGAGGGGGAAATGATAGCTACAGGGAGAAGATGGCATTAGCTCTGTGCCTGAAGTTCAGGGGAGGTTCAGACAAGACACTGTAATCCTGAAGCTGGCCTGGAAAAATGAGAGCAGCCAGGCTGCCAGTAGGGCTGCCAGTAGGGCACAGCTTTTTCTGCCCAGGTCCCAGTGACTTCAATGCAGCCCCTTCTACAAGGCCCTGTCCAAGAAGCTCCAGTCTTGGGATCTGTCCTTCAGGATTACACTTCCTGCTGGAAGAAATACAATATGGATGGAGAATGGCATCTTCAAACATTATACAGGAGGCGATGAACAACTGGGTGCAAATGATAATATTTTGAAAAGCCATAGGGAGCCTCTGCTGCTGATGAGTAGCTCCACTTTCATGTGATTAAAGAAGTCCTTGTGGATTTTTCCCCCCCTCTGTTTTCTTTTCCTTAGAGACAGACAGACCAGGGTGTTTCCCTCCCACTACAGCACTGAATGATTTTTAAGATTTCTAAGTGCATTGCATTTACATTTACTACTTAGGCTTGAAATGAAAGGCAAGCTAAAACACATTAATGAGCCTTCTGATTACTGTAGTACTTGAGAAATTAATTAACGACAATGCAGCATGCACTTAACATTCTCCTGCTCCCCTGTGCCTGGAGAGCTTGAAGAGCTACTCTTTAATCTGCACCCAGCCAAGAGCCACCAGGGGTGACTTCAGCCAACGAGATGGTTTTACAGCATACATTTCATGTTGCTTTTCCTAGAAGAAAGTCAGTCCTTGAGTAATTAAGTGATTGCATCTTTCATAGTAGTTGAGATGGAGGTCCCTTGGGTGTGTCTTGTTTCAGTTTCTTTTGTTTTTCCTTAGTAAACTAATATCAAGCACTGGTATTTACCTAGCCCTTCCCTTATAATAAAGCTAGCACTTAAATGTTGCTTAATTCATCAGAAACTGCTCCAAGTATCTCTCTGTGTGTGGAGGAGTAGTTTTGTTCACATTTACTTATTGGTACTCACAATACCCACTGAGTGGGAACTATTATTATGCCAACTTTATGGAGGGGAAAATAAAGGTCCAGAGGTATCACACAGCTAGAAAATAGCAAAGCCATGATCTAAACACAAAAGATTATCCCAGAACCCATGTCCTAGCCATTAATTACATCTGTAGCCTTCCATGTGTGCATTTGAGCTTGGATTTTTGCAGTCTACATGTATTTCATTTACAGCTAATGTATTTAATTGTATACATTTGAGTTATAAATTGAAGTGGTTTTCATATTCATATACATGGTGAGGTGATTATCGCAGGTGATCAAATAGAACATTTCTCTATGCCTTTTCTGTGCCTCCCTTGGGCTGACAAGGACAATAGACAATCAGCACAAAGATAAATACCAGACTCTTATCTCTAATTAGACAGCAAAAGGCTGAAAGTGGAGGTATGGCTCAAGTAATAGAATAAAAGCCATGAACAAAAAAGCCAAGTGAGACTTCAAGGCACTAAGTTCAATCCTAATATCAGAAGAAAAAGAAGAAGGAAGAGGAAAGGAGAGGAACAGGAGAGGAGGAAGAGGATCAGGAGGAGGAAGAAGAAGAGTAAGAGGAGGAGGAAGGAGAAGAAAAAGAAGAAGGAGGAGGAGGAAGAGGAGGAGGAAGAGGAGAAGGAGGAGGAAGAGGAGGAGGAGGAAGAGGAGGAGGAGGAAGAAGAAGAAGAAGACGACTCCTCCTCCTCCTCCTCCTCCTCAGGAAATCATCCCCCAAAGCACCTTTGGTTGGACAATGTTCCCACATAAGAAAAGTATTGTAAAATAAGTGGGTTGTGATGAGCACAGTGCTTTCTCAAAAATACTGGATCTCTGGAGGGTTCTTCCTTTCACGCGAAGCCCTGTGGGCCTGCCTGGGCTCTTGACTCTCCCGAAATATACAGTAGAGATTAGAAATTTAGAGTTTGGGCTCTGATTGGATTGCAAGCTCCGAATCAGCTCTGCCATTTCTGCTTGTGTGGTGGTCTTTCAGGATCTATTTAACCTATAAAATGGAAGAGTAGTTGGATCTAATTTATATCCTGACTGATGACATAAATGAGACCACGTGTAGAAGGAGCAGAGGTGTAAAAGGTTGATATATTGTGTTTATAAACTGTAGTTATTTGTGAAGATCCCTTGTGTTCCTTGCCAGGTTCTACCTTCCACCAAGCCTCTGCTCCTTCCTCTGAAACGCTCTGCCCCTGACAGCCCCATGGCTCACTCCTGTCTAGTCTGGACTCTGTTCAATGATTCTCTTTAGGAGACCACATGACCATGTATCCAGAGCAGCAACCATCCTCCTAACTGGCCTCTGTCCCAGCCAGACTATATTGCATGTGTTTATTTTCTGCCTCCTTTAGGAGAACTCTAGTCTCAAGATGACAGGAATCATGTGTGCCAATACTAGATTCTCAGTGTTTCACACAATGCCTGGCTGATGGGAGGCCTTGTAAATAGGTACCATCTCTTCTGTATAGACTGAGATTCAACCCATGGTGAGCTGAAAACTGTTTTCTGATCACACTGGGACAAGCCTTGGGTTCCAGAGCCACTGGTGTAGAGGATGAAAAAAGCATGACTCACTGAGGCATAGAATTGTGCTCAGTGAGCATTGCAGCCCAGAAGCACAAAACAATCCCTGTGCTGTGCTGCAGGGGATCTAAAATGGCTCTATGGTTTTCTTTGCTAGGAAAGTTATAGCCTGGAGTGACAAGCAGAACTGCCCACCCTGGCATGCTGTCCAACCTCTGCCTCCCTCTCTCCCTCTAGGATTCTTTGACCATGCACTTTTCTCAAGGACAAAAGGGATATTTCCCAGCTAACCATGGCAATGGATAGCTTACTGCTATTATTTATTTGTTTGTTTGTTTGTTTGTTTTTGTCAGTCGTGGGGCTTGAACTCTGGGCCTGGGCATTGTCCCTCAGCTCTTCAGCTCAAGGCAAGTGCTCTACCACTTGAGCCACAACACCACTTCCGGTTTTCTGTTGGTTTATTGGAGATAAGAGTCTCACGGACTTTCCTGCCTGGGCTGGCTTTGAACCGTGATCCTCAGATCTCAACCTCCTAAGTAGCTAAGATTACAGGTGTAAGCCACCAGTGTCCAGCTGGGAATTCTTTTTTAATAATTTTTTAATGACCCTAGCTTGGGTCATGATATTCATTAAGTAAAAGCAAGAGATTTTGCTATGGGCTCTTCCTGGCCTCTGTGGAAGCAACTTGTGATTTGTATGACATAACCTCATAGATAGTACCTAGTAAAAAGAGATAGCAGCTCTGTGGGCAATTGGTAGCCTTTTTACAATAGTAGCCTGGTGAAGGCCAGAACAACTGAAAACTAACATCCTAGCCCTGTCTTGCCAAAGCTCCTGGACTCACACACTCTGAGAGGATCCATTTGGCAGATGAATTTGAGTGTGAACTGATTTGATCTGTACATTAATGAACCTCTACCACAAGTGCAGATTGCTTTAGAGTTGATCCTAAAGGGTGTGGAGTTTCTTCCAAATGCAAGGTTTGCAAATTCACAGCACTTTCAGAGATTGTAATAAGTATATGTGCAACTTCCAAAGCCTGCACAGAGTAGAGAAATCAAGCAAGAGGTAAAACTGAATGAACTAGAACAACAATGGCCCATAGGAAAACATGTACCATGAATTCTACATAATCCAGAAATTGCAGTGACTTGTGTTAGGATTTCACTTCCCTGTCTCTGTGATGAGCAGTGAAAGCTGCAAGGTAAAGAGGAAGCTACCTTTGATTTTTAGCTGGGAGTTGCTGTCTCTGAGGGAAACCTTATTTCCATACTCATATCCATGAACCCTATGATAACTATGACAATAACTCTTCTGAATATGGTCCATGAATGAATGCAGTCATTAAGAGCTGTAATAACTCTGACTCATGGCGTGGGTGTTAGGAGAACTCCACTTGCCACGCTGATGTTGTGGCAGGCCTAGACATGGGCAGCAAAGTGGCTTCCTTTTCATTTCCACTTAAGTGGAAGTTACAAGTCCTTGGACTTACTAGAAAGGTCTTACTGAATTTCCTGGGCAATGTTCACATCTCTAGTAATAGAGAGATTGTCCTTCTTTTTTGTGTATGCCAGTCCTGGACTCAAGGCCTGGGCTCTACCACTTAAGCCACAGATCCCCTTTTGGCTCTTTTAGTGGCTTATTGGAGACAAGAGTCTCACAACTTTCCTGCCCAGACTGGCTTCAAACTGTGATCCTCAGATCTCAGCCTCCTGAGTAGTTAGGATTACAGGCATGAGCCATCAGCACCCAGGTCTATTTTTCTCTTTTGTTGCCTTTTATCTCCCTGGATTTGGAGTGTTCCTCTCTCTCTCTCTCTCTCTCTCTCTCTCTCTCTCCCTCTCCCTGTCTGTCTTTCTCTGTCTCTCTGTCTCTGTCTCTCTGTCTCTGTCTCTCTCTCTCACTGTGTGTGTGAGAGAGAGAGAGAAAGAGAGAGAGAGAGAGAGTCCTGGGGCTTGAACTTAGGACTAAGTACTGTCTCTGAGCTTTTTCTTTTTAATAAGTTTTTAATTGTGAAAATACTATACAGAGGGGTTACAATTACATGAGCAAGGTAATGAGTACATTTCTTATCAAGCATTGTTGCCTCCTCCTTTGTTTTTCCCCTATCATCCCTTCCCTCCAACCTCTACAACTACACTCCCTACCCCCCACCTCCCCCACCTAAATTGTAAAGTTTGTTTTTCAACATAGTGTCTGTACAATGGGTCACTCTGTATCCCTATTTAAACATTTTGTCTTTCCCTTCCCTCTGAGCTTTTTTTAAAAAAAAATTATTGTAAAGATACTATATGAGTAAGGGAATGAGTACATTTCCTATTGAGCATGTTACCCCCCTTTTTCCCCCTACTATCCCTTCCCTCCACACTTCACCAAAACCTCCCTCCTCCCCCTGCCCCCCACCAAATTGTAAAGTTCATTTTCAACATAGTATCTTGTACACCTCATTGTTGAAATGGGTCAACCTGTATTCTTGTTATTTCCCTTCCCCTCCCCAAATTAGAAAAATGTATATGCAAGATGCAGGACACTGAAATCAAATACAGTGACAACATGGTCTATACCATGGGTGAAGGACATACAAAAGAAACAAAAAAAATCACATAGTATATTATATATACATTAAAAACAACAATGACAAAGAAAAAGCCTCTTGTGTCCCTATCTTGTGGTTCATTTCTCTTAGCATCATCTTATATGGTCATATGCACATAGCTTTTGACCTTTTCTGCTTGTCTGGTACGATTATCTTAGACATATACTAGTTATTGCAAATAAGGAAAACCATAGTACCTATGTTTCTTTGGGTCTGGCTTACTTTACTTAATATAATTTTTTTCCAAGTCTTTCCGTTTTCTAACAAAAATATGGAACACTTCATGAATTTACATGTCATCCTTGGGCAAGTGCCATGCTAATCTTCTCTGTATCGTACCAATTTTAGTATATATGCTGCTGAAGCAAGCACTCTCTGAGCTTTTCTGCTTAAGACTAGCACACTACCTCTTGAACCACAGCTCTTCTTCTGGCTTTTTGATGGTTAATTGGAGATAAGAATCTCATTGACTTTCCTGCCCAGGTTAGCTTTAGACTATGATCCTCAGATCTCAGCCTCCTGAGTAGCTAGAATTATAGATGTGAGCCACCAGTCTCTGACTCTTTTATCTCTTGTATTGACTTTTATTCCCCCAATTTGAAGTATTTTGGAGGGCAGGATAGAGGGGTCCTTGGGATTTGAACTCAGGACCTAGGTACTGTTCCTGAGCTTTTGTGCTCAAGGCTAGCACTCTACCACTTGAGTCACAGCTCCTCTTCTGGCCTTTTGGTAGCTAATTGGAGATAAAAGGTCTCACAAATTTTCCTGCCTGGGCTGGCTTTGAACTGAGATCCTCAGATCTCAGCATCCTAAATAGCTAGGATTCCAGATGTGAGTCATTGGTGCTCAGCTTTAAGGTATTTCTAACTTTTATTGGTTGGGATTGTCCTGGAGAAAATGGCCTCTGTCCGGGGACATATGGATAGACAAAGCCCCCACCGTGAAGCATTAAGATCTGACAATATGTTGTCCTCCTTATCTCCTGGGAACTTGCAAAGCTCAACCCATCTGAAGATGCTTGTCTCTCTTGGGCTGGGAAGACAGTGATCTTAGGACCAGCTAGCAGCAGATATAAGTGTGTGTAAGGTCTCTGTGTTTCAACTTTCACCCCAAATCTATGCCAATGTTTAGAGGTTTCTCTGTCCCCCACCTCAAGTGTCTCAATGGAGGAAATGTCTCAGCCTTCCATTGTATCCCCACTGAGCCTAATTCTTGCTAGTTACCTAGCACTAGAATCATTTTGCAATTTAATTCATTTCTGAAGTCTCTCTGAGAATCTGTGGGAGACCCTGAGTCTAGAAAGATGCCTGGAAGACAGCAGATACTAAATAAATGCTTGTTGAATTCATGAATCTTCATTGTCAGAATTTCTTCTTCCTGATGGTGGCATTGAGTATATTTATAGTTTGAAAGAGCTTGTGCCTGAAAGAAGAGAGAGAAATCCATAGTGGGTCTGAATGTGACTTGTAGATAGATGGGTAATAAACCCATAGAATGTCTACCAATTCAAGTTTGTCTCCTAATATCACGGCCAGCTAAACCAAGAGACAAGATATTGAGACAAGGAGTCTGACCATATTAAAGACAAAAAAACAAGCTGACTAAAAAGAAAAGACTATATTTTGCATGAACCTTCTAACATGAACCTTCAGAAAACTCATTTAGTGAATGATAGGTGTTCACAGACTGGTGGGTACATCTCCCAGTGAGTGAAGGATTCATGTATGTGGCCAGATGGTAGATATTTGATCTAATTGCCTAGTCACAAGATGTTATAAGTTCTATAAATCTCAATAAAATTGATTTTCTTTTGTTTTCTGATTAGATTATCTAAGGGCATTTTCTGACATATTTTACAATGGACACACTGCCCGGAGAAGAAAGACAGGGTCAGTTGAAGTTGACTATGAAATCCTTAATCCTAGACTTCAATGGCATCTTGAGTTAGGGAGCTTTACAAAAATCAGTCAAAGGCAAGCTTGTTATAAACCAGCAGATGTTGGAGGTGAAGTTTCTGTTTCCTGGAAAGACTTGGAAAAAAATTATTAAGTGAAGCAAGCCAGACTCAAAGAAACATAGGTCCCATGGTTTCCCTTATCTTCAATAACTAATATATGTCTAGGACAAGCAGAAGAGGTCAAAAGCTATGTACATATGACCAGATAAGATGATGCTAAGCAAAATGAGCCCCAAGATAGGGACACAAGAGGTTTTTATCTTTGTTGCTGTTCTTTTTAATGCAGTTATAATGTACTGTATCATTTTGTTTGTTTCTGTGCTCTTCCCCCATGGTACAACCCCTGTTGTCACTGTATTTGATTCTGGTGTCTTGCATCTTGTCTACACATTTTTCTAATTTGGGAAGGGGAAGGGAAATAACAAAATGCTGAAGTAAGGACTCAGGATGACCCATTGTAATAATGAGATGTACAAGACAATTTGTTCAAAATAAACTTTACAACTTTGGGGGGGGGGAAGGTGGGGAGAAAAGGGATGGTAGGAGAAAAACAAAGGAGGTTGAAACAATGTTCCATAGGAAATGGACTCATTACCTTGCTCGTGTAACTGTAAATGCTCTGTACAGCATCTTTACAATAAAAATATCTATATATATTAAGAGAAAAAAAGTTTCTGTTTCAAAGAAAGAAGGCAAGAGAAGATGAGATGAGGTACTCACTGTTCAAACCAAGCTGAATGCCTCCCATCCCCTCCCCTCCCCCCACCTCCTCGGGCTGAGACTATAAATATATATATATATTTATTTGTAGGTATTTATATATTGAAATATAAAAGCCTAGATTTATGGAGTTTCCTCTCCTGTGCTTGCATCTGGGACAGTGACTCCATTGGCATTAGCTTATCCCCCCCCCCCCCCCCCCCCCCCCCCCTCAGCCCCCCCCCCACACTCCCTCCCACCCCCACTCAAGCCATGCTTGCCCTTTGGAGTAGAGAAGGTGATTTTTGTAAGGATTCTTGAATGCTTGTTGAATTCATCAACCAAACATGATTTAAGTCATAAACCTTTGGCAACAATCACGATGTGTAAATATACCAACACAGGTTTTGCCAACTTCTACCCTTCATGGGTTTCCAGATTAGAGGAATGTGTGGTGCTGGTGATGCAGAAAGGAATAGCTGTATAGTGGAGGAGAAGCGTGAGTAATAACTGGGTTCCTTTTATTATCAGAGGATGTCATGTGCTAGTGTCAGGACCTGTGAAGAGTGTTCTTCCAGATCAGTCAGGTGAAAGCTTGTACCTTAACCAGGTATACCTCGGGGCTGAGAGGTAACACCATAGAAAAGATGAGAAAGTCTTCACCCAAGGGACTTACTGGAAGGCAAATTGCTAAAAATAAATAAATAAATAAAAATCCTGGGAAAACAACATAAAACAATGAGAGATATTTTATTTGTTTACTTATTGAATTGGACAGTACTGGGATTGAATTCAAGGCCTTGTGCTCTTAGTGTTTTTTGCTCAAAACTGGTGCTCTACCACTTGAGTCACACCTCCAGTTCTGGCTTTTTGCTGGTTAATTGGAGATAACAATCTCTTGGATTTGATTTCTGGCGCAGGGTGGGCTTTCAGCATGGGGGCGGTGGGTATTCAGCTCCAGACCTCCTCCTTGACTGCCTGTTAGCACTTATTCCCAAGCAGCCCACCCCAGAGACAAGCATGTGCTGTGTGTGTGTGTGTGTGTGTGTGTGTGTGTGTGTGTGTGTGGCAGTCAGTTAAATGCAGGTGTGTTTGAGATGAATGTGCTGGGGATGATCCCTCAGCATCTAGAGCCAGGCCAGTCCCTCCCTCTGGAGGCTTATAGCCACAGGGCTTGAGGAAATGCTGCACAGACTCACGTCAATGTGTGGCTGTGATTTAGGCAACATGGATGCTTTCGCAAAGGGTAGGTATATTTCCTTACAAACAGTAGGGGATTCAGACTCCAGGCCTTCCCCACCCAGGCAGCCTTCTCTAGGACCTGATGAGAGAATGCTCAAGCATATGCTCAAGGTGGCCATGCTGCCTCCCAAGTGGAGAGAAAAATGATGGCCCCACAACAAGGCTGTGCGAACATGAGGCCCAGGCATCTGCTTGGGGCAGAAGCTTCAGGGTGCCAGTGAGAAAGTGTCAAGGCCCTCTGTGTGCAGCCAGGGGAAGCTGATGGGCTGGGCCCTCATGCCAGCCAGGGAGCACAGCGTGTTCCTTCACAGTACAGTGCGTCCATCTGGGCAGGGAGCCCCTACAGCCGGTGAATGTGCCTTTGCCATCATTGTTCATTCAAATGCCCCCCTGCCCCCCCCACCCCGTGACTCTGAGAAGGCTGGTCTCATTTTCCCACCATTGTTCCTTCCCTCCATCTTCCCACCTGATCCCACCTGTCAGCTCTACAAGCTTTTTGGCATATCGTCATTGTCAGAAAACATATTTGAAGCATCCTTTTGCCATCATACTGAATAGAGTGGGAGGCAGCCGAATGCTCTGCTCTGCTTTTAGGCATCTCTGTGCATTTCCATCTTTTCCATTTTGTAGTACTACAATAGGTACTTGCCCCTGCCCATGGCAGGCATGATTAATCAATCACTCTCCCACACACCTTACAACTTGGTCTCAGAGACCTTAACATGGAGCTCCTAAAAGCTACTTCTCACTGATTTGAGGAGTATTCAAAATGAAAGCTATTTGCCATCACTACCTAAAACAATATATCACTTTACACCAAAAGCAAGCCAGATTGACAGATGATAGACAGATACTGCCATACATACATACATACATACAAGATATATTTATATATATACATATACATAATAGGTAGATAATAGATAGATAGATAGATTGATAGATCGATAGACTAGAAACCAACAAGGCAATAAACCTGAAAGAACAACCTAGTTCTTTACTAAGCTAAGCTAAGGTGTCCTTTATTGATCATTTTACCTGAATAGATCTAAGGTTAGAGAGACTGAAACATACTACAAATTAAAAAAAGTCCTCTTTCTTTGTTTATACAGACTTCAAGGACTGAAGGAATCCAAGTCTTGATCGACAAGTCACAGAGAAAGAGAGGGGGGCTTCTGCGGCTGTGACTTCTTGCACCCACTCCCCTATTTAATAATAGCCAGATAAAATAAGAGTCCAGGTTTTCTGGGCCCCAATGGGTGGTCCCCCCATCACTAACTCTTGTTGTCTGGTTTGGCAAGGGAAAAAAAAACAACCACAGTGGCATTTAGAACACAGACAATTAATGGATTTCAATAATGTCTGTGGTGAAAATTAATGAACCAATGATCCTCATTGAGACCATAAAGCAAATTCCCACAAGCACTTGCAGGACGAACAAAGGAGTCAGAGCATGTCTGTTTATTATCCCAGCATTCCCTATGGAGATGTCTGGAAAGTAGCCTGATCTATGTTAAAAGCTCTGTTTTCTTGCCTGTACAATGGGCACCAATAATATTGGCAATGCTTACATCACTGGATACAGAATCCAAAAACTAAAAGCATGGAGCTTCTGGATCCAGGCCGACAGCAGTCCCAGAACAGGGCGATGAGCAGTAGCATCAGCTCACCCTGACACCAGGAGTTCAGGATAAATGCTCTGTGGCTCACTTGCTTCACTCAGGGGCAGGAAGGTGTCACCAGCGGGTTTTTATTTGGGTGGGCGTATCTGAGAAAGAAACAACATAGAGGGTCCTCCCACAGGGTGAGGGATGGCCCCAGAGACTGAAGGGATCCTTCCCTCCCCTTTCTTCTTCAGATGTCTGACAGTAGGGCAGAAGCCCAGGATGAAAGTGTTTGATGCATGCTTAATGAGTGTTAACTGGGGAGCAGCTGGAAGCATTAAGGATCTGCATGTAGAAGATTAGTTCATGGGGAGTAACCCAAACACATCTCCTCTGGGTTACGTTTATCAGGGCACCTTGCTGGGTGTTCTTGACATCAGGAGCCTGCTTTGTAAGCACCTGCCCACTGCACCAAGGCGTTTGCCATAGGAAGTGGCACTGTGCTCACTGAGCATAGCTTTCTAGTGCATGAATTAAACATGTGTTCCTCCCAGGTCTGGCAGTTTGCCCTACTCCTGCAAAGGAAGGTCTGAAATAGCTTTGTTCTCTCCCTGCCTGCCCTTGAGGTGAGGACCTGTGAGCAGAAGGCATTTTAGGAAGAAGAAGGTCTCTCTGTTGGCCGTTAGGTGGCGCAAGAGCTCTACCAATGAGATTGCAGCGGGCCCAAGGCCCTCTTAAGGAAATTCCGGAAAGCTATTTGAAGCTTCCAGGGATTTCAAAGCAGAATAGAACCTTAGGCGTCATCTAGTCCCATCCTATTATTTTATGCCAGGAAAGTAGAGCTCAGAGAGATGAAAAATCTTGCCTAGTGTAAAAACCCTCTAGACTCTAGCCAAGACTAAAAACATATTTTCACATACTTCAGAATCAATCTTACGTGGTAAGCCACTAAGTTTCCCCCTCTACGGGTATGTTTATCTTGGATTTTTAGGCAGAATTGAAGTGGGAGGTAGACTTGTGAAAATTAAACATGGAGAACTATGTAACTTGTGGGTGGGAACAAGAAGGAAAAACAGAGAGCAAGGGAAGGGGTAACATTGTCCAAAAAGCGATGTACTCTTGACATGACTTATATAACTATAACCCCTCCATTCATCACCTTTATAATAACAATTATTTACAAAGAAGAGAAAATTATCACAGAAAGAGGGGAAGTTGCTCAATTGGAGTGGACTAGGCCTCTCACATAACTCATAGGCCTGGGCCACAATGCACAGAATCATCCTGGGATCTTTTCCACTCAAGGTTCGGTCTTGGGGTTTTAAAGGTCAGTGCAGGTGGAGAAGCAGCCGGCTTTCACCAAATGCAAATCAGTCCAGTTTCTTCAGCCTTAATTTCTTGTCTTACTGAAATCATGAGAAGAAGATAGGGTGGATGTCATCATTAAATTTCCTCCCAAAAGGCAGATGCTAGTGGCTCATGCCTATAATCTTAGTTACCCAGGAGGCTGAGATCTAAGAATAGCAGTTCAAAGCAAGCTCAGGCAGGAAAAGTCAGTGAAACTCATCTCTAATTAGCCACCAAAAAGCCTGAAGTGGAGCTGTGGCTCAAGTGGTAGAGTACTAGCCTTGAATGAAAAAGCAAGGGACAGTGCCCAGGCCTGAGTTCAAGCTCCAGTAGCAGCATGAGCACACATGGGTGCGTGACCACACACACATGCATGACCACTCCCACACCCTCATCTACCCAAAGTCCATGGAAATGCAGCAAGTGAACCTGTTGTTACTTTGGTCTATTAATGTATTTCTGTGTTCTTTAAATAAGCCCTGCTGTGATTCAGAAAGGAATTATAGTACAACCAAACAATAGGGAGATCTCATAGTGACCAAGGAAATGTTTCAGGATGAGGCTGACTCATCAACAAAAATCCATTGAAAGCAGGTGCTGTTTGCTTTTTACGAGCAGTCACATTTTTTGGCATACCTGAACTTTTTTCTGCCAACAAACAACTCATATGTATAATAAATTAGGAATATACACCAGTGGAAAGATTAGGAGTACAGGTTCTGCCCTTGATTACATGATCCTGTGCAATCACTCAGGTCTCTTGTTTGTTTATTTGTTTTTATTGATCATGGGGCCTGAACTCTGGGCCTGGGCGCTGTCCCTCAGCTCTCCAGCTCAAGGCTAGTGCTCTATCACTTGAGCCATAATGCCACTTAGAGCATTTTCTGCTTATGTGGTGCTGGGGAATCAAACCCAGGGCCTCATGTATGCAAGGCAAGCACTTTACCACTGAGCCACCTTCCTAGCCCAACAAATTATCTTAAAATGATGCTTCATGTCATGTAGCACACAGATACTCTTTTCAAATACCATTCTCTAGTAAAGGAACCAAAGGTTCTTTAAGAAAATAGTTGATTATTAGTCTGGGCCTGGGAAAATCTAAGATGATCCTGGAGATTTTGGTGGTGCCAAAAAGTAACTGTGTCCCTACCCAGACTATATTGTATGAGAAGAGCAAGAGAGCTCACCTGAAAGTGCTCCTAATTGCCACTGCACAGCTGAGCACCAAAATAAATGATGAGAGCATTCCATTATCATTTATAGAATAGAAAAAATAGCCAGGAGTCGATATTGACATAAATAAATTATTGAACAAGTAAATAGAAGAGAAGGGGAAAATCTTCCTTACAAAATTAATAAATGAGGAACTATGAACATATAGAATCACCTGGAATATCATAGGCAAGATCCATAGATAGATACAAAAATTGATGAGCAGAGGTCTGATATTTGAAGAGCTTCAAACTATCTCCTCTAGGACACTTCTTAATTGCAAACGATTTTTTTAAAAATTAACTTTACAGTGGGAAAATCCCGCCAATACCACCTGAAGCGAATAGTCAGAATCAATATTATCCGTAACAGACAACCTGGCAACAAGTAGTCCTCAGACGAGGTGCAACTGCCTCAATCCAATCATAAGAAAACATCAACTAAGCCTCATCGAAGAGAGACATTCTTCAGAAATCACTGAGCAATGCCTTGAAAACAGAAACCTTTAGTGCCTGAAAGAATAGGAAAGAGAGGAAGGAGTCACAGACTGGAGGAGTCACAGACTGGAGGAGTCACAGACTGTTAGTAATTTTTTTTGTATGTTTTTTATTGTAAGAATACCGTACTGAGGGGTTACAGTTACCTGAGCAAGCTGTTTGTATTATCCCCAGCTCTGGTCCTCAGCTCCACCCAGACCTGACCTTGCATGCACTTCCTTCCTTCCCAGACCCTCCTGCTACTTGGATAGAGACTGGTGCCATGTGCTCCTTCTCCTGGAAAATATGTCCCTTCTAATAACCTTATAATAATCTTTCTCCTGTGTCTGCTTGTCTCTTTATGGTCCCCTGGGATTGATGTGAAGGATTCTTACAGAGGCACAATGATTAAAATTCAATATGGAATCTGCACAGGAGCCTACAATGGGAAGGACATCAGTGTTCCTTGAAGAGGGGACAAACTAAGATGTGGGCCTCTAGCAGGAGAAGGCTCAGATCAGCCTCTGTCAGACCCCTACCATATGAATAATATCATATTTTTTTTCTTTCATGCTGGTACTAGGGCTTGAACTCAGAGCCACTTGGCTTTCACTTGACTTTTTCACTCTAAGCTAGCACTCTGCCACTTGAGCCACAGCTCCACATCTAGGTTTTTGCTGGTTAATTTAAGAACTTCCAGATTTTCCTGCCTGGACTAGCTTTGGACCTTGAGCCTCAGATCTCAGCCTCCTGAGTAGTTAGGATTACAGGTGTGAGCCACCAACTCCTAATAGTGTCACTTCATCTGTGTTACAATGAGAAAGAAGTCAGGCAGCCATGAGGTTGAAGGCTGGGCATTTGTGAATCTCGTCACTACTCTATGGAAATATTTCACATTTCCAGGTTTTGAGTCCTGGTTTTCAGCACCAAATGTAAGGAACTATGGCAGTTGGGCTGAATTCCCTGACCACTAAGACCTCCTTTATTAGGCAGAAAAGTGAAATGAGGTGGGGCAGAGGTAAGGGGCAGGGGGTGCAGAATGGGAACTGGAAGGGGCTATTTAAGGTGAAGTCTTATCTTGAGTTTCAGGAAAGGGAGTTTTTATAGCATCTTGTTGCCAAACAGTATCTTGTTGCCTTCAGTTCACAGTTATCTCTTTTATAGCTGGGAGGTGTGTTTGGGAAGGGGAAGGGTGAGGGGAGAGGATGCCATGGCCAGCAGCAAGGGACGTGCTGGCATTTTTCAGGGTGTGGCTGTCAAGAGGGGAGATGAGCGTTTCCAGTGTAAGTCATTTTTCATCAGCTACCTTTTCTACTTCTACCTTGAAGTTTGCAGAGGGCCAACAGCGTCCTCTGAAGAGTGACTCCAACCACTCTGGGGCTGGTGTGTTTGGGGAAGGTCACCACAGCTAGTATATTTGACCCAGCTTCACTTTCTCAAGAAAACCTCAAATGTATAGCAGAACAGCAAAAGCTCTGGAATAAAACATAAACAGCCAGGCACCAGTGGCTCATGTCTGTAATCCTAGTTCCTTAAGAGGCTAAGATTTGAGGACTGCAGTTTGAAGCCAGCCTGGAAAGAAAAGTTCATGAAACTCTCTTTTTTTGGGGGTGGGGGTAGTTGTAGGGCTTGAACTCAGGACCTGAGTGCTGTCCCTGAGCCTCTCTGTGCTCAATACTAGTGCTCTACCACTTTAGCCACAGCGACACTTCCATCCATGAGACTCTTATCTCTAATTAATCACCAAAAAGCCAGAAGTGGTGCTGTACCACTTCAACCTCAGAGGAAAGGCTAAGACACAGACCCTGAGTTCAAGCCCCAGTATCAACACACACACACACACACACACAAATAAAATAAAGCCCAAATTAGTGGTGGCTCAAGTGGTGGAGTACCAACCATGAGCAGAAAAGAAAGAGAGAGAAAACAAACAAACAAATCTTGGAAGAGTAGTCTGAACACACACACACACACACACACACACACACAAAATCATTATGCAAAGATGACAGACAGCTGCCCCTACAGAACAAGTGATACTGCTTAAACTAATTGAGCAGGAGCTTTGCGGTATAGTGTGAGTTATTTGCATTGAACCATTGAATCAATATCCATTCCCAAATTTAGCAATCTTTCCTTCAAACTGGAGAATAACTGCAGTCACTCAGAAATCAGATTATCTATGTAGTAGAAGCCTCAACAGAAATTGGTTATTGGAAACAATATTTTTATGCCCTGGTAGCATAATAAAAACATTATCACTTTTCTTTGCAGTAAGCAATTTTCTTAAAACTCCTCTGTGCAAGTCCTCTCTTTCTCCTTGGAAAAAAAGGCACTTTCTATAAAAGCCTTACAGCATATTTAGACATTGTGACAAAGCAATAGGCAGGTTGCTCGTGCTGGGCTGGGAGAACACTGAATTGGATTCTTAGTCTGAATAGAAACCTTCCTGAGTAGACTATAAATCATCACTGGTTAGAGTTTTAAACTTAGAAGTACTAAAGTCTGATTCTGTATTTCATTTTTAATGTCATACAGAACAAGAGGCTACCTAGCTTGAAGCTAAGTATAAAAATACTCTGTAGTCTCGGTGATTAATTCACTTACCTATCTGTCCAATCCATCCATCCATCCATACATCCACTCACCGAGATCATCTAGTATGGGGTTTCCATCCTCCAAGCTCAGAACTCACTGACTACTGCTGCAAGGGTTCTTGTTCTAGAACCTGATATAAACTACTCAGTAAACACATCTGAACCTATGAGACTTCACATTTTTCAACATGGGCATAAAATATCTAGTGATATGAAAAAATGGAAAGGCACCAGGTGCTAGTGGCTCATACCTGTAGTCCTAGTTATTTAAGAGGCTGAAATCTAAGGATCTCAGTTCAAAGCCAGCCTAGGCACACAAACCTGAGAGACTCTTATTTACACGCACGCACGCACACACACACACACACACAGAGGCACACACATCCTGAAGTAGAGTTGTGGTTCAGGTGGTAGAGCACTAGCTTTGAGCATGAAAGCTCAGGGACTCAGTCCTAGTTCAAGCCTCAGGACTGGCACAAAAATAAATTTTAAAAGTGAAAAGGTAAAGAGCAAATAATATCAGATCTTCACTTTCCCAGGTATTAATCATAGTAATTATATGTTAGCACTTCTGAGATGATACCTTTATGCTAGGCAGTTGCCTTGCACTATCTCAGTTCATCTTTACAATAACCCCCCCCAATATAAAGAGGAGTATTTATTAGGATTTTTTAAGTTGTAAGAATCAAGAATGTGAATGTTCAGCCATTTAATCTTCTCATTTAATAAACAGCTGAGATCTTTCAGAGCAGTTTAGCAGCTAGGGTACACGCCAACATCTGATATAATTTGAATTTGCCCTTCAAAGCCCATAATGAAATACAATTATTATTGCTACAGTGTTAAGAATTGGGATCTTTAAGATGTGATTTGATCAACATGACTCTGCTCCCACAAATGGATTAATTCCACTCTGGCAGCAGTGGGGATAATTATTGAGGTGTAGCTTGTCTGGCTCTCTCTGTCACGGACGCTCTTTGGCCATGTGAAACTTCCTGCCATTTATGATACGGAAGGAAGGCTGTGATTTTTAATTTCCCAGCTTCTACCACGATAACTCCAATAAACCTTTTTTCTCGATAGATAACCAAGCTTGTAACATTTTGTCATAACAGCAGAAAACAGACTGGGATAGCCACTCTACATTCTTGGCCTTGTCTATGGTTTGGGCAGTCCCCAAATCCACTTTCTCCCATGTCTGCATCCCAAACAGGAGAGTAAAGTAGAAAAGAGGAATTCCCTCCTGTACCTATTATAAAGAAAACCATTCCCCAGGTCCCCTGGCAGACTTCCATGACTAGATTTCCAGTTCCATGGGCTGGAGCTGGGTTGCACAGCCGTTCTCAGGTGCCAAAGGAGAACGGGGGAGGAGGTAGGTGTCTGCTGTGTTCAAGGCAAAGAAGATGGGATTCAGCAATGGGCCAACCACCACTTGGTTCTGGGGCAGAACCATTGTTTTCACCCTTTTATAGACAATAGTTGAAACCGGCCAAATTCTAATTAAACTTCAAGGAAGTTTAATTGAGTCTGATTTTGAGTCCAGACTTCATTACCACCAGATAATTTCCTCATCTACTTTACAAGTGTACATCAAGTTTAGCAAAAGACCCACTCTTCCAGCATGCCTACACCAGGGTCCCAACATTTTCTGTAAGTCAGTCTCTTCAGTTCAGTGAGCTAGCATGGAAATAAGAAAACTCTCAGGAAAGGAGTAATTTCACAGGGCAGTAACCAAGGCAGGAGGGTGAGGCAGGCAAAGCAGCAAAATGGTAAATTGAATGTAGTGGCTGAGTCTGGGTGCTGTCCCTATGCTTTTTTTTGCTCACAGCTAGTACTTTATCACTTGAGCCATAGCTCTACTTTGGGCTTTTTTGTTGGTTAATTGGAGATAAGAGTCTCCAGGCCTTTTCTTCCCCAGCTGGCTTTGAACCATAATCCTCCAATCTCAAACTCCTTGGTAGCTAGGATTACAGGTGTCCAGTTTTAAAATGAGCAAGACTCTTATCTCCAATGAAGCACCAAAAAGCCAGAAGTGGAGCAGTAGCTCCAATAGTGAGCATTATCCTTGAGTGTAAAAGCTAAGAGACAGAGCCTAAGACCCTGAAAAGCCCCAGTACTAGCGTGCACGTGCACACACACAGGCTCATTTTAGATTTTTGAGAATAAATGTGTTTTCTTTTAATCCACTCAATATGTGGTGGTTCATTACAACAGCAGTAAGGAACGAATTCAGAGAGCTAGGGTAGAAGGTGAGGCACAGGTGAGTGCCCACAGAGGGGTGGGGTGAGAGATTGGGGTGTGGAGACACGTGGAGCAGCCAGGTGAGATCACAGCCCAGCCTACACACACACACACACACACACACACACACACACACACACACACACACACACGCTCCCTATTTCCCCTGTTGTGATCTCAGGTACAAACTCTCCTCTGCTGACCACTGGACTCCCCAAGATGCATAGGAGCCTCCTGCATAACCTCTAGTCTCTGTGCTAGAGACTCACAGGAGTCAGGGCTGACTGTGAGGCACTTCATTTCAGGGCCCCACCCCCTTCCCCCTTGCCTGGAGGTCCTGCTCTTCTCTTCCTCACTGGAGTTGAAATGACCCAGCTGCCCAGCTGATGGGCCTGCTCTCCCCGGCTTCCCAGGGAGGCTCGCTTCATTACATCCATTAGCACTTCTCCCAGTTCTCCCGAGCAGGAAATTTGCAAAAAGCATTAGTTCAAATAGCTGCCCCCCCCTCCCCTCCTGCAGAGGCCCGGCTGGACTCTTTTGGTTCCATTCAGTCCCCTGCCTCCCAAGGCGGTGGGACCAACCCAGGCAGCCTCCCTCTGCAGCATGCTTCCGGTCAGAGAAGCCCCTGCGACCTTGGACTTTACAAGAATTACATTCCTTTGCCCCAGCTGTTCCCTGATTGGAAAGATAATCACTTTCAGTGCCTATGGAGAAGGTTAAGAAAAGTATGCTTTTTTAATACCCAGAATGAGCTTTCTTCCTCCACTCCAGAGGTTTCTGTGTTTTATGTCACTTGTTTTTGATCACAGGGCATTACAGAGACCTCTGTTTAACATTAGGAAGCTCATTCAGAATTGTCTCTAGAGATGGGGGAGCTGGCTTGAGCTTCAGGCATCAATTTCCCTGCTGTGGGCACCCAGTCAAATGAGGAAGGGAAGAGGTGTATTTGGTCTTTTGCAAGAGCGTTTGGCTCTCCAAATAACTGGGTGGCCGTCAGACTGTGTGTCATTGTTAAGCATCCAGAACAACATTATGAAACTGAACATAGAAGATTGCAGTGAAAACTGGGAACATTGAAAACTAAGATTCTAAATAACAATGCCTCAATAATTCCTAATATTCATGGACGATGTTTACTATCGCTGGCTTTTTGTTATTGTCGTTTTGTGTTGGTACTGGGATTTGAACTCAGAACCTTACACTCTCACTTTGCTCATAGCTGTGCTCTGCCACTTAAGCCACACCTCCACTTTCAACTTTTTTTTTCTGGTTAATTGGAGATACGAGTCTCTTGGATTTGTCCACCCAGGCTGGCTGTGAACCACGATCCTAAGATCTCAGCTTCCTGAGTAGCTAAGGTTTCAGGCTTCAGGGATCTCAGCCTCCTGAAGTCAGTTATAGCCATGAACCACCAACACTCCACCATATAGCTGGATTTTAAAAGCTTCTTGTATTTCTTCAACTAGAAGGGCAAACAACATTTTTCTAGCAATAGCTGGAAAGAAATGGCTCATTACAACCAAGAGCAGATGATAGCCACACACAAAAAATTATAAACAAGCAGGATTTATTAAAGGCAGCAAAAAGTGCATGTCTTTGGGAAGTACATAGTGAAAGAATGTGAAAAAAAAGAAGACATGCATTGGGAGAAAGGGTTAAGGGAGAGCGTTAGAGGGGGTGAGATTGATTGGAGTATATCACATATATGCATGAAAATGTCAAAATGAAATCCCCCTTGTATCGCGAATGTGTGATAGTAAAAAAATATAATGCTGGTTAAAAAAAAAAAAGACATACATGCTGTCATTTGCTTCCTGTACCCACAACAGACTTCATTAATCAATCACAATCCCTTCCTGCAAGACCATAAAAATCCTTCTCTGCAGAGTACTTCAGCTAGCTTCTATCTATGAAAAGGCTTTATAAAAGAGAAAAGCTACACTGAAACAAGGACACAGGACGACCCATTGCAACAATAATACCCACAAGACAGTGTCTTGGAAATGAACTTTACAACTTTGAGCAAGGGTGGGGGGGGTAAGGGGGGGAGTGAGGGAGGTGGGGGAGGGAAGGGATAGTGGGAGAACAACAAGGGAAGGGGTAACAATGCTCAACAAGAAATGAACTCATTGCCTTACTCATGTAACTCTAACCCCTCTGTACAGCATCTTAACAATAAAAGACAATTAAAAATAAATAAATAAAAGAGAAAGCTCTGGTCTGTAAATGAGAGTCATCCATTAGCAAAAGATTCAGCTTACTGGGGTGCCTACATGTCTGGGACTGTGGGCCAGGCACTAGGGGTAAAGGAATACAGTGGATGGTTTCTTGAGTTCATTGAAATGAATTTATAAGACAAAAGGAACTCTCCCCAGGAAAGAATATAATGAAATTGGTCCTTAAAGAAGAAGAGAAGGAGTAGAGACCTTTGGGAAATGAGCACGAATGTGAGCCATAGCCAAGGGGACAGAAGTGCTCTCCTGATGTATTTGAGAATCCGTAAGGATGATCCTAGAAAAACTCAGCCTGAAGTCATCTGTGAAAGACCATATACTATGTTTCCTTATGAAAGAGACGGTTATTCTTTTGTCTTTCTTCCCTCTATCACTGGAGTGCCTTGCGCTCAGTTCATTTCGGGATTGGTAATCTTGGTTCTAGGTGCCTCTGAGTTAATAAAAATACCCTTTCTTCCCCCATTCTTCCCAAAGGCCTCTGGTGACCTGGTGCAGCCTCGACTTTGCTAGATTGGTGAAGTCCTTGAAAGCAGGGACCAGTCTGTGTCCTCTCACTACTAGCCCATGCCTGACACTCAGGAAGTGGTTCACAGATGCACCTCCCTGCTGTGTGCTCTGCCTCAGCTGGGCAGACCTCAGCATGTCCCAAGTAAGGAATTACACCAGACTCCTTTCTCTGATTTCAACACAGAAAGGCTCCTGTCTTACATCCAACTAAACCCTCTCAGAATCGATCCTGAGTGACATCACAAACCCTTCTGAACATAGATTCTCTGAACTCCTGGGGCTGAGGCCCACTGTGCACTCATTAACATGCCTCTGACTTGGAGGAAAGATCTGCCTTCTCTTTTGACCCAATGGCTCACTAGTGAAATGTTCTGGCTAGAAGCAACTATAAATGTCTAAATCTGTCATGTGTTTGTGGGGGGAAACTGAAACCCTTCATTACCTAGCTTGTGAGGGACAGGGTTAGGATAGATAAATACTCTGTCTCCTGAATTTGAGTTGCCTGCACTGCCTACAAAATCTCCTGGCTGACTCACCATTTACTCACTTCATGGCGTGTAAGCTTCCAGCAAATACCTGACTTAATAGAGGTGACAACTCCATACAGATGACCGATTTTGAAAGAAGTAACTTTTCAAATAAAATCCATGTTACAAGCCAGGCACTGGTGGCTCATGCCTTTAATTCTAGCTACTCCAGAGACTCAGATCTGAGGACTACAGTTCGAAGCCAGACTGGGGAGGAAAGTCCATAAGACTTTTATCTTCAATTAACCAGCAAAATAACCAGAAGTGTAGGTGTGGATCCAGTGGTAGAGTACTAACCTTGAGCAAAAAAGCTCGAGGACAGTGCCCAGGCCCTGAGTTCAAGCCCCAGGATTGGCGCGCATGCACACACACACACACACACACACACACACACACACAGGCTCACACATGCACACATATCTATGTTACAGGCTGCTGTACTTAGGCCTCAACTTGGTCATCCTTATTATTGTAATTTCCAGAGATTGCAGATAGGCCTGAAATCCTCCTATTTAACCCAGGAAGGAAAGCTGTGGGGAAGGATAACCATCATTCAATATTAAGTCACAGCTTAGAGAAGGACAATATCTTAAACTTCCGTATCACATTTATTCTTCTCAAACCCAATAAGCCTGGCATTATGTTCAGGTGGACTTTACTACATCCCTAGCAGCTTACAGCCCAATTGTCATTTAGACACTGCTTAGGAGAAATTCTTGGATATTCTGTCAGAGAGAATGCAATACCTGAGATCACAAATTTAGAGACAAAGGACAATGTCTTAATGTCTTGGGCCTGTGGAAAGGCAGAAGATTATGATGGGGATGCATGGCGCCTCAAAACTAATCACACCATGAGCAGGAAGCAAAGAGGAAGAGGGCAGCAGCAAATCCCCTATGGGATGTGTCCTCTAGGATTTGAGGACCTTCCACCAAGTCCCTTCTGGAAGTTTCACATATCCCAACAGCCCCAGTCTGGGACTGACACTTTAACATATGGGCCTTTGGGGAACATAAATATCCATACTCTAGCACTATTGCATTTTGTGTTCATTTATTTCTCTTTGAACCATGCACACTGTTTGGAAACATAAATCACTTGCATTAATGGGTTTCCTCCTATTAAAAAAATGGTTGATAATAGTTCCTAGTTAATCATGTGGCCAAAATGACTTCTTGAGCTTATGTATGTAAAATACCCAGAACACTGCCTTCTGTGTTCACCCAATCTAGCTTCTTTCTAAACTACAGGTGCTATCCCAACGAAGATTTATATGATACTGGCTTATGTTTCCTTCCTAGCAACAGACGCTTTTTTTTTTTTTTGTGAAAATACTGTACAGAGGGGTTACAATTACATGGGCAAGATAATGAGTACATTTCTTATCAAGCATTGTAGCCTCCTCCTTTGTTTACCCTTCCCATCCCTTCCCATCCTCCCCCCACCTCCACCCCCACCAAAGTTGTAAAGTTCGTTTTTGACATAATGACTTGCACATCTCATTGTTGCAATGGGTCCACCTGTATCCCTATTTAAACGATTTGTTTTTCCCTTTCCCTTCACAAATTATACCGACATCAAATACAGTGAAAGCAGGGGTTATACTGTGGGGGAGGGACATACGAAGCAACAAAGAGATAATCTTATAAATGCGTTAGAAACACATGCATGAAAGAAAAAAAACATTTAAATACATATCTAAGGGTTCATTTTCCTAACATCACATTATCTGACCTTTTCTGCTTGACTCATACATATACTAGATATTGCAAATAAGGGAAACCATGGGACCTATGTTTTTTTGGGCCTGGCTTACTTCACTTAATATAATTTTTTCCAAGCCTTTCCATTCCCTAACAAATGGGGCAATGTCATTCTTTCTGATGGAGGCATAGAATTCCGTTGTGTATATATACCACATTTTCTTGATCCATTCATCTACTGAGGGGCAGCTGGGTTGGTTCCAGATCTTAGCTATGGTAAATAATGCTCCAATTAACATAGTTGTGCTGGTAGCTTTAGTGTGGTCTTGTTTGTAAACATTTGGGTAAATGCCCAAAAGTGGGATTGCTGGGTCATAGGGGAGCTGTATGTGAAGTTTTTTGAGGAACCTCCATGCTGCTTTCCAAAGTGGTTGAACAAGTTTACATTCCCACCAACAATGAAGTAAGGTTCCCTTCTGTCCACATCCCCTCCAGCATCTGTTGTTGTTAATGTTCTTGATTTTTGCTATTCTAACTGGGGTGACATGTTTACCACATTTTCTTGATCCATTCATCTACTGAGGGGCATCTGGGTTGGTTCCATATCTTAGCTATAGTAAATAATTAGCAGCAGAATCTTTAGCCCAAAGACTCTTAAGACAAATGTTATATGTTTTTCTCTTCTTTTCAAAGTGAAGCTAATTTTTTCTAATATTAAAATCAGAACACACACAAACACACAACAGAAAGTAGAGACAAGCAATAAATAATATCAAACACTTCATATTTTGGATATGAACTTTATTTTGTAAAGAATAGTCTTTTTATTTTAGCTAGTTTTGGGCAGCAAAATTGAGAGTAGAATGTGCAAAGTTCCCCATCCCCCAGCTTCTCTATGAGCAACATGTCCAGCAGAGAGGTATCCATGTTACAATCAGTGAACTTGCTTTGAGACAGCATCATCACCCCAAGTCCACATTCTACATTAGGGTTCATTCAAGAAGGTATCAATTGTATGGATAGATTATTTGAGATTGTATTTCTCACACACACACACACACACACACACACACACGTATTCCCAAAATACGTAAAAGCTATCAAAGTAGCAGTCATTCATTGACCACTCAATCGATCTCTTATCCAGCAGGGAAGGCTGAGAACTTCTAAGTAGGGAGGTGAGCAGGGCTGTGCTTGTGCCCCCAGGGCTTCCAGGGTTTTTCACAGCTTGAAGTGAGTGACTTTGAGAAGGGGGTGGGGAGGGATGGTTGGAGATGGGAAGGGATGGGAAGGGGAAACAAAGGAGGAGGCAACAATGCTTGATAAGAAATGTACTCATTATCTTGCCCATGTAATTGTAACCCCTCTGTATGGTATTTTCACAAGAAAAAAAAAAAGAAGAAGCATCTGAGCTGGCTGCTGGAGGAGCAGACCTGCACACCCCTTCATTTGCCAGTCTTTCCCTCAAGGACTGTGACAGCATTCTGACTCTGCTCCTACTCCCCCTGCCCATCTTCCCAAACCACCTCACCTCACCGCTGCCCTCCATGCCAGTACCCACAAGTGGCCAAAGAGAGCAGAGAGGTACCATCGACTCCAATCAACTTTGTTTTTCTTTCTCTTTTTGGGGGGGAGGGGGGTCCGGTCATGGGGCCTGAACTCTGGGCCTGGGTGCTGTCTCTCAGCTCTTCAGCTCAAGGCTAGCACTCTACCACTTGAGCCACAGTGCCACTTCTGGCTTTTTTCTTTTTGCTTATGTGATGCTGAGGAATCGAACCCAGGGCCTCATGAATGCAAGGCAAGCACTCTACCATTGAGCCACCTTCCCAGCCCTCCAATCAACTTTGCAAGAAGCCTTCTAGGTTTGAGGAAAGAAAAGTTCTTAATTTTTTAGCCTTATAGCTCATTCACTGATTCAATAGGAAAAAGCAACAGGAGTATTATTTACTGTGGGTAATTAATCAAACTTAATCTGTCTGGTGGCCAAGGCCAGCCCTCACACCTAGCCTTGTTCGGGGAACAATCAAGGTCACACTAAGCCACCACAGGACTGCCAGCAAGTTCTGCCCAGATTGCTGGGAAGGAGTAGTGGGTGTGTATTATTTATGTTCCCCTTTCCATCAAAAGAACAAAGCCTCCCTTCTGCTGGCAGCGATGGTGTTTGGGCATATGGCGCTCCCTGCTCTCTCTGCTGAGGAGCGGGCATCCAGGTTGTAAGAAGGGCCTGCCTGCAGCCATCTGCTGAGTGGCAGGATTTTTCACTCACAGCTGAGTTCTAATTATGGAATAGGCCAGGGAGGAAGGGAGGGGAGAATGATCTGGGACAGGACATATGATTTTGTGGAGGAGGAAATGCATCTACTCTGACTGTCATTTGTGCCACATGTGGTCCAAGTCCATTCTCTGGGAGGAGCACAAGACTGTGTTTGTGTGTGTGTGTGTGTGTGTAAGACTGAGATGTGAGTAGCTATGAAGCTATTTGTAGGTTCCTGAGCACAAATTATCTCTAATGGTGTTTTGACAGTTCTAGCCTCTCTCACAGATGCTTATGAAAACAGTCACCATGAAAGCATCCACAAGGAGTGAAAACTATGTTTTCAGGAGTGATTTGGGTTACAAAATGGATTTTGAGAATAATGTGACAGGAGGATAATCCTCTTACTCCTCCTGAAATGAAAGATATGGAATATCCATGCAGGGACATTAGTTTGTCCCTTTTGATATGGCCAGCTTTACTCTGTGTCCTAGTAATTGGACATACTGCAGATCAGGAGACGTGGGTAGACACAGAACTGAGCTAGGGTGTGTGTGTGTGTGTGTGTGTGTGTGTGTGTGTGTGTGTGTTTCCTTCAGCAATTAAAAATACTTACAAAAAATAACAATTAAAAAAAATTTTTTTAATTAAAAAAAAAGAAGTGAAGAAAAAAAATACAATGAGCTAGTTTCCAATGGCTCACCTTGTAATCCTAGCTACTCAGGAATCTGAGATCTGAGGATCAAGGTTCGAAGCCAGCCCAGTCAGACAAATATGAAAGACTCTTATCTCCAGTTAACCAGAAAAAAAAAAAACTCTGGAAGTGGAAATGTGGTAGAACACTACCTCTGAGTAAAAAAGCTAAGGGGCAGTGGCCAAGCCCTGAGTTCAAGCCCCAGTATACACACACACACACACACACACACTACTCACAATGTGTGATGTTTAATGTCCAATCAGGCTTGTCCCCTGATTGTCTGGCTCATATCTAGGCAACAGCGTGCCAAGAAATAAACAAATATAAATGATGGATATTTTTTAAATACTCTAGGAAAGACCCTTACTTTCCCTTTTTTTTGGGGGGGGGTCTGGTCGTGGGACCTGAACTCTGGGCCTGGGCACTGTCCCTCAGCTCTTCAGCTCAAGGCTAGCACTCTACCACTTGAGCCACAGCGCCACTTCCTGCTTTTTTTTTCCTGCTTATATGGTGCTGAGGAATCGAACCCAGGGCCTCATGCATGCGAGGCAAGCACTCTACCACTGAGCCACCTTCCCAGCCCACTTTCCCATTTTTATATAAGGTTCTTTGCTGGGTTTTGTTGTCCTCTCATTCAGTGTCTGTTATCTAAATGCTGGTACTTGAATGATTGGGATTGTATTCATGTTCAGGGCCACATTTTGTTGCATGCACTGATGTGCAGCTTTGAATGTGAATTATTACTGTAAGCTGTATTTTACAAACTTTTCTGGCCTGATTATATAAATTTTCTATGAAGTATTGCAATACAATGAATCATGGTTTTTTTGTCTCTTCTTTTCAAATATTTGTGTTTTAGACACCATTACTGGTGAAGACTTTCTCCTGATTTTTCAGTTGTCTTGTAATGAAGGCCTGTAGAGGTCACAAAACCAAACCAAGCCTTGAAACATGCATTTGTCCTTGGAGATCATGAAATGCCCTAAAGGCTGTTACTCCTTGGCTCAAGCTCTCAGCCATCAACTATTTTCTTAGGTTAAGATGAACTAGACTAGGACTGGGAAGGTGGCCCAGTGGTAGAGCGCTTGCCTTGGGTTCGATTGCCTTGGCCCTGGGTTCGATTCCTCAGTACCACATAAGCAAAAAGAAAAAAGCCGGAAGTGGCGCTGTGGTTCAAGTGGTAGAGTGCTAGCTTTGAGCTGAAGAGCTGAGGGACAGTGCCCAGGCCCTGAGTTCAGGGTCCACGACCGGACCCAAAAAAAAAAAAAAAAAGATGAACTAGACTAGACGAAGCTACAGCTTCTCCTTCTTGGTGTCTCCTTCTTCCAACAACCAGAGACCACAGTCACCCTGCTAAAACTGCCCCTCCACACCTGCTAGTCACAAAACCAGCCGTGTTTTTCTGGCCCCCAGCTTACCCAGAGACCAGAGTCTCTCAAAATTTTGCTAACCCCTGGGCAAAGGCAGAGCAAATGGCAATGGCATATCTCTAAGCTGAGATTTTCCCCCAGACTTAAGAGGGAAGTAGGAAGGAAGTTAGGGGAGTGTGAACGCCTTTGTTTTCCTATAGGCATTTCTGTTTGATGGTAAAAAATGAACTGATGGTCCCGGGCTCTTGCATCTGTGATCAAGAGAAGGCAGCCACTGTCTCCATTGCCTTCCCTGGCAGTATATCTCTAAAAGCATAACCTAAGCAGTACCTCCTCTGAGAACCATCTATTCTGGCCACTCTCTAAACAGTTTTGTTATGGACTATTTTTGTGGATGTGTGCTGGTGCTAGGGCTGGAACTCAGAAACAGGGGTGTTCTCCTTTGACTTTTTCACACAAGGATGACACTCTACCACTTGAGCCACACCTCCACTTCCACTTTTAGCTTGTTAAGTGGGACCTAAGAGTCTCATAGACTTTTCTGCTCAGGCTTGGCTTTGAACATGGATCTCCAGATCTCAGTCTTCTGAGAAGCCAGGAATTGAGGTAGTGAGAGACTATTGCCTAACGGACTCATTTTCATTAAAGCCTTATAGGAAAATGATATGCGCTTCAGATCTGAGAACCTCAGAGTTTGGAAACACTGGTTTCATACCGTGGGGGTTGGCAGACTTTTTCTGTAAAGGACATTTTGTGAGTTGGGCAAAACAGAGCCACTGTTGTCACTGGAAGCCTTTTTTTAATTTTGCAACTTACATTTTAAAAGAAAAAAATTTTTAGCTATTGAGCAGGCTCTCACTGGGCTGGCTTTGACCCACAAGCTGTCATTTGAAGTCCCTGTGTAATTCACACAGGTGGCCAGCCACCTTTTTAACCAAAGGGTTAATAGGAAGAGGCATCACCTTCAGAATCACCAAATCCACAGAAGGGTAGCTGCAACGGCTAGAAAACACTTCTTTATATTGGCTTGGAATCTGCCTATTACTATAAGAGCTGATTAAATTTCTGGAAATAGTCTAGGTGCTGGTGGCACACACCTGTAATGCTAGCTACTCAGGAGGCAAAGATCTGAGGATCATGGTTCAAGTCCAGCCCAGGCAGGAAAGTCCATGAAAAGTCCAGAAAACCAGAAGTGGAGCTGCGGCTCAAAGTGGTAGAGCAAAAAAGCTCAGGGACAATGCCCAGGGCTTCAGTTCAAGCCCTACAACTGACAAACTACACTAAAACTCTAGAAATATTTAGGGGGGGGGGAGATAGAAATGGTTCTCTTATTAGCATGTTATAAACATTTCTTAGTGTGATAAATAAATCATTGCACTGTGCTGCAATGCAGAGAAACCCTTAGGAGCTAGCAGAGTTTTTGTTGTTGTTGTTGTTTGTTTTTAACTTTTTGTCTCCTCCTAAATGTCCAGCACTGCAGTGTTCCATGAATTCTTGTTCCTTTTGTCCTCCAGCTTTTCTGCGTGATTCCTTATTACAGGCATGTCATCCGTGGCCTTTTTCACTGAGTGCCGACAGAACTGGTTCACCTCTCTCTTCTAATTAAATGCTTCTGATTTTCTTTGGACTTTAAAACAGCTCTCCAGGAATGAACAGACCCCAGGGGCCAAGGCCTTTAGTATTTGAGTTAAGTACCTGCTTTAGTAAATTATTTAACCCTCTTCCCTCTTCAGTTGTGGTTAGGTTATTGGATAAATGTGAAAGATTCCCAAAGTCCTCCTTAGCATTCTTGAGCTTTACTGGTTTTGATTCCTGAAGGGTTGTGATTCTGTATGGGGTAAGGGCAGAGTTTGAGCTCAGGCCTTGTGCTTGTTCACTCAGTGGGTGCTCAACCACTTGAACCATGCCTCCGGTCCAGTTTTTTGCTTGTCATTTTGGAGACAGAGTCCCTTGGATTTTTCTGCCCAGCTTGGCTTTGAACCTTAGCTCCTACTCTGGTGCTTCACCTACTGTGGGAATTCAATCATTATTTCTGGAAAACAGAGAAGGAGGTGTTCAAGAGCAGTACTGGGTTGATTTGCTTCAGCATATTTCCATTTTTAGTTGAAGTGTTTTTGTTATGTGTGTTTCTTTTATTAACACTAAGATGAGGACTATTAAATAATATGGTTTAGAAATGAAAAGAAATCAGCCCTTAGGCATATACGTTGATACAATGATAGCAATTTCCAGCCTGCTCATGCTACATATTCTTGATGAGAACAACACTCTCGGATCTATGGGATGAACATCAACACAGAGAGGCTGCACGGGCCTGCTGCTTGACTCCGTTCAGAGTTCACAGTTACTGTGGGGAAGTGGCCTCTGTTTGCAGTCCCGGGTGTGGGAAGGAATAGTGAGCTTTAACTAATTATACCTCGCATCACCCCCAGGAGGTAGGTAATGATTATAGTCATACTTGGCTGAAGTAACTCAGAATGTCTTAATAATCACTTAATAGAATCTTATCATGAGAAGCAAATTGCATTAAATGGGCAAATGAAGTTGGCTGTGAGAAGCGGAGCTAGGAAATAAAATGCTATGGGGAGTTTTATATGGGGAAAATCCAATTAACATCCTTTTAAAAGAATTGGCCCCATGGCCTTTCCATATCCCTCACTATGCCTATCACAGGGTTATGCCTGAAAGAAATACTTTCTCCATCTATAGGAAAGAAATGGTAGGTAAAAGAGAAGGATGTCAATAGATGGGGGGTAGAGCGGGGAGATGTAGAAGCCACTGAGCAGTACAGTTCCACTTGGAAGCAAATAGCAATGTGGTTTCATTGTGAAGCCACATGGACAAGCTGGGACCCAGGGACAGACTCCTTTCTCGTTTTGCTCTCAAGCAAAGTGGGTGTAATAAACACACAGTACCAACCTGATCAACTGTGCATTCATGACTGAGGTATCCTCCATGTATGTAAATCCAGGAAACTCCAGTGTTAAAAGAGCCAAGCTTGGGTGTGAGGTCAGAGAGATGAGAAACTTGGTCGAAAGAGCTGGAGTGAGAGTTAAGTACAAGGAGATGCGCTACAGAGGCTGGGCTGAGGCTCCACGGTAAAGTACAAGCAGGCACAAGACTCCGAAGTTTGCTATTGTTGTTAGGAGGGTGCAAGCATGCAAGTATGGAGGCTGGAACTCAGGGCCTGGGTGCTGTCCCTTAGCTTTTTTACTTAAGGCTGATGCTCTATCACTTTAGCTACACCTACGTTGACTTTTTGCTGGTTACTTGGTGGTAAGAGTCTCATGAACTGTTCTGCTAGACTGGTTTTGAACCTTGATCTTCCTTCCTCAGTATCTAGGATAAGTACTAGCCTTAAACCCAAAATTTGATCCCTGGCCTAAAGATAGGGAGAGAAAAGTGGAGGGAGAGAGGGAGAGAGAAAGAAAAAGGGTGGGAAAGAAGGGGGGAATGAGTGGGAGACAAGGGAAACTCCATGTCACATCTACAGCTACAGAAGCACCACAGTCACTGCTGGGGACCTGTGACACTGATGGTTGGTGGTGTAAGGGAGGGGGGACTCTACCTTTGGTAACATGACTCTGGTGAGCACATGCCAGAGCTATGACTTAAAAACAGAGGGCAGCAGAAAAGCATAGACAAACACAGAATGCATACTGTGCTCCCCTGATCCAACATGCCTTCAAGGAGCAAGACTTGTTGTCCAGAAAGACCAGTTACCCGTGATGGTGGGGGGGGGAGGGTGGCATCAACTTCAGGACAAGCCAAAGCAGAAGAGAGCAAGAAGCAGTGTGCCTAAGACCAAAATCAACACAATAACACAAACTGCACTGTGGAGCTAGCCTGAAGAGACAATTGCATCATAAAGTGAAACTATGCACATAAATCTTACATTTATAAAATTATTTCTTTGTTGCTTTGTATGTCCCTCCCCCACAGTATAACCCCTGCTTTCACTGTATTTGATGTTGGTATAATTTGTGGAGGGGAAGGGGAAAAACAAATCGTTTAAATAGGGATACAGGTGGACCCACTGCAACAATGAGATGTACAAGTCGTTATGTCAAAAACAAACTGTACAGCCGGGCGCTGGTGGCTCACGCCTGTAATCCTAGCTACTTAGGAGGCTGAGATCTGAGGATCGCGGTTCAAAGCCAGCCCGGGCAGGAGAGACCGTGAGACTCCTATCTCCAATAAACCACCAGAAAACCAGAAGTGGCACTGTAGCTCAAGTGGTAGAGTGCTCGCCTTGAGCTGAAGAGCTGAGGGACAGCGCCCAGGCCCAGAGTTCAAGCCCCACGACCGACAAAAAAAAAAAAAAAAAAACCCAAACTGTACAACTTTCATGGGGGGGGGCGGGAAGGATTGAGTGGGGGGGATGGGAGGGAGGGGAAGAGGAAACAAAGGAGGAGGCTACAATAAGAAATGTACTCATCTTGCCCATGTAATTGTAACTCTTCTGTACAGTATTTTCACAATAAAAAAATAAAATAAAATAAATTTTATTAAAAACCATAAAGGGATCCACTGACCCACACGCAAAAGTACTTGTTCCTATACATGTACTGCTAGACATGCTTCTTCTTGTAACAGAGGCAATACAATATCCACATGACATGCTCTCTATCTCCCTTTTCATTAAAACCCAAGTTGTATGTATGTGTGCATGTCTATATTATGCATCAAACTCCTCCAAGAATACCCTATGGGAAGGTAAGTATAAGCTGGAGAACTTTCTCTCCTTTCATGTCAGTTCTGTGCATGAGGTTTTTCTCTTACAAGGGCTATTCATTCAGACAGATGACAATGTGTTTGTTAGTTAAAGCCAAAAAAAAATGGAGTCTCCAACACCAGTGGCTCATGCTTATAATCCTAGCTTCTCAGAAGTCTGAAATCTTGAGGATCAAAGTTCGAAGATAGCCCAGGCAGAAAAAAAACTGAAAGACTCTTATTTCTACTTAACCAGCAAAAAACCAGATGTGGAGCTGTGGCTCCAAAAACCACAGCCTTGAGCACCACAGCACAAGAAGAGCACCAACCTTTAGTGGAGAAAGCCAAAGTGATAGCTCCATGCCCCAAGTTCAAACTCCAGTACTGGCACAAAGATAAATGACAGACAGACAGTCAGACAGACAGACAAACAGACACATACATACATAGGTGACAGATAGATTAAAATAAAATAAAATAAAATAGGAAGTTGGGTAGAAAGTATGTACTATTAAGAAAACAGGCACAGAGCTTTGATCTTTATGGGAGAAAGAGCCACCTTTTTACTTGAAGAACAAGACAGCCTCTTACATTGTTTAATAATGTTGAAGAAAGTGCTGAGATCATTTTTTTCTCACAGTAAAGAAACATTTCCTTTCCTCTTGGGTTGGCACCGCAGCCTTTTTGTAACCATTGTTCGCTGCATTTCCTTTACTTAATACTAATATTTGTTTCCATTTGTCTGCCCAACCTGTGTTGTCCTGCTTCTGGCAACATCCCTAAATCACCTTAATTTTTCCCAGTCCTGAGACCCAGGCGGGGCCCTGGCTATTAAGGAATAATAGCATGTTCTGCACATAGGAGTGATGGACAGTGCTCGGGGGAGTACAGCACATCATTCACATGAGCACAGAGTGCTCCATTTTCCTTTAGTCTCGTTTCCTTGTCATGCAGGGGTGAGTAATGAAAGAAAAGCATGTGCAATGGACCATCAGGCTCACTTTTCTTGCACTAAGGGCAGGCAACAACTGACACTGGGCTCGTGAAAACACAGGGAATGGAGAGATGGGGCAGATTTTTCCAGTGCTGCCACCTGGAACTGCCTGGTGCATCTTTCAGGTCAAAGCTAACTCTGCCTAACACGTAATGGGTTTCCAAACCGTGTCAAGGTTCCACATATGAATGGCTCACTCTTCCAGAATGTTTTCTGTCTCTCAGAAGCTCAAATGCCAACTAGTTACCTAGGGGAGTGTTAATAACATGTTATTAACAAATCAGGAGGTGAAGCAAATTAAATACAGTAAAGCAAGTCAAAGCTAGAAAAAGGAAAAGCAGTCAAGCCTTTTCAAAACATGCTGATTTGAACATGTAAGATTTCCAAATGGTTAGCAAATAAAAAGAGGCAAGTTACCATAGCAACTCTAAAGTGTGTCTAGCAAGCTGCCAAATGCTTCCAAATGTCCTGTTCTGTAGGGGAGATGTTAGAGGGAGGATTCAATTTTTTTAATTAAGGAAAAAGAATAAACAAGCAAGTTTAGTGCTTCTTTATTCGGAATCTACCACTGAAAGCCAGAAAGAATTCTCCAATGCTTGAGGTTTTGGAGCAAGGAGCTCATGTTTTGGGTAATGACAACTGACCACTAGGTGTCGCTGTTGTTCCACTATTGTTCTGCCAGGTGAGAGACTCAGCTCTCCCAGCAGGGTCTCCTTCTGAGAGCTGCCCTCACATTCATTTATTCAGAAAAATATTTGTATTGTCTAGTGTGTGCCCCAGGCCATGTGAGTCTCTGAAGTAGACCAATGAACAGTCAGTCAGTCGGTGAAGCTCATAGTCCAGCAGGAGAGACAAGTAAACAAATGAAATAATTACACGTCGTGATTGGGTATAGGAAGGGAAAGGTCAGACTCACGGTAGAGGAGAATGGTGAGTCACTGCCTTTTTACAAAAAGTTCAGGAACACGAGTGGCTTTTTCTTTCTTGCTATTGTTTCTAACGTATTTATAAGGTACCACATGATGTTGTTGTTGTTGTTGTTGCTTTGTATGTCCCTTCCCCACGGTATAACCCCTGTTTTCACTGTATTTGATGTTGGTATAATTTGGGGAGGAGAAGGGAAAAAAACAAATTGTTTAAATAGGGATACAGGTGGACCCATTGCAACTATGAGATGTACAAGACCCTATGTAGAAAAACGAACTTTACAATTTAGCCAGAGGAGTGGAGGAGTATAGTTGTGGAGATGGGAGGGATGGGATGGTAGAGGAAAAACAAAGGAGGAGGCAAGAATGCTTGATAAGAAATGTACTCATTACCTTGCTCATGTAACTGTTGAAAGAGGATCCGGTACATCCATCCCAGGAGACCTCGCAGAGGCGGGCAGGCACAGGAGAAAGATTATTATAAGGTTTATTAGAGGAGCCATATTTCCCCCAAGACAGAGAGCACATGGCCTCCATCCCCATCCAGGTAGCAGGAGGGTCTGGAGAATAGGAAGGGAGGTAGATGGGAGCTCAGGTGGGTCTGGGTGGAGAGAGGGAGAGGCCAGCTGTATGGCGGGAACTCCAGGAATGGGAGGGGGCCCAGGTGTGGGTGGAGCTGAGGACCCAAGGTGAGCATAATATTAACAATGGTAACCCCTATTACAGTATTTTCCCATTTAAAAAAAATAAAAAAGCTCAGAAAAACCTTTGTGATGAGGAATTCAGCTGAGGCCTGAAGGCTAAAGAGTGGTCCTCATCCACCCTCTCAAGGAATGGAGGAATTGTGTATCAGGGACAGAATGGGATTTCGTAGCTACAGCACAGTGAGAAAGGCCTGACTGGGGGCGAGCAGGTAGGGAAGTTGTTGTGCAGAAAACTTTAGATTGTGGTCAGATGTCAGCGTAGAATTTATTCTTGGGCACAGGAAGCATGTGGAGAGATTAAACAGTAGAGTGGGAATAGGCAACTTAAATACTTTATTCTTTATACCATATTGCAGTTCTTATCCTATGGTAGAAATGTATTGTTTTCGCTATCTGCAAACACTTTGAAAAGCACATTCAATAGTATAACAGTTGGATACAATATTATGACAATTGGATATTTTCATATGGCTATCCTCATAATACAAGCATAGGATATATTAAGCTTAATATCTTTGCTGGTGGGGCAGAATACAGTAAGTTTAAGAGAAACAGACAAAACATGTAGTGAAGGGGGGGTAGACAATGATATAAGGGGAAGCCAGGTGGCTGCACCTCCTCACAACACTTCTCCTGCTATGGCAACTTATCTTCTGTCCCCACTTGTGGCTAAGCGACAGGGACAGAGACAATCTTACCCATCTTAGTAACCACAAAAAATAAACTGGAAATAAAATACACTCCATTAAGTACTGAAGGGAAGGATGAAAAATAGGTGGGAGGGAGGATTGGATGGAGAGATAGATGATGGTTGGATGGATGATTGCTGAAGAGATGGATGGATGATAGGTGGATGGAGGATAGATGGATGGATGGATGAGCAGGCAGAGGGATAAGTGGGTGTTCTACAGACTGTTAGTGACATTCAAAAATAAATCATGTTCAACTGTCAGGGATAAGATAAAGGATTTCTCTGACTTTCTTGGCTACATGTTATATATTGATGAAGTACCTACTATAGGCAAGGTACTATAAAGACACAGGAATGCAAAAATGAGTAAGACTAAGTGAGAGAGGAGGGTGAACAAATGCAATCAAGCTATTCAGTACATACTGTGTGGAAAATGAATTATGTAACTTGTGTGCAGGGACAGAATGGGGAAACTAGAGAAAAAGCAAAAAAGCAAATGTGCTCATCACCGGACTTATGAAATAGTAATCCCTCTGTACAATGCCTTAATGATAACAATAAAGTTATATTTAAAAAAATGAGTAAGACCCATGACAGTCTTCACACAGCTTAGAGTCAGTGAAGAATCTAAGCTCAGGGCATAACTGATCTTTTACGTACATCAAGTGAGATGTGGATGAAGCGCTAAAGGAGTTGAAAGAAAGCTTCCAATTGAAAGGGTCAAGCAAAAGTTTATGTAGGGGATGCTGTGTTTTATCTCAAAGTGGGACGTTCCCTCCAGGAATGAAAGAACTCCATGAGCCTCCATTCAGAGCCAATAGTGGTGGGATTCTACTGCACACACTATTACCAAAGGAGAAAGAATGTACAGCTCACTCCCATCCCTCTTCCCTGCCTTGTGAGAGTTTCACCACCCTATATATCCACACAGCCCTGTTTCATAGGCCCAGAGCCCCAGGCTTCCATTGGCCAATACGTGCTGGGTATAAAAATGGTTATAACATTCCCAAACCTCCCAGGAAGTCTCTGTAGCTTCCTGTTAGAACCTTTAGTTTGGAGTGAGGGTCACACTTCATTTTTCTTTTCTTTTCTTTTTATGCTGATCCTGGGGCTTGAACTCAGAGTGTGGGCACTGTCTCAGAGCTTTTTTGCTTAACACTAGGGCTCTACCACTTAAGCCACAGCTCCACTTCTAGCCCTTTTTTTTTTTTTTGGTGGTTAATTGGAGATAAGAGTCTCATGGACTTTCCTGCCTGAGCTGGCTTCAAACTGGGATCCTTAGGTCTCAGCCTCCTGAGTTGCTAGGATTACAATCATGAGCCACCAGCACTTGGCTCTACTCTTTATTTTTCTGCTGCAGGATGTTTTCAATTATGGATCACAATCCATTAGTGGACCAGATAATCAACTCAGTGGATGTGACTAGCATTAAAAAAAAACAAACAGTAGAATAGAATGGAAGGTATTTAAAGTGTATTGCATAGGGAGGGAAAGATTTGTAGAAGTTAAGCATAATGAGGGAATAGAGGCAGCCCTATTTGGCAGTCCTTCCCTGACAGACTCTAGGGGACAAACTTTCTTACCAGAATGTTAGCCCCACTTCCATGGCATGGCAGCTCAAAAAAACGTTTAGAGAATTGAGTAGAGTTTCCAGTTTAAACCTAGATCTATCTGCTCTCAAGCCCTAGAATATGTAAATTTATGCCATAATTTGGTAGACTAAAGAGTTGTTCTAAATGTAAACATTTTTTGTAAGCAGATGTCTTTTTTGGAATGGCATGAAAAGATTCCAAATTCTCTAATATATGTATGTCCATGTCCTTCTGTGGACAACCAAAACAAAAACCCAAAAAACAAAAAGCTTTATGGAAACACTGTGATTTATGTGCTTTACATGGTAGGAAAAGACAAGTCAACACACCATACAATATTTGTGTCAGAAAATCAACCTCATGAAACTAGAACCTTTTAAAGAAGCTCCAGATAATTTTGTTAGAATTGTTTGTAAACATCTGCCTAACAGATTTTAGTCAGATTCAATAAACTGTGTTCTACCTCGCTGATGTCTTACAAGACTGTACACTGTTGGCGGAATTTAGGGTGTGCCTCAAATTCTCCCCTTCAAAGGCAGGATGTGAAAACATGAGAACACCATCAAATCTGACTAGAACCCAAATTCTGTACAGCTTCTCAGGCCTGGGTACTTTTGTTCAATTCATATTTCCAAGGTTCCATTGAGCTCAAACATGGTGGGTGTTGGGGATTCACTGTAGGAGTTTCAAAGAACAGTTTTGGTTCAGATCATTGGATACAGCCTTGGGCTGGCTCATACCTGGAATCCTAGCTACTCAGGAGGCTGACATCTGAGGATCGAGGTTCAAAACCAGGCCGGGCACACAAATCTGAAATGCCTATCTCCAACTCACCAGCATGAAACCTGAAGTGGAGGTTTAACTTAAGTGGTAGAGCACCAGCCTTGAGCAAAAGAAAAAGCAAGAGCTTGAGTCCTAGGGTTCAAGCCCCAGTATTGGCAAACCACACACACACCCCAGACTTGTCCTTAGCAAACTCTAACTGCCCTAAGCTTGGTTTTAGAAGATCCCTGTCCTGTTGCTGTCACCTCCTCAGAGGTCCTAGGAGTTGAGATGACCCACTCTTGAATTGCTGCCTCAAGTCTCCATCTCGACCAGTGCAGATGCCTGTCTATCTGTGGGTGATCCTAAGCCAGCTGGTCTCACTACGCGAGACCACTTGACCCACTTGGTTGAGTCTCACATCCACCAACAAACTGGAAAAGGGAGTGTGAGGAGTGAAGAAGGTTGCACTTACTGTCTCACATAAAGAAATGTTCACTTCTCCTTTAATGAGTAGGATTGCCAGAACTGACCTGCCTGACAAGTAGCCTTGGTTATAACTGGGATCAACTTAAAAATTCCACTCTTCATCTTCTTGGTTTTTTGCCAGTAGTGGGGTTTGGACTCAGTGCTTACATATATGCTTGGCTTTTTCTGCTTAAGACTGGTGCTCTACCACTTAAGCTACAGTTCCACTTCCAGTTCTTTGTTGGTTAACTGGAGATCAGAGTGGCTTCATTGTCTGCCTGGGTTGGCTTTGAATCTGGAGCCTCAGATCTCAGCCTCTCGGATAGCTTAAGATTATAGGTCTGATCCATAGGCACTTGGCTTCAATTATTCTTAACATCAAAACAAGTTAGTTACAGTGTTTTAGCTGGGTGAATAAGAGTTTGATGGCTCAAAACCAACCAGATATTTGTAAGATGAGTCAGGTGCAGATTTACAGTCTATCTCATCTTTGAAATCCAGCTTTTAAAATGGGCCAGATGCCGATGGCTCAAGTCTGTAACCCTAGGTATTCAGGAGCTGAAATCTGAGGATTGCGATTTGAAGCCAGCATGGGCAGGAAAGTCTGTGAGACTCTTATCTCCAAATTACCAAAAAACCTAGAAGTGGAGCTGTGGCTCAAGTGGTAGCACACTAACCTTGAGCACATTCACTGATAGTGCCCAGAATCAGTGCCCCAGTTCTGGCACAAAAACAAACAAACAAATAAAAAAAAACATTCTTGTGAAGAACTGTAGGCTTTGTCTAAGCCAAGGGTCCCTTCCCAGTATTTCTACTTCTTAGGATAGTGTTCTGCCGTGGGGTTGGCGTAGGCATATGTAGATAGCAGTTCCTGGCCAGATTAGCATGCTGTGGGAGCTCTGGTTGGGGTGAGGACCAGAGCTCACACTCATTTGCATAAGACCCATTAGTACTTCAGGTTAAATGAGTGAATATCCAGGTTCCCATCTGGTAGGAAGCTAGAACATTCTACTCAGAGTCTGGGGGGAGTGAGTAGTTCTCGTTTAGGCAGGTGAGCACCAGCAGGCCACCTGCTTAATTGGCACCCTATGTGATTCTTGTTCAGATAGAAAATTCAAAACCATTGCCCGGTGCAAACCATAACCTCACTTGCACATCATTTGGAGAACTTTAAAAGAAAAGTTGCCTACCACAGAACCACTCATAGGCGGTCTTAGAGTCACAGCACAATTGAATAGCTTTCCACATGATTCTAATTTGCAGCCAGCTTCGAGTACCAGGCAATTCCTTAAAGCAAACCATGACAGCTCTCCAGGGAATAAGGCTAGACAACACCTGCAGTCCTTGTCCCAGTTGCTCTCCAGCCCAGGGCAGGCAGGTGGGGAACCCCATCAGGGCTCCTCTCAATGGGAAGGATCTAAAAGCTGCATGACAAAACCATAGGATCGGATGGGAAGGGTAAACAAAGGAGGAGGCTGCAATGCTTGGTAAGAAATGTACGCATTATCCTGCCCATGCAATTGTAACCCCTCTGTACAGTATGTTCACAAATAAAATTAAATTAAATTAAAAAAAAACCATAGGATCCCTTTGGAAATATCTTCTTTCTGCTTTGAGTCTGGGAGGGGCCTTCTCTCCTATGGAGGAAACAGGGAACAAGGGAGCCTTGAGAAGCAACTTTCCTGGATGTCTACACTCAGAGTTTTTTTTTAGGTTCAAGACCCAGACCCAGTCTCAACCTCGGTACCTGCTGCTTTTACTCTACTATAAATGAGCCATACCTCCAACCCCTAAACTCAGCTTTAATGACAGCAGTCGGGTATGGAATTTACTAATCAATTTCTTCTTTTGTCTTCTTCATGTGGAGTCAAGTGTAGAAATAGATTTCCTTCATGTAAGGATGAGAAAAATAAATTTATTCCAAAAGAAAGTAATTAAGTGCAAGTGGTCAACATAAAACTGTCAGTCTCAAAGAGACTGGCCTTTAGAATCATGATAGTTAAAGCCCTGATATTGTAATATCCAAGAGTTCAAAGACTCTGCCATGGACAGCCTTCTAAATAAGTGAGGCTTCTGTAACATAGCACACTTCTTTCACTGTCTCGATCATTATTTTCTGATCACTAACTATATAACAGGCATTTTCTTAGGATGTTAGCACCAAAGGAGCCAGACAAGATCTTAGTCCTGAGGAGAATGGGGAATATAGATGATTATTTAAAATATATGCAAGACAAAATGATAACAGCACCTGTCATGAATAAAGATTCGGTGCTATTCAAATTGAAGGAACATTACTATCAGAATCAAAACTTTTTATCTGTGTTTTGAAGGGTGAATAGGAGTCCTCCACGTGCCCTTTGGAGGCACTCCAGGAAGAGAAAATGGTATATGAAAGAAGTGTGGATCGATAGGTTGGAAGGTTAGGTACATTCCTGTTTTAAAATTGATGCTATTGAAAATGAACTTAGTGCTGTCAGAGAATACAAATTTATCTTATAGTTCTAGAGGCTGGAAGTTTCTCATGAGCTAAAATTAAGGGCTGCATTTCTTTCTGGAGGCTCTGAGAATCTTTCCTTTGTTTCTTTTAACTTTTAAAAGGCATCCCTTTCTTTTTTGGCCCACAATCCCTTCATCATATCTACATAGCCTTGGCGAGGATGGAGACACAGAGCTCAGAGGTAGGGCACTTGCTTTCCCTGCATGTGCCTCTGAGTTTGATTCTTAGCACTGCAAACAAAGCAAGCAAGAAATAAAAACAATCAGGATAGGTCAAATCCTTATGTTGCATGCCTGACCCTTCTGGCCTTGTGATCTCTCTCTCTGACTACCACAGGGAAGTGTGTCTGCTTTGGATGATCCATATGGTTAGATTGGGCCCAGCAAAATTATCTTTCCAAGGCTAATCCTCCTTCTCAATGTTCACACCTGCAAAGTCTCTTCTGCCACACTAAGTCCTGTACTCACAGCTTCTGAAACAGACATCTCAGGCAACCTGTTATCCTGTGTCTCACACTGCTTCGGTTTCTACTACTACTTTCTTTCTGCTACTACTATGTGCCAGCTTGTATGAGGGATAACTGATAACAAAGATCCTTATGTAGCTGGGCACCAGTGGCTTGTGCCTGTAATCCTAGCTCTTCAGGAAGCTGAGATCTAAGGACTCCAGTTTGAAGCCAGCCCAGGCAGGAAAATCTGTGAGACTCTTATCTCCAATTAACCACCAGAAAGCTGGAAGTGGTGCCTTGGCTCAAAGTGGTAGAGCACTTGGCTTGAGTAGGACAGTGCCCAAGCCTTGATTTCATGCCCAAAGACCAGAAAAAAAAAGTCCTTGACTATACTGCTAAGATTGACACCGAGGATTTGAAATATCAATTTAGTAGTCTAGGCCAAGTCCATATAAACTTGATTATTATCATTTAGGTCACCAATGCAGAGCAGCAAGGTGCCAGGTACTAATGGCTCATACCTATAATCTTAGATACTCAAGAGACTGAGATCTGAGGATCACAGTTTGAAGCAAACTAGAACAGAAAAGTCTGTGAAACTCTTATTTCCAATAAACCAGCAAAAACTATCCTGGAAGTGGAGGTATGGCTCAAGTGGAAGAGTACCAGCCTTGAGCAAAAATGCTAAGGTATAGTGCCCTGGCCCTGAGTTCAATCCTCAGTACCAGCACAAAACAAAATAACAATATAGCAAGACCAAAGGCAGGGAGATAATGAGGACACCATACAATCAATCCAGACGAGAATGAATGAAAGCACCATGTAAGGCAGCAAATGCCCCTAGTGATTGGGATAGGCAAATTTCAGTGACGCTTGAAATTAGCAAAACTACTGGTGATCTATTAGCAGGTATGAAGTGCATATGTTTTAGAACCAGACAAATCTGGATTCAAATCCTGTAGATGTGAGTTCTATTTCTGGTTCTGATTGCCAACTACTGCCAGGTAAACTTTGAATGATGTCTCCAATCCTCAGGCTCTTTGACTGTTAAATAAGTATAGTAATATAGGAGTTTGCAGGGTTTGCTACAATGTATATTATGTAATAACAATAATAGCCAATGCCTAGACTACAGTGGTCATTCCAGAAATAGTCACCATTATTAATTATTGTCCTGTGGTGGTGGGAGCTGTGTGAACGTGAAGGGAGGTGGCAGGAGATAGCACAGAGAAGAGAAAAATGACCTCAAATGTGGGGGCTTGCACAACTGAATGGGGCAAGGCCATTCATCTAGATCCAGATATAAGAACAACAAACTGGGAAGGAAAAGGGCTAAAATTAAATTCTAAACAAGTGTTTTGTTTGTTTTTGTGGCAATACTAGGACTTGAACTCAAGCACTGGGCATTGACCTCAATGCTGGTACCCTACCACTTGAGCCTCCATTTCTGGCTTTTTGCTGGTTAAATGGAGATAAGAGTCTCTCAGATTCACCTGCCAGAGCTGGCTTTGAACCTTGATCCTCAGATCTCAGATTCCTGAGTATCAGCCAGGATTACAGCCATAAGCCATCAGCACGAGTTCCAGATGAGTGTCTGCTGTGCGTGTAAAGTGCCCATTGAGCAGACTCCAAGTCAATGAAAAAAGTACAATAAAACATCTGGGCAAGGCTATAATAGCTTTTCTAGGAATCTGAAAACTTTCAAAAGATGTCTTTGAACCTGAGTTGAATAGCTGTAGGAATCCAGAGAACTATTAATTCATCAAACTTTTTCCCTGCTTAAATCATTTTGTGTATTGTAATCATGCACAAGTAATTACAATGTTCCTATTTCCATAATAATACCCTGACACTTGAAAGGCGTGTTGAAAACCACAAGGGCCTAAAGAGTACTCCTAGCAGTCTCCAAGCTTGCTGGGTTATGAGTTTACCAGTTTCCTGGAAGCGAAGTGGGGTCATAAAGAGGTTGACAGTCTGGCTGTTTTCCCTCTAAGGCTGTTGGCAGAAGCTCCAGTCCAGGTGTCTGCTCCTGCTCTGTCAGGGCATACATTTCCTGGCTTGTTAACCTAAGCCTATGCCTTTCTGGGGAAAGCTTATCTGCTCTTAGGTGCTGTCTTTGGGATCTACTGATGGGATTTGCTTCATGCTAGAGTCCTAAAGTGTTCAGTCATTCCCATCTGAAATTGAGAAGAGGGTAAGTGTCCTGTTTCTTTTTCCTTTCTTTCTTTGCCTCCCTCCCTCTCTTCCTTCCTTCCTTCCTTTCTTTCTTCCTTCCTTCTTTCCTTCCTTCCTTCCTTCCTTCCTTCCTTCCTTCCTTCCTTCCTTCCTTCCTTCCTTCCATTTTGTTTGCTGGTACTGGAGCTTGAACTCAGGGCCTCATGCTCTTGTTTGGTTCTTTTCCTCAAGGCTGGAACTCTACCTCTTGAGCCACACTGCCACTTCTGGCTTTTTGGGTAGTTAACTGGAGATAAGAGTCTGGCAGACTTTCCTGCTTGGGCTAGCTTCAAACCTGAGTCCTCGGATCTAAAGCCTCCTGAGTAGCTAGGATGACAAGCACGAGCCACCAGCAGCTGGCTCATTCCTGCATTAGGTGCACCCTCCTTGGACTCTGCTAATGGAATCTTCCCCATGTGGGAGCCCAAAGTGTCCTGACCCTTCCATCTGAGGCTTACTGAACTGAGAGGAGAGTCAGGATTGGGTTTCTAACCTGCACCATCTCACCTTGCGATGAGGCCATGATGCTTTTGGGTACCAGTGTTTCCCTCAGAGATGTTGGCTAGTACAATCAGTCCTTCGAACCTAGTCCACTCCTTTCATATTCAAAGCTTCCATAGTGCATGACTTAGTAGGTAGATCACCTCACAGCTGATACCTTTCCTAGTCCCTCTGGGCCTGTACCACAAGAGTCCAGGTCTGGCCATCGGGATTCCTAGGCAATTAATACCCTCTGCTTCATTCCAAGTTGGGTTCATCTATAATTCTCATTTTATGTTAGATCCTTTGTTCAAGGAAACTGTGAACTAGAAAGAGAATACAGAGCAGGTGGCAAGGCAAGGTATTCTGAGATGTAGGAAGTTTATCCCAGGGTACTCTCACTTGCCCTGGCTTAGCTAAGATCCTGAGACAGCTCTGGGCATCCACAGAGAGAGCACTGTGGATGCACCGCTGAACCCTCATGGTTTCTACTTCTGTTTATCACATTGCTTTCAGTGGTTTTCCGTGGTCCATAGGTAGGGTCTAAATCCGTGGATCTCTCAGTTAAGGCTCCCCACAGTCTGATTCAAACTGACCTTCCTGACCTGAAATTCTATTCTAAGGCCACAGCAACACACTGGTCTAATGTTGGAGATTTTCCTGTCTTTGCACTCAGCTCTTCTCCCTGATTTATAACTCACTGTTGCTGCTGCTGTAACAAAGTCCCATGTGGGTCTCATGGGGCTAAAATGTCGATGTTGAACCGCCTGCTTTCCCCTCTACAGGCATCATGGTTGAGACCATTTCCTTACCTTCTTAGTACTGTTCCACCCTGCTTCCATCTTCAAAGCCAGTACTGTTGCCTGCGCCTCTTTCTATGGTCAGACCTCCCTCCCTTTGACTCTTCTTTTCTATCTTCTTCTTTGGTCATACAGATCCATGTGATTACATTGTCCCTAACCAGATAGTTGAGGGAAATCACCTCACCTCAAAATCCTTAGCTAGACACTCATGGTGCCTGTAATCTTAGCTACTCAGGAGTCTAAGGAGTATGGTTTGAAGCCAGCCTAGGAAGACAAATCCAAGAGAGACTCTTATCTCCAATTAACTAGCAAAAGGTTTAAAGTAGAAATGTGTCTCAAGTGATTGTCTTAAGCAAATATGCTAAGGGAGCCAGGTGCTGGTAGATCAAGCATCCAATCCTAGCTACTCAGGAGGCTGTGATCAAGGATCTTGGTTTGAAGACAATCTGGGCTGGAAAATATGCCAGACTCATCTCCAGTTAACTGTCAGAAAGCCGGAAGTAGACATGTGGCTCAAATGGTAGAGCACTAGCTTGAGCAAAACAAACAAACTTAGAGACAGTGTCCAGGCCATGAGTTCAAGCCCCGGGACTGACACATACAAAAATGCTAAGGGAATATAACCTGTCCCTAAGATGAATCCCCATTATACTCTCTCTCTCTCTCTTCTCTTTCTCTCTCTCAATCTCTCTCTCCTCTCTCTCGCTCTCTCTAGCTCTCTCAAATACACATATACACACACATACACACAAGCCCTTAACTCACTCATGACTGTAAAGTCATTCAACATAATCATGTTTCAGGGCTTAAAACGTTGTTGGGGACCATTATTCCCCATACATACATTCCACTGTCCATCCATCCATGATGTGCATGGGTAGCAGGCTTTACTGAAGGATGGGAGACAGTGATGCCTCATTGCAGACATGGGAGGTAGTTGGAATGGACTCCTAATGATCATCCTTACAGTACTCCACCATGGAGGGTGTTGCATGGCCACTTCATTCTATGGAGCATCCTAGCCATCTCTCTTTAGGTCCAATGTTTCCTTTCCTCTCCACCTTTCTCTTTGCCTCCTCTTCAGTGGGTTGATCATGAGAACCTCTAATTCCTCTCACTTCGTTATACAAGATATTTTAACTTTCTCTATCCCTTGCTTCCAAATTCAGAAATTCCAGAAAAGGGTGTAGCTGAAAAGATTTTTTTACTGATTAAGATCAATCCTTCTTAAAAAGCAATAATCATTGTAACCTCAAGTTCCCTCCATTATAGCCAAAAGATAACATGTCAGCCCAGGTCGGTGGCTCACACCTGTAATCCTAGCTACTCAAGAGGTAGAGATCTGAGGATTATGGTTCGAAGTAGTCTGGGGAAGAAATATATATGAGACTCCTATCTCTAATTAATCACCAGCAAAAGAAGCCAGAAAGTGGAGCACCAGCTCAAGTAGTAGAGTGTTAGCCTTGAGCAAAAAAAAGTTCAGGAACAAAGCCTAGGCTCTGAATTCAAGGACTGGCACCTAAAACAAAACAAAACAAAAAGCAGAAGGACAGAACTCAGGCCTTAAGTTCAAGTCCCAGTATTGGCACAAAAATAAATTTGTTCTTTGCCAGTCCTGGGCACTGAACTCAGGGCCTCAGCACTGCCCCTAAGCTTCTTTTGCCACAGCGCCACTTCTGTTTTTTTTCTGTTTATGTGGAACTAAGGAATCGAACCCAGGGCTTCATGCATATTAGGCAAGCACTCTACCACTAAGCCACCTTCTTAGCCCAAGAAAAAAAATTGTTTACATTGCTCCATGGTAGGTATATATGAAACCCCCTAAATAATTAGAACTTAGAGCCTGGAGACTGCATTTTATTGAATATCATGGCACCTCAATTGGCATCGTATCTGCATACAAGTCCTTGAAAGGTATTAGTTGACATAGTTAATAGAAAGTATATAACAAGCTGTCATTTAAAATACAAGTGTAAATGTATTCAGTGTTCCCACGCAAATGTTTTCTCTAACTCAGAAAGGAGGTTGTCATCTCCTTACCTTCTGGTATGTTGCAGGGTGGACTGTGTTTCCCGCTGACCTGTGAGAACTGGTGTTGCAGCCCCTCCTCAGGGGATAGTAAACAGAACATTGGTGCTGTGGAAGAAGTGTTATAAGGCCCTAAATGAGTACTAACATGTGTGCAGAACAAGCTTTCAAACTGTGAAGCAACAGGAGTGACAGTAAATGATGAATCTTCACCCTGTTCCCCAGTTAGAAGCACTTCTCTCTCACTAGTGAATCACTTATCCACAAGAGCCACAAACAGTAGCAATCTGCAACCCTCAAAGAAGCAGAGGAAACAACTGCATGCTAATTCTCAGTCTTGAAATTGTTTTATATTTCATATTTTATTTAATATACAGTATAATGCACAATATGAAGCTTCTCTTTGAGCCTACCAGTAAGAATTTTTTGTGGGCACCTGAAAGAGTTTTGCGCCTCCTCTTAGAAGATGTGCAGTGATATGGAAAGCTGTGTTTCCTATGGACAGTTCTTTCCTTCCTTCCTTCCTTTCTTCCTTCCTTCCTTCCTTTCTTCCTTCCTTCCTTTCTTCCTTCCTTCCTTCCTTCCTTCCTTCCTTCATTCCTCTTTCTTTCTTTCTGTCTATCTGTCTTTCTTTCTTTCTCTTTCTTTCTTTCTTTTTTCTTTCTCTGTCTCCCTTCCTTCCTTTCTCTCTCTTTCTTTCTTCCTTTCTTCCTTTCATGCCAGTTCTAGGGCTTGAACTCACAGCTTTGTAGTCTTACTTGGCTTTTTTGCTCAAGGCTGGTGCTCTGTCACTTGAGCCACAACTCTATGTCTGGCTTTTTGCTGGTTAATTGGAGATAGGGATCTCTTAGATTTATGTTTCTGGACTGGCTTTGAATCTCAATCCTCAGATTGTAGCCATTTGAGTAGTTAGGATTACACACATGAGCCATCAGTGCTAGGCTAAGAACTTTACTTCTATGAGAATACACCTAACTAATTCATGCTGAGTGGCAAAGAATGGCTAAGTGCATCAACTTTATAAAATAAATGTCTCATTCTGCTATAGATTATATGTTTTCTTCCTTGTTTCCTTTCTTCCTTCCTTTTTTGTTGTTGTTGGTGGTGGTGGTCGTGGGGCCTGAACTCTGGGCCTGGGCACTGTCAGTTCTTCAGCTCAAAGCTAGCGCTCCTTCACTTGAGCCACAGTGCCACTTCCAGCTTTTTCTATTATGTGATTGTTTGGGTAAATGCCAGAAGTGGGATTGCTGGGTCATAGGGGAGCTCTATGTGGAGTCTTTTGAAGAACCTCCATGTTACTTTCCAGAGTGGTTGAACAAGTTTACACTACTACCAACAGTGCAGTAGGGTTCCCTTTTGGCCACATCCCCTCCAGCATCTATCTGTTGGTACTAGATTTCTTGATTATAGCCATTCTAACTGGGGTGAGGTGGAATCTCAATGTTGTTTTGATTTGGATTTCTTTTATGGCCAGAGAAGTTGAGCATTTCTTCATGTGTCTATTTCCTCTTCAGAGAAGTTTCTCTTTAAGTTTTTAGCCCACTTATTAATGGGGCGGTTGTTTCTTTGAGGATTTGTTTTTGGAGGATTTAATTTTTTGCATTCTAAGTATATTTTAGATATGAGGTCCTTGTCTATTGTATGGCTAGTAAAGATCTTCTCCCAGTCTGTGGGCTTTCTATTGATCTTGCTAGCTATGTCCTTTGCCATGCAGAAACTCTGCAGTTTCATGCAATCCCACTCGTCCAACCTTTCTTTGATTTGTTGTGTTTCTATATCTTTGTTTAGAAAATTTTGGCCTGTGCCAATGAGCTTTAGAGTTTCTCCTATTCCTTCCTGTAATATTTTGGGGTGTCTGCTTTTACTTTGAGGTTGTTGATCCATGTGGAGTTGATTGTTATGCAGGGTGGTATATAAGGATCTAATTTTAGTTTTCTACAGGTGTTTAACCAATTTTGCCAGCACCATTTACTGAAGAGGCTGTCTTTCTTACACTCTATTTTTTTTGTCTCCTTTATCAAAGATTAGATGGCTATAGGTCTGTGGGTTTATTTCCGGGTCTTCAGTTCTATTCCATTGGTCCTCGGGTCTGTTCTTGTGCCAGTACCAAGCTGTTTTGATTACTATGGTTTTGTAGTAGAGTTTGAAATTTGTTACTGATATTCCTCCAGCACTGTTCTTTCTATTAAGGATTGTTTTTGCTGTTCAGGGTCTTTTATTATTCCATATGAATATTTGGATTGCTTCTTCTATTTCATTGAAGAATGAGGTTGGGATATTGATGGGTATTGCATTGAATTTGTAGATAGCCTTTGGCAGTATTGCCATTTTCATGATGTTAATCCTCCCAATCCAGGAGCATAGGAGGTTTTTCCACTTCCTTAGTTCTGCTTTAATTTCCTTTATCAAGTTTTTAAAGTTTTTTTTATCATAGAGGTCTTTCTTTTTTAGTTAATTCCCAAGTATTTTATTTTTTGTGGAGCTATTACAAAAGGAGTTGCTTTCCTGATTTCAGCCATGCTCTTCTCATTATTGGCATACAGAAAAGCTGTTGATTTTTGAGGGTTAATTTTATACCCTGCTGCTTTTCCAAAGGTTTGAATCAGCTCGAGTAACTTGGGAGTGGAATCCATGGGGTTTTTTAAAATACAAGATTATGTCATCTGCAAAGAGGGAAAGTTTTACTTCATCTTTCCATATTTGGATCCCCTTTATGTTTGCATTTTGTCTTAGCGTTGTAGCTAGGCATTCTAATACTAAATTGAAGAGGAGTGGAAAGATCAGACATCCTTGTCTCTTTCCTGAGTTTAGAGGAAATGGCTTTAGCTTTTCGCCATTAGGTATAATGCTGGCTGTAGGTTTATCATACACAGCCTTTATTATATTGAGGGATGTCCCCTGGTTTTTCCAGAGCTTTCTCATAAAGGGGTGTTGGATCTTGTCAAATACTTTTTCTGTGTCTATTGAGATAATCATGTGGCTCTTATCCTTGTTGTTGTTGATGTGATGAATTACAATAATTGATTTGTATATATTGAACCAGCTTTGCATCCCTGAAATGAATCCTGTTTGATCGTGGTATATGATTTTTTTTTGATGAGTTGTTGAAGTTGATTGGCCAGAATTTTGTTGAGAAGTTTTGCCTCCATGTTCATCAAAGAAATGGGTCTCTAGTGCTCTCTCTTTGATGAGTCCCTGTCTGGTTTTAGGATGAGGGTTATGCTGGCTTCATAGAAAGAGTTTGGTAGTAAACTTTCACTTTCAAATTCATTGAGGAGTTGTAGGAGTATTGGTGTGAGTTCTGCTTTGAAGGCCTTTTAGAATTCAGCTGTGAATCCACCTGGTCCTGGACTTTTCTTGATGGGAGGTCTCTTATTTTTGTTTCTATTTTGAGGCTTGATATGGGTCTGTTAAGTTGGTTTAAATCATCTTGGTTTAGTTTGGGCATATCAATATTTGCTAGAAATTCTTCTCCTTCCTTCCTTCCTTCCTTCCTTCCTTTCTTTCTTTCTTTCTTTCTTTCTTTCTTTCTTTCTTTCTTTCTTTCTTTCTTTCTTTCTTTCT
>NW_012267255.1:6554450-6569090 GCF_000151885.1 Dipodomys ordii | reverse complement strand
CTTCCTTCCTTCCTTCCTTCCTTTCTTTCTTTCTTTCTTTCTTTCTTTCTTTCTTTCTTTCTTTCTTTCTTTCTTTCTTTCTTTCTTTCTTTCTTCCTTGTGTGTGGCTCTCTCTATCCTGGGGCTTGAACTCAGGGCCTAGGTGCTGTCCCTGAGCTTCTTTTGCTCAAGGCTAGTGCTCTACCATTTGAGCAACTTCATTTTCAATAGACTGTGTGTTTTTACTGCTCTAAATTCCTCTGTTAAAACCTAATCCCAATGTGATGGTATTAGGAAGGGGGCCTTTGGGAGGTAATTATCAGCCCCTGCCAGACCTATTGTCCTAGAGAGTCTTAGATTCTCATTGTCTCTCTGCCTAGGCCCTCAAAAGTTCCAACAGCGGGAGAACTTTCTGTCCCCATCTGCCCTGTCTTATCTGCTCAAGATAAACACTGTAGCAAGGAGATCTGTGGCCTTGTTTCTGGCCATAGCCTCTGGCTCTAAAGCCAGACCTACATTGATGGAGGCCCCAGCCTCTCCATAATGCAACAGCTACATTCTCTAGAATGTTCTAGTACCCAGCTATGTCTGAGTTTATAGAACAAGTCTATTCATGGAGACATCATGCTACTCCTTAGAGACTGTCTGGTGAGCAGCCCTGTGCAAGCAGGCATGACTGTAAGGTTCATGTGTGTCATCGTGTGAACCAGTAGATGATCCATTTTTGTTCCTGCTTAGTGTTGCATATAATGAATATACCCCGGGTTCATCTATTCTTCAGATGGTGATACATTTAGGTTGTTTAAAAGTTGGGACTACTAGAAATAGTGTTCTGAGAGATTTTGTCTGTGTCCCTCGACTTATAGTCAAATGCCTGTGGTAATCTGAAATGGGGGTTGCCAGCTCACTCACAGCAAGTTATATATATATAGCTATTAAGCTTTGGAAGGTACACATATCGTCAGAGGGTTTCTAAAGTGATTTCCCCACTGTTACACTATACAAAATCTGAGAGCGTCTGCACTTTCAACCAACATTCCAAATTGACACACTTCAATGTTTTCTAGTCTGATGTATGTGGGGTTTTCACTGTGATTTTAATTCTTTACTTCCTTAATGATCCAAACCCTTTTCTTTTTTTTTGCTTATGTGGTGCTGAGGAATCAAACCCAAGGCCTCATGCATGCAAGGCAAGCACTCTACCACTGAGGCACCTTCCCAGCCCCGATCCAAACCCTTTTCATAGGTTGATTGGCCATTGAGATTTCCTGTTGTGTGAAGTAATATAGATCCATTTTCAGTTTTGATAGACAGAAAAACAATTAACTTCTCCAAAATACTTTTAAGTCCCAGAGGAGAGAAGACTCTTCAAGCTTGAGAACAATCTCAAAGAAACATTGAGAGTGGCATGCAAGCTGGGTTTGGTGGAGAGTAGAGATCTCTAGCTGGATACACATGGCTCATGCTTGTAATCCCAACTGCTCAGGAAGCTGAGTATCGAGGTTGAGAATCTGAGGATCACAGTTCACTGCCAGCCAGGGCAGGAAAGTCTGTGAGACTCTTACTTCCAATTAACCACTGGAAAACCAGAAGTGGCGCTATGGCACAAAGTGATAGAACACTAGCTCCTGAGTGCAAGCCCAACAACGAACAGAAAGCAAAAAAGGAAATGGCACTGTGGCTCAAGTGATAGCATGCTCTTCTTGAGCTAAAGAGCTCAGGGATGGTGCTCAGGCCCAGAGTTCAAGCCCCATGACTGACAAAAATAAATAAATAATAATAATAGTATATACTTATTGCCAGGCACTAGTGGCTCACTCCTGTAATGCTAGCTACTCAGGAGGCTGAGATCTGAGGATCAGGTTCAAAGCCAGCCCAGGCAGGAAAGTTGTGAGACTCTTATCTCCACTAAACCACTCAGAAAACTGGAAGTAGTGCTGTGGCTCAAGTGGTAGAGCACGAGCCTTGAGCTGAAGAGCTGAGGGACAGCGCCCAGGTCCAGAGTTCAAGCCCACGATCAACCAAAAAAAGGAAAAAAAATCTCTCTAAAAGTAAATGAAAACCATGTGTAAAATAAATTTAAAAAATTTTCCCTCACAGAAACAAAATCTGCAGGTAGAGTATCTGAGGCCAGTGCGAAGGATTTAAAAGGACACCTAGAAAAAGTCTTGTGCTCAGCAACACCCTGGCTTTCCTGCCCATGTTCACCACCTTCCCTGGTGAATGAAGGCAGCTGAGCCTTGCTCACAGCTTTCAGAGAAAGAGTGTGTCAGAGGAATAAGATAAAACAAAAACCACCTAACTACTCCCTTTAAAGAACTTTCCAGAGCCAGGCCCAGGTGGCTCACCACTTGTCATGTGATGAAGGAAAGCGTCTCATGTCATGGCAGCCAGGAAGCAGATACAGGAAGGGGCCAGGGTAAGATACGTCCTCCAAAGCAAGCTCCTAGCAATATACTTTCTTCAGCGAGGCTCCACCACAAATTTCACCAAAATAGCACCAGCAGCTGAATTCACAGCGGTCAGCAGGGAAGGCCATTTTATATACAAACCCTAATGCTTCACCTTTGCCTCCAAAGCCTCATCTCATAACGAAAAGTGCAGTGTCCATCTCCAAGCATCCTCAAAGTCTTAACAGTACAAACATTTCTTTTAAGTCAAAATCTAAAGTCTCCTTCAAGATTCAAGGAAGCTCTTATCTGTGAACAAACACACACACATACAAATCCACAAATTACATACTTTCAAGATATAAGAGTGCAAGTAAACACTCCCTTCCCAAAGGGAGGAATGGAAAAATAGAAAAGAGCCTGGAGCCAGGTGCCAATGGCTCATGCCTATAATCTTAACTGGCTGAGAGCTGAGGACTGTCCTTGGACGCTAGCCCAGGCAGATAATTCCAGAAGACCTATATCTCCAATTAACCAATGAAAAGCCAGAAGTAAAAACAAACAAATGAAAAGCTCTAAGTGGGGGCTGGGAAGATGGCTCAGTGGTAGAGCGCTTGCCTTGCATGGATGAGGTCCTGGGTTTGATTCCTCAGCACCACATAAGCAAAAAGAAAAAAAAGCTGGAAGTGGCGCTGTGGCTCAAGTGGTAGAGCACTAGCCTTGAGCTGAAGAGCTGAGCGACAGTGGCCAGGCCCAGAGTTCAGGCCCTACAACCAGACCCCCCCCCCAAAAAAAAGAAAAAGAAAAGCTCGAAGTGGAGCTGTGGCTCAAGTGGTAGAGGGCTACCCTTGAGAATGAGAATGAAAGTTCAGGGACAATGCCCAGGCCTTGAGTTCAAGCACTGGGAACAGCATGAAAGAAAGAGAAGGAAGGAAGGAAGGAAGGAAGGAAGGAAGGAAGGAAGGAAGGAAGGAAGGAAAGAAAGAAAGATTATAGAAAGAAAGAAAGATTATAGAAAGAAAGAAAGATTATAGAAAGAAAGAAAGGAGGGAGGGAGGGAGAGAGAAAGAGAGGAAGAAAGAAAGAAAGAAAGAAAGAAAGGAAGGAAGGAAGGAAGGAAGGAGAGAGAGAGAAAGAAAGAAAGAAAGAGGAAAAAGGGAGGAAGGAGGGAAGGAAGGAAGGGAGGGAGGAGGAAGAAGGGAGGGAGGGAAGGAAAGGAGGAGAGAGAGAGAAACACAGAGAGAGAAACAGAGAGAGAGAGAGAGGGAGAGAGAAAGGCAGGGAGGAAGGAAAAAAGAGAAGATGGAGCCAAAGCAAAGCAAAAACACAGTAGGGCAAACGTTAAACCTGTAGTTTCAAGTCTGGTATCTTGGAAATGTGGTGGTGGGATATGGCTTTAAACTATGATCCTCAGATCTCAGCCTCCTGAGTAGCTAGGATTTACAGGAGTGAGACACCAGTACCCAGTTTGCATCACCTTTTAGTACTATCACTCAGTACCATTATCTAAAATGTATATATTTCATCTTGAAAATTAATCTCTGGTATTTGGTGACAGTGTTTGCATAAGTGCGGCTGAGTCACATTTCTCAATTACTTACAATACTATATGGAGAATGTTACCAGTGTTTGGGGTGTCACTGATGTTCCTTGTTTCCTGAATCATCAAAGATTCAAACCCTGGTCCTGGTGCAGCAAAAGAACCATGAAGAATAGTAATATGGTAAAGAATGGCAATATGGTAAAGAATGTGGAATTATACCTCTAGGGTGAGACAGGTAGTTCAGGTAAAGATTGTCTTGAGGCTTTAACCAATAGGGTAGGGTTACTAAGTAGTAGGACCCTGGCTCTATGGCCCTCCCCAAATGCTTGGCCACAGCCCCTCGAGGCTTCTCTGGTGTGGTAAAGTTGATGCCAATGCATTTAATCTTCTTTGCCCTTCAAAATTAACTCTTTTATTTTTTTTGGGTCCGGTAGTGGGCCTGAACTCTGGGCCTGGGTGCTGTCCCTCAGCTCTTCAGCTCAAGGCTAGTGCTCTACCACTTGAGCCACAGCACCACTTCTGGCTTTTTTCTTTTTGCTTATATGGTGCTGAGGAATCAAACCCAGGGCCTCAGGCATGCAAGGCAAGCGCTCTACCACTGAGCCACCTTCCCAGCCCCAAAATTAACTCTTGATAAGGGGAATGAGATCCAAAAAGATATAGGATTATCAGTGGTGTAAGGTGTAGGCTTTTATGTCTATCCTCTATCCGGGTGTGGACATCTGGAGGTTTTAGAAAGGAGACTCACATTCAGGAATATTTCCTGGTTCTTGCTAATGCCTACTTATCTGCCTATATAGCAAGATAAAGACTACTTAGAAGGAGAAAACGAAAAGGATGAAGAATAATTTTGAAATACCTTGCAACTATATATGAAAACAGCAAAAAGAACCTCAATTGCTGATCAAGGGCCGGGGTGCAGGGGGGGAGTGCGGGGTGGGGGGGAGGGGGGGTTGACCGGAAAGAGAAACAAACTCTGTTGAGGTAGTAGATACTAGGCCAGAAAGATTGAGCTAAGAAAGAGGGTGAATGAGAATGAATATGGTTGAAGTAGGTTGTTTGCATGTATGAAAATAGAACAATACAACCTGCTGAGATTGTTTTAGGAAGGTAGAAGAAGGATAGAGGATTTAAGATTGATAGAAATACATTGTATACAAGTGAACACGTCACAATGAATCCCTCTGCCCCATATAACTAAAAGATGGTCATAAAACAAGCAAAAACCAAATGTTAAAAATATAAGAAAGTAAGGTTACAAAGAGGCAATCTTTATTTTTTCTTAAAAAAAAACAAAAACCTTTTTATGGCTCCTAGTTGAAGAAGGTGTTTCTTTCTGCATTCATATTCTTTCTAATGTAGGGTTGAATAGACATACCTTTTTCACAAAAAATATAGTTTGAGAAGTAGATGCAGTCTATTATTAGCTCAGAGTAACCTATACACTATTAAGGCAGGTTAGCCACAGGGAAAGAAAGCTGAAAGCAACTCCTTTCCTTATGCAGGCCTAAGGAAACACCCATGAGTCCTATCTCCTTTCTGCTATTTCCCACAGCCACTTCTCCCTGGGAGCAATTAGTGGTGTTTTTAGTCAGGATAGGACTTCTCCCTAAGGGCAGAAAAACTCCAGGCCAGTCCTAACCAACTGAGGCACTTGCGCAGAGGAAAGGTATGCATCCTTATCTCACTCCTGCAAACTCACTCAGCTTCCTGCAAATGCCTTGTGTCTCAGACTTATACTGAAAACCACAGCACTGTGGACTTGCTTAGATCTCGTCTGAAATCTGTCAAGTTATGATTCCTCATTGCCTTAACTACTACTATGAACTCCTATATTCCTCCCATACTAAAACTGAAAATGTTGACCACATTTTGGCTTGTAAGTCACCTCGCTCAGCCTACTCTTTCTTTTAATATTTTATTGTTTTTCACTATTAAACTCTTTGCTTGGACACTTTATTTACTTACTTTGAGCCACAGCTCCACTTCCAGTTTTCTGGTGATGAATTGGAGATACATTCTCATGGACTTTCCTGCCTGGGCTGGCATGGAACTGCAATCCCCAGATCTCAACCTCTTGTAGCTAGGATTACAGGCACCACCAGTGCCTGGCTCCACATATTTTTGTGTTTTCATTCAACTCTTTGTGTGTGTGTGTGTGTGTGTGTGAAAATACCGTACAGAGGGGGGTTACAATTACAAGGGCAAGATAATGAGTACATTTCTTATCAAGCATTGTTGCCTCCTCCTTTGTTTCCCCTTCCCATCTCCCCCCCCACACACACACACCCTCCCCGGCCAAAGTTATAAAGTTTGTTTTTCGACATAGCGTCTTGTACATCTCATTGTTGCAATGGGTCCACCTGTATCCCTATTTAAATGATTTGTTTTTGCCCTTCTCTTCCACAAATTATACCAACATCAAATACAATGAAAGCAGGGGTTATACTGTGGGGAAGGGACATACACAGCAACAAAGAAATCATCTTATACATAAGTTAGAAATAATCTCAAGAAAGAAAAAACATTTGAATACTTACCTTGGGGTTCATTTCACCTAACATCAACTTATCTGACCTTTCTTTGTTGGAGATGTCAAGAATCTGGGAGCTTCACCTCCTTGACTACTCACTGTAATAGCAATTAAACTGCTTAAAAAGTGTATTTTTTTCTTCTTTTTTCACGTCCTCAGTTTCCAGAAGGAAAATCATCTGAATATTTCCTTTGTTTAGATTTCATATGGAAATAGCCTTGACCCCTTTAACTACTCTGTAGATAATTAAATTATGCCATGGAGGGGGGAGGGAGGAGGGAGAACATGCCACCAACTTCTATAAGGAAACCTTTCTTTTTACTCAATGACCTGATTCAACTGGCTATCAGCTCCATAATTATCATTAATTAAAATAAATGTAACAGAGTTTCAACTTTATACGTTGGTGGGAAAAATATGATGTATAAGGGGAAAATGTATCATTACACAGTTTTTTGCTTTCAGTGATCTAGAAAATTCTGGAAATGTGTGAGATTCAAATAAGGTGTACACATGGTCTTTTGGTTCTTGGGCTGTTAGCTTACAATTAATACATTTTCTCTTGGTTTTTAATGTGGCTTAAGTACTACAAGTTCAAAGAGATGTTTGTTTTGAGTTTCTATTGGGTCCAAAGTGCAAGACTGAATGTGTGCTGGTGGTAGCCACATTTTCAGCAGTAGCAGCAGAATTTGTCTTTGTTGTCCACCGGATTTGTGTTAGAATGATACTTTTAAAATTCATTAGACCAGTAATAACACTGAGGCATTTAACCTGATATGCATGCACATACACAATGCTTTCTCCGTACTGGTTACCATATTCTGTGCACACAGCCACCCACTAATAAAAGGCCTTTTCATTCTGTTCTCTGCTTATTCAACCGAAAGCTACTATTCATAGTTTTCTTTTATCACACATCTCCCAACTACACATTTTACTCATGTTCCTGCCAGAGCATTTTACAAACTCATACTGATAGACCAATGAAGCTTGAGTGGGAATTGAAGCCCAATGCATACTGAAGAAGAATCAGCTAGGGCTGGTAGCTCACACCTGTAATTCTAGCTACTCAGGGGACAGTGCTCAGGCCAGTACTGGCCCAAAAAAACAAAAGAGAAGAATCATAGGGACCACGGCTAGTTATGTCGGTTCTCAGCATAAGCACCAAGCACATAATTATTAAGTCATCACTGCATGTGTAAGTGGATTGATACTGGCTAGGGGCAGAACAAAAAGGCAGGGAAGTGTTTAAGGTAAACAGAATAGGTTTATTTGAAAGCAAACAGAAAGCTCTGAAAGAACTTGCCATCAAAGGAGGTACCTAAAGAATCTAGTGAATTGTTCTTGGAGGACAATTTTTATAGTATGAAGCTCTCTCATATCTCCTTCTTGGGCTTTGTGCTGATTGCTTGAGCTGGCATGCACAGGGCATTGTGGGAAGAAAAATCATTTGAACAGGAACCCAAGGCCCTATGGGAACAAGAAAGTGCATTATGGGACACATTACCAACCACTTTTGTCTACCACTTTTATCCCTACCTATCTTATGCCTACCTATTTTATCCCTTTTTCTCTTTCAGCATGATTTGTAAAGGTACAGAACTAAAAGGGCAAAATTCACTGGTTTCTAGTTTGCCTTTTAAAAATAGATAGAAAATTGAAAACAGGAAGTACCTGAATTCCTCCCAAATTCCTCTTCTAGTTAGCCTTTCCACCTCATTCTTCTGTCTCCATCACCTTTATTCTATTGTTATTACCTCCCCACGTGCAAGAGTTAGAAAGGACTTTCAAGCTGATTTTGTCTTTCTTTCTTTCTTTCTTTGTATTGTTTGAATCAGGGCAGAGGTGTTGTCCCTGAACTTTCTGCTCAAGGTTAGTGCTCTACCACTGGAGCTACAGCTCCACTTCCAGCTGTAATGCCAAGGACCCCCCACAAGAAGACCACCGAGAGTCAGACTCTACAGCTGTTTTATTTAAACGGGCTGCAGCTTGGGCCTAGGAGGAGAACCTAGAAGCAGAGCCTAGGAGGAGAGCCCCGAGCTAAGGATTTGCAGGTCTCATATAGGCACACAATCAACCAGGTGTTTTGATTACCACCACGTGTTGCTTTGCTAGACAGAAACAAGCAACACGTGGTGGTCACTGCCTCAAACTTTAACCTTTCATCCCCCCCCTTGACTTATGGTCCTGAGCCACAATCTTGTGGCTCTGGCCCAAAACTAAACTCCAACAGTTCTTGATCTTGAATGGGTATACCAATAACAATCAGTCCATTTTTCTTTTCTTGAGGCGTATGAGGAGTGGTTGGGTAGGATGCTTGGAGACTTCCCATGTTTCTCCACGGTCATCCAGGGCAAAGGGGTCAGCTGGTCTGGCGTGGGAGCAGTGGATCCAAGCAGCAATGCCATCCACCTTAAGGGCAGTAGGTGTAGCCAGTAGCACCATGTAAGGTCCCTTCCACCGTGGTTCCAGAGATCTCAAGTTGTGCCTTCGAACAAATACCCAGTCCCCTGGTTTAAACAAATGGGGGGGGGGTAGGAATAGAAGCAGAAGCATATAATGCTCTAAGCTGGGGCCACATACTCTTATGCACCAGCTGTAAATAGTCAAGCTTACACAGAAATTCAGTATCATCCAAATCAGCAAGCAATTCAATCTGAAGGCTAGGGATAATGGGTGGAGGGTGTCCGTACATTATTTCAAAAGGAGTAAAGCCAAGCCAATAGGGTGAATTTCTTATTCTAAACAAGGCAAAAGGAAGGAGCGATACCCAGTCTGTGCCAGTCTCCAAGGCCAATTTAGTTAAGGTCTCTTTCAGAGTCCGATTCACTTTTTCTACTTGCCCTGAACTCTGGGGTCTATAAGCACAGTGCAATTTCCAATCTGTCCCCAGTGCGCGGCTATTCCCTGACTTACTTTTGAAATGAAGGCCAGTCCATTGTCTGACCTGATGGTGGATGGGAAGCCATACCTGGGTAGGATTTCTTCCAAGATCTTCTTAGCCACAACGTTCGCAGTCTCATGCTTTGTTGGGTAGGCTTCAACCCATCCTGAAAAAGTGTCTACAAAAACTAGCAAATATTTATATCCAAATTTTCCAGTTTTAATTTCTGTGAAGTCTACTTCCCAATACACACCTGGCCTATCTCCACGGAGGCGAGCTCCTTTTGTAATGGGTTGATTAGGGGCATTGGTGAGCTGACAGGCTTTACAATTTTTAACAATGTCCTCAATGAGTTGATTTCCTTGCCTAATTTTTACTTCTGAGTGTCGGAGCAAGTCCTGCATTCTTCGGGTTCCCTCACCAGTTTTCCACCAGTCTTTGTTTCCTTCTCTGTCTGGGGGTTTACAGGCCATGGGAATTTTCTTTATCCACTCCAAGTCTTCTTGGGAGTACTGAGGCTCAGGAGGCAAAGCTCGTGGCCCTGGGTCTACTAGAGTCAGTACTTCCACTCTGGGCTGGAGGGCTGCCTCCTTAGCTGCCTGATTGGCTAAGTTATTTCCTTTGGTTATAGGATCAGTTCCCTTTTGATGGCCAGGGCAGTGCATCATGGCAATATTTGCTGGTTCCCATAAGGCGCGGATGAGGCTTAAAATTTCTTGTTTGTTTTTAGTAGTCTTTCCCTCAGCTGTCAGCAGCCCCCTCTCTTGGTAAATGGCTCCATGGACATGCACAGTGGCAAAAGAATACTGACTGTCCGTGTAAATGTTTAGTCTTTTCCCTTTTCCCATTTGTAGGGCTTTTGTTAGTGCCACTAGCTCTGCTCTTTGTGAAGACGTTCCCTGGGGGAGTGCTTCTGCCCACACTATCTCAGTGTCCGTGGTGACTGCTGCACCTGCGTACCTTTTTCCATCTTGAATGAAACTGCTGCCGTCTGTGAACCAGGTGTGCTCGGCATGCGATAGTGGCGAGTCAACAAGTCTGGCCTCTTTTCCTTGGCCCGGTCTCTCTTTTCACGCTCAATTTCATGTTCTCTGTCCTTCCTTTCCTGTCTTTGCTCCTCTGTCTTTGTCTTATTGTAAACCTTTTCCCCTGCGGCTACTAGATCCCTAATAGACTTTTCACCAAGTCTGTCTAGAGCCTGCAACTTTCGCTTTATGTCTGGTGCAGCTTGATTTATATAGGCAAACATAATCATCTGAGCCGAGTCCTGGGTCTCAAGATCATACAGGGTATATTGACTAAAAGCTTCCATGAGCAGCTCAAGATATGCTGCCCGACTTTCACTTCCTCCCTGTCTAACATCATAAACTTTGGCCATATTAGTAGGTCGGCAAGCCGCCGCCTTGAGACCTGCCAACAGAGCCTGGCGGTAGACGAGGAGTCAATCCCTACCTTCAACTGTATTGTAGCCCCAAGTCGGTCGGATCTCAGGAAAATAGGCAGCGATCAGGGCAGGATCCGTGATGGGCGCTCCTGTGGGGCCAGGGATATATTTCCAGGCCTCCTCTCAGATATGGTCTCTCTCTTCGGTGGCATTCGGGGGCATTTTGGGTGCGCCAATTGTATAGATCACTGGAAGAAAATGGCCAAAATTGGAGTTGCTGTTGACCATCCGCATCCACGGGACCTACGGTGCATAAGGGAAAAACAGCTGCATTAGAAGGGGGGTGGATCCCATGGCGTTGTCGAGTGACTGGCCCCTCAGAAACTTTAAGGGCAGGTGCCGAGGGTTTGGCTGCTGGTTCTATAGCTTCCTCCTCCTCTTGATCATTCTCAGGTTCTGCAAAAGGAACCTGGGAAGGGGAGTATGGGGGAGGAAACATTTCTTCTTCCAAGTTATCTCCCTGAAAAACCAGGGGGTACCTTTTCTTTTCCTCTTTCTCAGTTTCTTTTTGTAAGTCTAGGGGGCTAGATGGAGTGGTGCCCATGGTTTCCAGTCCCGTCAGTCATTCAGTCCAAAAAACAATAAACAGTACAAACAAGACACATGCAGGCCTGACAGTTACAAAAAACAAGAAGTGGAGATCTCCCGAATTGGTCCGCTGACTTCTGTAATGGGACACCCACACCCCACAGCAGAAGGAGCAGACCCACAGTGGGCAAGTTGGGCCTTGGAACCAACTCTCGCCCCACACAGCTTTTTGATAGTTGGAGATAAGAGTCTCGGGGACTTTCCTGCTCTGGCTGGCTTCAAACCTTGATCCTCAGATTTTGACCTCCCAAGTAGAGTAGCTAGGATCCTGGTCATGAGCCACCATTGAGTGCCCAGTTGATTTTCGAGTTTAATCTTCTACTTTTCCAATTCTTGGCCTAGAATAAAATCTGCAAAGTTTTCTTCATTACTTAATTGGTGTTATTTTGTTGTTGCTTGTTTTTAAGCATGTTAGTTGTAGGTGAGGGGTTCCAAGAATGCTTACAATGCAATTCAATCAATCACACCCCTCCTACTTTACACCTTTCCCAATTTCTTAACATAATTTCAACCAATTTCATTGTGCTATTTTCATTCATGCATGCTTGATCTTATTGACTCCATGACTGCTAGCAGGTAAAATTATTTAGTTTGGGAGTGAAAACTGGTTAACACATTGAAAAGCCCCTTTGTTCTTTCAGGGGCTGAGCCAGGACCTGACTCATAGGACCCTTACTGCAAGAACATAGGCAGCTGAAACACAGGCAGCTGCCTTAAATAACAATGGGAAATTGAGAAAATTTAAGTAGCTCTGCTGGGTGCTTTTTTGTTTTTTCATTTAAGCACTGTTAGGATGAAAAGAAAAGTAATAAAAATGTTTACAGACATATTCTCCTCATTTAGTCAGCTCACTTTCTCTAAGCATTGCTTCAAATAAAATGGAGCTATGAATGGGAGAAAGCAAAGAAAAGGCCACCTTGGTGTTTGAATTTCAAAAAAAAAGGCATAAAATAGGTGAGGGTAAATAGATGAGTAAGACAAAGAGCTTCTTGAGTTTAAGAGAAGTCAGTGTTGAGGAGAAATGAGGGAAATATAGAGACAGTTCCTGTGAAAGGATCTGGTACATCCATGCCAGGGGACCATGCGGAGGCAGGCAGGCACAGGAGAAAGATTATTACAAGGTCTATCAGAGGAGCCATATTTCCCCTGGAGAGAGAGCATATGGTAGCCTCTGCTATAGGTAGCAGCAGGGTCTGGGGTGTAGGAAGTGAGGTAGAAGGAAGATCAGGTGGGTCTGGGTAGAGAGAGGGAGGGGCCAACCGTACCACAGGAACTCCAGGGCAGGGAGGAGCTCAGGTCTGGGTGGAGCTGAGGACCAAAGGAGGGAATAAGCTTACTCTTGGGGCTTGAAATTGGCCTGGAGGCTGTCAAGGATAGCATTCTACCACTTGAGCCACACCCTTACTTCTGACTTTTTGGTAGTTTAGTGGAGATAAGAATCTCACAGACTTTCTTGCACCAGGCTGGCGTTGAACTGCAATTCTCAGATCTCAGCCTCCTGAATAACTAGGATTACAGGTATGAGCCATGGGTGCCTGACGCTACCGCCTTGACCACCAAGGAAGACGCAACGCCGAACTCTTCTCTCTGCAGTTTATTCAGGACCTTTGAGCAATCTTCTGACCCCAACCTCGGGGAGAATTCCCCAGAGCCTTAAGTACCCGCTGGGTAGCCAACCCTGATACGCCACGTGGGAACCACCAATAGGTTCAGGTGCTCGGAAGCAAGCCAGATTCTTTGCCTTAGCCATATAAGGAGTTGTTTACCACAGAGAGCACTCGCCATGGGGAGGGCGGAAGCCGGCGCCATCTTCCAGGTGCGGCTGCACGCAGCTCTCTACAGGTGCCTAGCTTCTTGTGGGTTTTGAAGGAGGCCTTTCTCCAGCTCTTTGGCCTTAGCTTGTACTGGGGAGCAATGGAGGTGATGGGGATGCTAAGCTTTACCCAAATTTCCAGATTCAATGGAAGCCAAGACCAGTGTCTTGTCTTCTAAGTAGAGCCTCCAAGAGTGGAAAAGGTCTCAGAGAAGCAAAGATCATGGAGACAATCACGGATTTGCCACTGTGGTAGGTAAAGGGGTTGACTCCTAAAAGCCTGAAACTGGATTAGACTCCCATCCAATCCAAAGACAAAAAAAGGGAATATCATGTAGGATGATGGATGTTCCTGCAGATGGAATGTGCAAACAGAAAGCCTCTAATATCCTCCCATACCTCTAATTCCAACACTTGAGTTGAAATGTTAGTGGTGTATGTAGTGTTCCAGATGTTTCTTGGTTCTTTCATAGGTGTGGAAGTTGTTGGGGCTTAGAGTTATAAGAAATTACTGCCCTTCCTCAGTGGCTCTTGCTAAATGGTAAGACACCCCCCACACACACACCCAGAGGCTTCCCTGGGTGTGGGAGTTTATGCGTTTGTTTGATCCTTTTTGTCCTTCTCATTTAATCCTATTTCCACTTCCTGGTTGTTAAACCTTGATGTGGGTAATGGGACCAAGAGGTTTGGGGCTGTTATTTTTTTTAATAAATTTTTTATTGTGAAAATACTGTACAGAGGGGTTACAGTTACATGAGCAAGGTAATGAGTATCTTTCTTAACAAGCATTGTTGCCTCCTTCTTTGTTTTTCCCCTACCATCCCTTCCCTCCCACTTCTACCACTACTACACTACACTACTCCTCCCCCCACCTGCCTAAATTGTAAAGTTCAATGTTCAACAGTGTCTTGTTATCTTAATCATTAGCCTGGAGTATAACCCTCTTAGGTTTTTGTAATGAAATCTGGTAACTTAGAACATTTTCTCATTCCTCCTCACCCTTACCTAGCTGCCTAGGCGAACAGAAGTTTCTGTAACTTAGATAGTTACTAAAGTTTTGCCAGATCCCAGAACCGACAGGTTTTAGCTAGGAAAGAATGAGATTGAAAAAAGAATACATTTACTTTTAGAAAAATAAAGCTTTGCAGAGCTGGGTGTGTGGCTCACATACCCTAGCACTTGTCTAACAAGCACAGGGTCCTGAGTTCAAGCCCCAGTATAGCCCAAAACAAAATAATGAATAGAGAAATATAGGTAGAAAAATAAAAATAAAGCTTTGCTTCTTACTTTGTAGGCTAAGTCTCAAGCCTATTAAGAAAAATAACAACCGCTAACGTTTTGGTTTTATATGGTTCTGGGACTAGAACCCAGGGTCTTGAAACACTACCACGATTGTACATCCTGGTTCTGGTTAACTTATTTTGTCCCCTCCCTCCCTTCCTCCCTCCCTCCCTCCCTCCCTCCCT
>NW_012267255.1:6531867-6554400 GCF_000151885.1 Dipodomys ordii | reverse complement strand
CCTTCCTTCCTTCCTTCCTTCCTTCCTTCCTTCCTTTCTCCCTCCCTCCCTCTCTCTATTTCTCTTTCTCTCTTTTCCTTTCTTTCTTTCCCTTCTTTCTTACCTTTCTTCCTTTTTTCTGTCAGTACCATAGAACTACACCTTCTGTTTATTTATTTATTTATTCCAGTACTAGATGTTAGAGTTGCTTGGCCACCAGTTCCAGTACCCACTTAGAAAATTCCAACACCCTTCTCCCTTTAGTCTGTACATGAGTCTTATCAGCTCATCTCACCCAGCTTGGCCAAGAGATATATCCCTAACAATCTCCCCTTAGCAACCTGGCCTGGCTGAGAGATACATCCTTAACATCCTCTAGCAACCTGTCTCATATCAACACTGCAAAATGTTTTTCCATCTCAACAATCCTGTCAGCATTTTTGTACTGATCAACTGTAAAACCTCTTCCCCCCCTGCCCACAACACACACTTTATTCCCTTAGTCTGTATGTGGTGGTGAGATCCAGCTTCTGCTGGAGACCCTCTTTGAAGGTTTTCTCTCTTGAGTAAAACTTGTGCTGACATTGAGCCATTGCATAACCTATCTCCCCAAGCCTTTTTCAGGGTTGCTTGCTTGACTTGAAAGGGTTGTACTAGTTGAGCCATGCCTCCCAAATCCCAGTTAACATTTCTTGGGTGCACATCAATCAATGTACCCAACATTTCTTTATTGGCCTTATGTGCATTAACTCATTTAGGAAGGAGTTTCTTGCTTGTGAGCTTTGATTTGACTTTTGCAGTATCCTTTAAAAAACTTTAAGCTGCAGTCATGTATTTCTAACAGAGTTGTTGTTTAATCATTCACAATCTGGTAAGTAATTAAAAAAACTTTAATTATGTATAACATTTACCAAATTATATAAAGAATTCCTATAGACCTATCTTTCAATATTAATAATTATCAATCATAGACAATCATGTTTTATATTGTGAGCCAAATCTTAGATACTGTATTTCCTTATTTGTAAATATTCAGTATATATCTAAAAAATGCCTCAATTTTAGCAAATATCTAGGGCTTAAATTTCCCTGATTGTCTCATTGATTTTCTCCCAGCTTTATTGAGTTATAAGTGACAACTAGAATGGTATATATTAAAGTTGTACAAGGTGAATGGTTGATATATGTATATATTATGAAATGATCAATCAAGCATATCCAGCAACCTCACAAAACTAACTTTTTAAAGGATTTCATGTACTGGAGTCATAGCTCAAGTGGTAGAGTAACAGCTCTGAAAGAAAAAGACAAGTGAGACCCTAAGTCCAATAAGTCCAAGCCCCAGTATGGATGAGTGTGTGTACACAAGTACATGCACATGCGCACACACACACACACCCAACACAGGGTTTATCCAGTATTGATGGCTCATGCTTATAATCCTACCTACTCAGGAGGCTGACATCTGAGGATCAGAATTTGAAACCGGCCCAGCAAGTAAACCAAGAGATTTATCTCCAATTAACCAACCCAACAATGGAAGTGGTAATAGAACCCTTGCTTTGAAAGAAAAAGCCTAGTGAGAGAGTATAAGGCCATTTTATTCTGAAGGCTTTCCTTCCCTCTTTAATTTTTTTCCTTACATTTTATTTATTAAAAAATTTACATCTGTCCTGTAGATTTTGTACATTCCTGTCATTGCTGATCTTTACCACATTACTTAACATGCTCCTCAAGTTCGTGTCGATTCCTGTAGTTACTGTTCATATTTAGCCTCTTTTAATTTTTTTGTTTTGAGACAGGATTTTGCTACATAACTCAGGCTGGCTTGAATTCTCAATCTTCAGCCACCGTCGCCTGAGTGCTGGGTTGATAAGCATATTCCATCAGGACTGACTAATCTTCACTTAAAAAAATCTTTCTCCATCCTTGCAGCCATCCACACATTTGTCTTGGCTTTTATTTCCAGCTCCTGTGTTTCTAATTTCTTTCTGTTTTACCAGACAATGTGTGGTACCCCGGAATTCATCATATGCTAATCTGTTCCCATTTACTGTGGGATTCAGAGTATTCCTCTGAGAATACTTTCATCTGATCAGACATATCGTATGGCTGGTTCACTTCCATTCAGGCCTGAGTAGAGAAGACAGACCAGTGGGCCCTCCCCTGGGAGGAGGCCGACCTAACAATAGACAGCATTTGATATACTCAAGCTGAGAACATTTTTTTGAAAACAGAGTTGTGGAAGGAGGGTGTCACATTGTCTTCAGCCCAGTACTTGCAGTGTAGTAATCAGATAAGTCATCTCTAAACCCAGAAATAGGATAAAGCATGTGTGAACACATGCTATTTTCTTTTCCCTTTGAGATAGTAGTAACATTGTTCTATATTTACTTACTTAAGCTCAAAATCTTATTATTTCTTTATTGTTATTATTAATTTTTGTTAGCTTATCTTAGTTATACAGAGGATGATTTCATTGTTAAAACTTCATCATTTATTTCCTTTCTTTTTCATTTTCTTTCTTTCTTTTTAAATTTTCCTTTCTTTCTTTCTTCCTCCCTTCCTCCCTCTCTCCCTCCCTCTCTCTCTCTCTTTCTCTCTCTCTTTCTTTCTTTCTTTCCTTCTTTCTCTCTTTCACTGAAGTTGGAGTTCACAGCCTTATGCCCTTGGTTGTTTTTTTTTTCTTTTCTCTCTCAAGGCTGGTACTTTACCACTTGAGCCACAGCTCCACTTCCAACTTTTGGAGGTTAATTAGAGACAAGAGACTCAGAGAATTTACTGCTTGGAATGCTTTCGAATTATGATCCTCAGATCTTAGCTTTCTAAGTAGCTAGAATTACAGACATGAACTACTAGTACCTAGCTTAACGTTGTCAATTCTTTTTCTTTTTCTTTCTTTGTATCAGTCCTAGGGTTTGAACTCAGAGCCTAGCACTGTCCCTTCACTTTTTTGCTCAAGGCTAGTGCTCTACCACTTGAGCTACAGCTCCATTTCTGGCCTTTCTGATGCTTAGTTGGAGATTATAGTCTCAAGGATTTTTCCTGCCCAGTCTGGCTTTGAATAGCAATCCTCAGATCTCAACCTCCTGAGTAGCTAGGATTACAGGCATGAGACACTGGTGCCTGGCAACTTGTCATTTCCAATTCTCTTTATAAGCTCTCCAATCTGTATTAAGATACACATACACATATGTATGTATATATACATGAATATATAGAGAGATACAGATATAGAGATGGATATGGACATAGATATAGATGGAGATGGAGCTAGATATAAATATAAATATAGATATAGGTATATATAGATATGGAATTTAGCTAAATACATCCTTCAACTGACTTTGTTAAAATATTTCTCAGTTACAGATTACATATTGCTTCAAATCTATTCTCTCTAAGTGATACAATTATTTTTGTTGCATGAGTTCCAGGTTATAATTAATGAATTTTCAAACAGACAAACACTTGGAGAAATGAAAACTGTAAATCATATCACCAAAGGAAACATATTTTGTGATTGAATATCGATGTTAGAAGGGAAATATTGGTGGGCTTAGAAGTAGAAGTTTCTAATCAACGTTGCTAGGTACACTACTTAAACAGGTCATCAAAAGGCTCTTGTTCAGATAGAAACCCTTTGGAAAGAAAACATGACATTTGCTGTACAGTTGAACATAAGTCAGGCCTTAAAGATTTGAGAGGAAGTTGGGTGCTGGTGGCTCATGCTTGTAATCCTAGCTACTCAGGAGGCTGAGATCTGAGGATTGAGATTCAAAGTCAGCAAGGGCAGGAAAGTCCAATCCCCAGTCCTATCTTGTTGGTGCTGTGGCTCATAGTGGTAAAGTGCTAATGCTGAGCAAAATGAGCTTAGCGACAGAGTTAGGCCCTGAGTTCAAGCCGCATGGTCGACAAAACATAAATAAATAAAAAGATAAGATTTGAAAGGAAGGAAAAACAGGCAACCTATGATGTGGGCACAATCCTAGGTAACTTTGTGACCTTGGCAGTTTACAAAATGCTCTCGATATTTCTCATGTTAACCTCATGACAACCTTGCCATGAAATAAATGAATATAACAGGACATTATAGTCTTGCCCCAAATTGTATAGCTCCTAAGTACTGTAATAGGATTTGAAGCTAGGTCTTAGGATTCCATCTGCTTGTTGTCCTCACCTCACACCCAACCTCAAGGACTGCTCATGCTGCACAGAGTCATCCTCCCTGTGCCCTTCCACTGAGCTCTGAGCTGCATCTTCTGAGTATTTAAGGGCAGAAGGTCGTTATTTCTCCTTACAACTCTTAAATGTTCTTGATAATGACTGGTATCTTTGGACAAGTTGGTTCTCTTTCCTGGTCTTTGTTTTCTTTCTCTTTTCATACATAGACCTAAAGTTTTTCACTGTTATTCATCCTCCATCATTCACATTCATTTTCTTAAGGTTATTTTACTCCTCCTTCTTTTCATTTCTCCTTTTTACTGGGATATGAACTCAGGGCCTAACACTACTTGTGTGGTTTGCTTGCTTAGATGGTACTCTCTCACGTGTGCTACACCTCCAGCATATAGCTACACTTGCATGAGCACTGTTTGGAATAAAGCGCCTCTACACTGACTCCTTTGTGTACATTTTTGCTAGCTCAGTGTAACCCTGTCACACTTACCTTATTTTATGGTAAGACTCTAAACCACAGAGAAGATGAGCAGCACTTCCCAAGTCTACCCTACCCCCATCCTGAACCATAGCCATGACCTAAGGGATCTCCTTGCTCCCACTTTGGCATCTCAATCTCCATTATCCATACAGCATTCAAAGTAACCTTGTTAAAAATTCATATCACATCAAGTTCCTGCTCTGATAGCTTCCCATCCTACTTAGCTACTTAGCTGACTAAAGCTTGGACTCTTCCTATTCCCCCTCTACCCCTAACACCACCCCCAACTTATCTCCTTCACACTCTGATAGTCAGACATCAATTATCAACCCCGCCAAAAAGCAACTGTGCTCTATTATCTGGAACATGTGAAATGGTTACATTCTGTGGCAAAAGAGACTAGTTATAGGCCTGATTAAGTCTAGGAATTTAAGGTGGGAATATTGTCCCAAATTATCTGGGTAGAACCAATTTGTCACAAAGTCCTTATAAGAACAACAAGGAAGATCACACAGATTTGAAGATGAACAATGGGGCCTAAGCAGGGAGTCTCTAGAAAGTAGAAGGGAAAAGGGAACAGATTCTTCCCACAGCTTCTGAAGGGAGTATGGCCTTGAGTTCAGCCCCAGTGAAACCCATTTTGGACTTCTGACCTATAGAATTGTAAGATAACTATGTGTTGTGTTAAAATATGAAAATACATTCAAGGCCAAACTACATACACAAACAAACTAATAAAAGTATATGCAGGGATGGGACTCTATTGTAAACCCTTAGAACAATTCACAGACAGTTTAACAAAATGAAAATTAGGAAGCTGAAACATGTCATGTGGGAAGGGGATAGGGTTAAGGGGAAAGGGGAAGACAAATGAAGAGAGGCATGGTGGGTGAATATGGTCATGGTCATAATACTCAATGTACATATATGAAAATGGAGTTATGGAATGAGGAGATGGGTGGAGCCAGGGTAAACAGGGAAGGTGAATGCTGTAAGTAGTGACACTGACCAAGGTGCATTTACACATAAATAGATATGTTAAATTGAAACCCCTGTACAACTATTTGAAGATAATGTGTTATGTTAAGCCATTAAGTTTGTCATTGATAATCATTCATTACAGCAGCAATAGGAAACTAACACTCTTATCACATCCTCTGCCATGGTTCTTTAGCATCTTATCTGCTTCAAAATAACGCAGACGTTTTGGCCCCTGCAAATTTTCTAAGTTCACGCACTTCATGTGTCTTGCGTCCTTACTCATGAAGCAGAAACACATGATGGAACTAATGAATTCTGGTTTCTAAGAGGTTTTGAGGTGATACTGTGCTTCGCTGATGATGACCACAAAAGCAAGTCTAATCCAAAATATAAAGAAAAGATGATCATTTGATTTTTGCCTGGGTTAAATTTATTATTTGCATGCCATAGCTTAAATATCAAAGAATGCACTTTCCTCCTATATCTTTCCTGGTATTCTTTAGGCCATGATGACCTCATTTTTACAAATGTAATGTCTTATTAGGTTGATCACATCCATCCCTGCCTCACTATCAGGGAGATAGGACAATTGACCAGAGGAGAAGCTAAGAGTCATTCTATTTTCACAAGGAATATATATTTCTAGTCTAGAATGGCTTAAGAGTCACCTAGCAAAACACATTTCTGTGTGTTTTTGATATCAGAAAGACACTAATTAGAAGGATCCAATGGCTTTGCAAAACAAATATTTGAAAAGCCCCTTTAAGAGGAAAAAACATGGGGCTGGACTCCAGCCCACACTCCAGCTCACACCTGTAATTCTAGCAATTGAGGAAGTTGAGATTTGAGAATCACCATTCAAAGCCAGTCAGGGCAAGATAGTCTGTGAGACTCTTCTCTCCAATTAACCAGTAAAATGCTAGAAGTGAATCTCTTGTTCAAGTGGTAGAGCACTAGCCTTGAGAAAAAAAAAGCCCAGGAATAGCACCTAGGCTCTAAGTTCAAGCTCTAGGAGCAGTACAAAAATTTTAAAAATAGAGGAAAGGCCCATGTACTTTCAGAGGACTGCCTGACTCATGTAAAGTGTTTTCACCATTGTCTATTTTTATTATCTAAAAGCAAGACACAGATTCCACCAACATTCAGAGGAAGTATATTATCAGCTGTAATTCATTGGGGATTATACTAGATTTTATGTCTACCATATACTTCAAAGTTTACAGGTCAAAACAAGATGCTGAGCAAGGGAATCTGAGTAGAATGGCCAATAAGGAAAAAGAACACAGGATTGCTGGAGTATTAGGAATCAAGTGGAGAATTTATGTCAACTGTGGTATATGCTGTCCAGAAGTTGAATAAGATGAAAAGATGCATCTGATTGACAGTTGGATTTGGAAATGTGACCTTAATCAAAGGAATTTTCTTAGTGGAATGTAAACCTCAATGTCTCAGCATAGGATGAGTCTAGATCATTATTTTAAGGAGATTTTCTGTAAAGAGAAACAGGAATATGAGGTGGTACTTGGAGAAAATAATAGAATTGAGGAAAGTATTTTTTTAATGGTGGTTGTCTGGTAATGAGATTGATTCAATAGTTGGGAGAAAATGTTGAACATGTGAATATTTTGACCTGGAGAATGAAGGAATATAAACTGAAATTGATAGGGATTAGAGCCTTGAAACTATGATAATCAAGAATGCAGTTAGTATCAATGAAAATGACAATGTCTGAGAACATCCACAGATGACAGTTGCAGGAATAGAGACAGTGACAAATGCAGAGACCTTAGGTTTGGATGAGCCATCTTCATTAAATACTATTATTCCTGATATTAAAATCACCAAGATTAATGACAGGAGAATAGAGAAAATATGACATGGTATTGAAGTCTCCAAGAAGGTGTGGAAGCGATGAGGAGCAAAAGACTACCACAGCAAGGATGTCTGGAAGGAAGTTGCTCTGGTTGGATTCCTAAGTTTCTTTCCAATATTTATGTAATAAAGGCTTACTCTTTCCAGAATATGCATTGAGAGGTTATGGGACCTTTAAGGAGTGGAACCTAGGGGGAGGGCTTTAAGTCATTGGAGGCAAGTCCTCAAGGAAGAGGGTAGGACCTCAATCCCCTTCTCTTTCACTTTCCAGCCATAATGTAAATGACTTTGCTTCACCACCTGCTCTTGAAACAAGCCAAAAGCAACAGAGCCAACAGGTCATGGAATGCAATTCCAAAGTTTTAAGCTCAAATAAATGTTTTCTTTCTGTAAGTTGATAGCTTCAGATACTTGTTACAATAACAGAAAGATGACTAATATAGAAGTACAATATGATTACATGAATCCCAAAGCAAATGATGGATGGAAATAAGCAAAGGACAATGATTTGGAAGGGTCAGTGTGATGCAAGAATGCCGTTAACATCAACTGGTACCCAGTGAATGTAAACATGAGAGAAAACTGGCTGTTACTTATGAAGGTCACTATGTCAGTGGCCTCTGCAAAAAAATAAGTTTTCTCTTAGTGATAGAAACTGAAGGACCCATCATAAAGGAATGTAGCTGTAGGGAATTTTCCTGATGACAGAGAGAAGTAAGAATGTGAGTTGTGAAATGTGCCCTGGTATACTTGGCCATCTTGAAGTCACTGAGATAAATAATTAAGACAAGACAGGGTGATCTAGCAGTTGCTTAATGTGGGATTGCGGGGGGGGGGGAGGGCAGTGGGAGATAATTCATTCTGACTATCTTGGAACTTAAGTCAGGCAATTCGAGGTAAAGAGAAAACAGGGATTAAATACATTGGAATCCAATTGACTCAGTAATGCTGTCCATCCTTCTTCCTAATGACTTGAGTTGCCTGCCTTCAGTCCATGCTGATTCTGTCTTGATTTAGTTCCTCATCAGTTCTTCCTTGGATAATTTCAATTGCCTCCCAAATGGTCTCTCTTACTAATCTCCCCTCTGTCACATCCATCCTCCACATTTCTGCAGGAGAATTCTTTGTAAAATGATAATCAGACATCTCTAAATCTGTTGATCGCTGCTCTAAATCTGTTGAGTGATTTTCCAGTATTTGAAGATAAGATTGAATGTCCAATATGAGATCTATGGTTGATAATGCTGCATTGTATTCAGGATTTTTGCTAAGTGAGTAGATTGCTGCTGCTTTTGCAGGAGAGAGAGAAGAAAAAGAGAGAGATAGGAAAATGAGTGTGTGAGATGATGGATATGTTCATTTATTTCACTTTGGTGATCATTTGTTTTATATATATATATATATATATACATACATACATACATATTTTTCAGTAGTAATGAGGTTTGAGTTAAGGGGCTTATGCTTATTAAGAAAGTATTCTGACATTTCTTTTTTTTGAGGGGGGGGTCCGGTCATGGGGCCTGAACTCTGGGCCTGGGCACTGTCCCTCAGCTCTTCAGCTCAAGGCTAGCTCTCTACCACTTGAGCCACAGCGCCAATTCCGGCTGTTTTTCTTCTTGCTTATGTGGTGCTGGGGAATCGAACTCAGGGCCTCAGGCATGCAAGGCAAGCGCTTTACCACTGAGCCACCTTCCCAGCCCCAGTATTCTGACATTTCATTCATGCCCTTAGTCCTTTGTACTTTAGTTATATTTTAGATAGGGTCTCATACTTTTCCCTAGGCTGGCTTTGGACTATAATCTTCTTACCTTTACTGCCCAGGTAGTTGGGATTACAAGTATCTTCCACTATACCTGACTTGCTTTTTGATATATGCTCCTACTAACATTTCTTTGCCTGGATGTTGGCCTCATCTGCAATCCTCATCTGTGCCTTACGTAACTGTAATTCCAGTCATACCTACCATGATCAGTCATGCGCGCGCGCGCGCGCACACACACACACACACACATATATTAAAACAAACATCATGTGGTTTATCTTAAGTACACAAGAAAATTTATTTTTTAAATGTTTAAAAAATTTATATTGACAAAATAGTCACACAAACAGGTTTTTTTAAGGCAAACAAACAATTTTATACAATAAGTTAAACCACAGCCAAAGTAAGGATTCAAATCATGCTAAGAAGTTTCTATTCAACTTATATTTAATAATTCCATTCCAATTAACACATTAACAAGAAAAGCAATCTTAGTTGCTTAGTATACCTGACTAAAACATGACTAGAATAACCTAAAGACAAATGTGTTTGAGTAAACACAAGCTTAGTTCTGATTTGTGAGGTTTGCTAATGTCCAGGATATTCAGATCAGCAACTAATGGCATTTTTGCTTTACATAGAAGCCATGCTTTTCTATGTAAAATGTAACCTGGACCAGACTTTAACCAACCTAGAGACATCTTCTGTAATCTTCACACATTTTTTTTTTTTTGCCAACTGATCTGCCTGAAAAAACTTGGAAAGCCTTGTATCCTTTCCATACTTTTTATATTGCCACTTGGAATTTTTTTCATCACAGCTCGCAAAGGGTGTGATTTCTAGCACACTGCAAAAACAGTTCATTCTTTAAAATTTCTCCTTAAGAATCTAAGTCCCTTATCTTGCCCATGTAATTGTAACCCCTATGTACAGTATTTTCACAATAAAAAATGAATCTAAGTCCCACAGTGATTTGTTATTCAGCATTATCCATTTGAAATATACATGAGGCAGCTTTTTTAAAATAATCAGAAATGTCATATTGTTCCCTTTTCCTCTGAAAATCATATTTTCACTTTATGTCTCACATGGAATGTTGTTGTGTTGCATATTTTTATACTTTCTAGGTTGATCACAAAAAGGTTAAAAGAAAGCTATTGATCAAAACATAATTCTTTTTTTTTTTTTTTTTGTCAGTCGTGGGGCTTGAACTCTGGGCCTGGGCGCTGTCCCTCAGCTCTTCAGCTCAAGGGAGCGCTATACCACTTGAGTACAGCACCACTTCTGGTTTTCTGGTGGTTTATTGGAGATAGGAGTCTCACGGTCTCTCCTGCCTGGGCTGGCTTTGAACCGCGATCCTCAGATCTCAGCCTCCTGAGTAGCTAGGATTACAGGCGTGAGCCACCAGCGCCCGGCTAAAACATAATTCTTTACAGTAGATATTTTAGCTACATATTCATGTGATTTTATTTACCTGTGACCCTAAGGTTCTCAGTGTTAGTGGTTTCTAGGTGATGTTATGATCTATGATTATGTGAGTTTTAAGATCTAGACCTAAGATAATAATGATAATGATGGTAGTAATAATATGACATAATTGTAAAATATAAATACCATAATGAATCCCACTAAAAACAGTTTACCAAGAGGAGAGAGGAGGGATGAGGAAGGAGTATTAAGAGTTTTATGTAGCTGGATGCTGGTAGCTCACATCTATAACCCTAACTACTCAGGAGACTGAGATCTGATGATCACGGTTCAATGTAGCCTGGTCAGAAAAGACTGTGAGACTCTTATGTACAAATAACCAGGAAAAGGCCAGAAATTAGAGCCTCAGAGCACCAGCCTCAAGTTAAAAAGCTAAGAAAGGGATGGGAAGGTGGCTCAATGGTACAGCGCTTGCCTTGCATGCATGAGGCCCTGGGTTCAATTCCTCAGCACCACCTAAGCAGAAAAAGCTGGAAGTGGAAGTGTGACTCAAGTGGTAGAGAGCTAGCCTTGAGCTGAAGAGCTAAGGGACAGCACCCAAGCCCAGAGTCAGACCCCATGAAAGACAAAAAAATAAGAAAGAAAGAAAGAAAGAAAAGCTAAGTAAGAGTGTGAGTCCTCAGGAACAGCACCAGACAGACAGACAGACAGACAGACAGACAGATAGATAGATAGATGAATGTAATCTAGACAGGGTGACTTTGGACACTACTTTCTACGTATGCATGTAAATATCCCAATGAAATATCTTTGCAGAAGTACTTTCTGCTAGTATAAAATTTAAAAAATAAAAATGATTATTCATGCTCTAACCAGGTGACAATATTGCTCCCTAGTCATCACAAGTCTTCATCTTTCTCAATGCTACTATAGACCTTCAAACTTCTGGTTCTGTAAGAATGGCTTTCAAGTAAGAAAATGGAAATTGTGAGAGAGGGGGTGAAGAAGAGACCACAAGCACATTCACAGTTCTCGGATCAGCTGTAGGAACATGGGCAGAAAAGAAAGTCAACTCCACATCCAAGGATCGGCAAGATTTCCATTCATTAATAACAGTAGAATAAAAATGACTAGAGAACAATGTAGATTAAGGCAGATTGGTAATGATAGGATAGTCAAGAGGAAAGCTCAGCAACTTACTATTTAGATAAATTATTAAACTCTTCAGGTTTAAATTGTTATTTGGAAATACAGGAACAAGTGACACCTCACAAGATTATTATAAGGATTAAATAAATTGATATATTAAATAAATTGATGTATATAATGTTCACTTAATAATTCATCAATGCTAATATTAGGAAATTATTTAATATGATGTAAACATTAAAGTGGCATCCAAAAAAGTTGAAGTTGATATATACCTTTGTTTCCTAAGTAAACATACAAAAGGCACATATTTCTATGTGCAAGTACGTGACACAGCTATGACCAGAGCTATGGACAAGAGTCATAGCTGTTACTTTTAAGGACCAGCTATAATACTGCAAATAAAAAATAAATGGTGAGTTCTAAGACTATTTTCCTTTATCAAAGGTTAGCTCATTAGGCAAAATTTATATATGCTTATATCCAGGGTGGTGAAAAGTATTTATGTGCTCTTCCCCACTTTTTTATAGCCACAGAAATTTCCATGATTTCCATTTATGATGCTTCCTCTAATGTCCACCCACACACACTTATTACTAAATATATCATCCAACTTTTAGCACTTAGAGATTGAGGGGTTGGCCTTGCTACTGTTACTGGCATTGCAGACAGATCATGTGCAATAGTGTTACCTTTGTTAAATGAAAATTAGAGGGTTTTTTCCCTTGATATTATTTTATTTTCCCAGTATTTCTAATTGTCCCTACCTCCACACCCCATTCTAAATTTGAGCTTTTGTATTTGATAGCATGTACAAGTTGAAAAGCAAAATAAAGAGCTTGAAAATCCTCATCCGAATAATGCCGACTTCAGGAACAGCTGCTAAGATAAAATAAATCCAAAGAGCCCAGCAACCAGAACAGGATTGCTTTTCTTCTTAAAGGGACAGGCAGACTCACACATGATACTAGTTTTAAAGCAGCTACTTTAAATCAATAATATATAGCAAATAATGTTAAGGTTTTTATTCAATGATGATGATGATGATGATGATGTAGTTGTACGAAAAGTTTCAATTCCATAAGTTATGACTACAATGCATCTTGCTCAATATCACCCCTTCCATCATTCTGCCCCATATTCCCTCTTCCCATCCTTACTCTTAAGTTATATAGTTGAATTTTTACAGAATATAATGACGGCTTTTGCTCACTCTTTCTCTCTTTATTTGTGTTCCCCACCCTCCATGCTCTCCCAACATGTTTCTGTTTCCAGGTATCCATTTGATGTCAAAGTTTTTCAAACCTGATATATTATGTGGATCATTTACACATTGTATATAGGATTTGAGCAATCATTTAATGCCATCATTGATAAAGGTTTACAAAGAAGGAAATAAAATATATCAGGAGGAAGATGCTCAGTTTTCTTCTTCACTGACAATATAGACAAAGGTATAAAACCAAAAATGAGATTTATAAATAAGATGAAATTGAATTGCCAATTGCAGAATAAAAACACAAACTGTTTGGCTGATCATAACAGCTTAGCCTTCTGGTGTGTGATTCATACTACTAAAATTCTTTATTAAAATAAGCTCATAAAAATATGAGTTTTAATTGATGAAAGATAAAACTCTTTGAAGGAAATCCAGTATATTAAAATAGGATCTGATAAAATGGACAATTTATTTTATAAAGATTCCATTCATCATACAAAAAGTCTTAGCATAGTTTTTTTCAAACATTTTTCATTATTTTTAAAATATTATTTTATTTATAAATGAATTATCTAAATATTATTTTTCCTGGAAAATATCTACTATATAAAACAAGGAAACATAATCATGAGCTCAGACATTCTCAGAAAAGCAATAAATCATTTTGTGAGAAGTTTTATTTATTAATATGCTTTAATTTTCTGTCCTAACTGTAGAAAAAGAAAATATTATTCAGAATTTTTTACTTTATATACATATATGAATATATATGCTCGTTTCTAATACAAATTATGAAGAGTCCTTTTTATACTAAAATGTATATTGTTATTACAAAGGTGATGTACAAATGGGTTACAATTACATAAATCAGGTAAAGAATATATTTCTTTTAATTTTTTATTATTATAATGGTGATGTACAGAGAGGTAACAGTTACAAAAGTCAGGTAATGAGTACATTTCTTTTTGGACAATGTCACCCCTTCCCTCCCCGTCTTCCAGTTTTTCCTTCAGTCCCCACTCACAAGTGTCTAGTGAGTAGCACTTCTGCATTGGTTCACTTTGTCCTTCTATTTCTGTGTCCCCCTTTACCCTCCCAAAGACAGATAAACCAATGAACAAGACAAAAACAAAAAAAGCAACAAAGAAAGAACTTCTTGTTTCCATTTTCTGGATTTTTCATATACTATTTTATGGCACCAGATGTACATAGACATTGCACCTTTGTGTTCCTCTCCTAAGAGTATCGCCTTTGGACTAAAAAATTCCTGTTCTGGTGTGAATTTAACTGTCCCCCAGTGGCTTGTGTGTTGAAAGCTTGGCCTCCAGGTGGTAGTGCTAAGTAAAGCAGTGGAACCTTTGAGAAAGGTAGGGCCTAGTTAGAGGAAGTTGAGTTATTGGGAGTGTATCCTTACAGGGATTATTGGGGCTCTGGCTCCTCCCCCTTCTGCTTCCTGGCTACAAGAGGGCGAGCAGTTTTATTCCATCACTTACTCCCCGACTCTGATGTGCTGATGTGTCACAAGCCCCCAACAATGGGGCTAACTCACCACAGCTTGAAATCTCTGAGATCATGAGTAACATAAACCACCCTCTTAAGTTGTCTTGGATATTTTTATCAGAGCAACAGAAAACACAAGGTCTATATTTTCCCTCCGTATTCCATTCCATATTTCCTCTATTGCATATCTCATTGACTTTTTTGTTTGCATCATGGTTTTCACTTGGGACATTTGATCAAATTTACATCAATAAAATGAAATATCACTTCAGGTCACCTTATTAGAGTTTTTTATTTAGTGAACTGCAGCCAAGGTGCTTTTGTTTGTAAATAACAGCAATCTAACTAATAGTTGCCTACAAAACTATCATTCGTTTTTCAAAATCAAATGCCCAGAGGATGGTAGTCTCAGGTAGTCCTAGGCTGGCCTGAGAGCTGAATAATATCAATATAGGCCCAGGTGGTTGACCCAAGATTTTAGCCCAGGCAGTGTGACTCAAGTGCCTATAGAATGCTTTCTTTCTCTGTAGTGCTTACATGATTCTTATTCTGTCTTCCTAAGAGACTGAAGTTCTGTTGTAGACAGAGACCTTTTCTTAGCTTATATTCCTCAATGCTTTACATACAATAATCATTTGATAAGTAATCAATAAACCATTGAGGTCAATTCTAAATAGGAGGATGGAGACTAGGAAAATATAAAATAAGAGGTTGCTTAGTTGAAGAATTAAAAGTTTGAATTATCCAAGTTAATGTTGGATTATACTTTGTAGTTTTAAAACAGCTTTCAGAGTAACTGAAAAACACTTTCACTTATTCATAATCTTCCACTTCCCAGAAGGTACTTTTTTGGCTGAACAAAACTCATTTTAAATTTCCAAGTTTAAAGAAAATAGACTGAGCTAAATTTCTATGTATGAGAAAGGTTTCAAGGCCTTTGGAGTCGAATGATGAAAAGGATGACATTGGCCAAAATGCATTGTTCTCATAACTGACTTATGGAACTGTTATCTCTTCATATAACGACTTCAAAGACCACATTAGAAAGCATTAATAATGGAAAAACTAGAAGAAAGGAACATGCGGGCATTTTCTGTTGGAATGCTTGTATGTGTGGCAAAGTGGGTTAGTGAGAGGGAAGAAGGGCAGTTTGCTTTTGCTTTTCTGGACCTTTTCACTTGGGTAGGTTAGAAGGAAGCATAATTATCTGTTTTTATTGCAAATTTAGCCAGGACTTTGTAAGTACCACCCATGATTTTAACCATTATTACTACTGGCCTAAATCCAAAGGAATTTAGCTTGAAAATCTGGCTCGTCAGGGGAGTAGGTCCTATTTAGTGTATAGCAGAGTTGGTGCTCCGGTCTAGAGGTGGGTAGGATCTGATATGGCTTTAAAAAAAATTCTTAAGACTACTGCCTGGTTTGAGAGTAAAGATTAGATTGTCCCAAGGCTCTACTTCAGATTTTCTTTCTATGGAGAACTCCTTTATCTTTGGGGAGATATTAAAGTGTTTTGGGCCTTAAACTCTGTCCTATATTGTTCTACAGTGAATATATTAAAGGTTAAATTGACTTTGCAAAAAGAATGAGGCCATGGTTTTAAAAGTTCCCATCTCAGTATCTGCCAAATTTTTGTTTAGGATTGGTAACATGGCTCAAATATTAAAGTGCCCAGCAAGCAGGAAGACCTGAGTTAAGTCGCAGTACCACCAACAGAAAGAAATAATAAATGGAAGGAAAGAGGGGAAAAAGAAAGAAAATTCAGTTAATCTATCCTATTATCCCTAGGTAAAATACAGAATTAATGAAAGCAGGACCATTAAGAGGTGACTCAGTCCATATTCTCATCTGTTATAGTACACAGCCCTAACAAGAAAGTCTTCAGTAGATCCAGAAATCCTTGTTGCTATTGAAATAACACAGATGATAAGTATTATGGCAGAAGTACTTGGTAAGTTGGCCCACGATTATCCAGGCCTGAATATCCAGGCATGCTAGTAGAAAATGAGTGGCTCAACTGAGTGCTTTTCAGGGTATACGAAACACTTGATTCTGAGAAAGACATATGAATAGAATTTCATGTAGGTCAGAAGCTAATACAACAAAATTAAAATATTTTTAGCTCACAATCATATCAACCTATAAAAATTTATATATAACAGAAGTTAGTAAGGTACAAAGCAAAAGTTCCTTCCCTCCAAACTACCTCTCTAATTTCACAAAAAGCATCCTCCAGTGCAGGTTTAAAGAGTTGGGGCCATAGAACTGAACACAACCAATGGTTTCTGAGAGGACAGAGATCAACAAGGAAACAAATAAAACCAAGGCTGAAAATGATGCAAGTATGACCTGAGAGATGGAAAGGAATAGATCTTGAAACTGTGGGGAGGGCTTTCCAGGAATACTATATTGTTTGGATCTGGGATATAGGCTTGGTCTTCAGTTCATGGTGCTATTGGGTTGGGATGGAACTTTTAGGAGATAGGACTTAGTGTGAGGCAGTCAGGTCATTGTGGGTGTTTCTTTAAAGGAGATATGAGAAACTAGCCCTTTTCTGGCTCTCTTTGCTTTCAAGCTACCATGAGGAACTTTGCCCTGCCTTGGCTTTCAGCAATGACATTCTGCAAAAGTAATAGGTCCAAAAGTAATAGGCCAAACAACCATGGACTGAAACTTCTGGAATTACAGTTAAAGCCAAGGCAAAGACTAAAGGGCAAAAAACAAGGGGACAGAAAAGTAGAGTAGGCCTCTATGGTTGGTGCTTTCTGTGTTGAATAATAGATCCCCCAGTGGATGGAGACTGGAGAGAGGAGGTTGAGATCATGCCAAACAGGAGCGGGTAAGAAGTACAATTTCATCCTAAATAAAATGAAAGGTCAATGAAGGTTCTTAAAGTGTTTTTTTTTTCCTTTAACTACCCTCCCACATTTTGTGGTACTGAAGAATGAACTTCCTATTTGCTAGCCATGTACTCTACCACTTGAGCTATGCCTTCAGCTCAAGGAAAATTCTTAGTTGGAGTGAAAGGGAACTAGGTTCCTCTCCACCCTTTCTTTCCCCTCCCCTCTTCTCTCTTCTCTTTTCCTTGTGCTTGAGCTTGAATGCTTGAAGTCAGGACCTGGAGTCTGTCTGTAAACTTTTTTAATCAACGCTGGCACTCTAACACATAAGCCACAGCTCCACTTCCAGATATTTGGTTATTAGTTGAAGAATCTCATGGACTTTCCTGCCTGAACTGGCTTCCAACCATGATCCTTGAACTCAGCCTCCTTAGTAGCTAAGATTAAATGCATAAGCCACTGTTGTCTGGCTGCATTTCATTTCTTAAAAAAATTAATTGTTATAATAAAGGTGACATAGAGAGGAGTTACAGTCTGGATTTCATTTCCTAAACATGACTGACGTAGCAAGACAAAAGTGGAATCCTTTATAGAGTTTGGGAACTATAAATGTAGAGTTTGGGAAAAAAATATATATTTCCAAAAAAATATGACATACAGTACACACACACACACACACACACACACACATACACACACACACACACACACTCAGAGTAGTATTCCACAATTACTACTGTGCATTTTTAGAACTCCTCTTAGAAATTATGTCAGTTTACTGTCTTTCTTAGACAATCAAACACATTTTGGTTTTTTGACCTTTCCCTATCCTCCCAAATGCAATAGCTTAGTAGGGAAAACATAGGTTTGGTATTTTAACATTTGGCTCCAGGATGTAGTTATGAAACTTGGCTCTGAATGACTTTGGATTGCTTCAAATGTCAGACTTACTCTTAAAGAAAACATTAGTTTCTCCAGTGAAGTGCCTACAGATATGACATTTAAGCAGCACATAGCCTGCTAACATGCTTACCTTAAAATAAGACACATTCATTTGCAGTTCTAAATTTATTTATTCATCAAGTAATTATTGTTGCTGGTCATGGGGCTCGAACATCAGGGCCCGTACTGTCACTTAATGTTTACACTCACCTCTGGTGCTCTACCACTTGAGCTACAACTTCAGTTCCACCAAATGATTATTGAACAGTGATTATAAAATTAAAGATACTGTTTCAAGTACTGGGGATGTCTTAATGAACAAAGTAGACAATCTTTTCCTGCAAAAGCTCGTATTCCAATGGAGAGGACAAACAAGAAATCAAAATAAGTAAATTATAAAGTATGGTTGGCTATGTAGAACAAAGTAAATAATGTTAGGAGAACCGGTAGGGTTTTAACTTTAAAAAATTTTATTGTAAAGGTGCTGTACACACCGGTTACAGTTACATATATGAGGTAATATGGACATTTCTTTTTGAACAGTGTTATTTCTTGCCTCATTTTCTCCCACTTTTTCCCTCTCAACTCCCCCTTTTCGAAAAGGTGTATAGTTCATTTCCAATATAGTGTCTAGTGAGTATTATTACTGAATTAGGTCATCCTTTGTCCCACCATTTCTGTGTTTCCTGGTAGATGGTTTTAATATTAAATAATGTCCAGTTGGACATCACAAAGATGGTGATATGAGCAGACTTGAAAGGGGCAAGGTAAGTAATACAAATGATAAGGGGAAGAACATTTAAACAGAAGGAACAGCTTGTTTATAGGTCCTGGGAAGGAATGTGCCTAACACTAAGGAAAATAAAGCATCTAGTACTTAGTTGAGTAGTTGATATAGCTGTAGGACACAAAGTCAGAGAGATAAGTAGGTGGAGAGCAGGTCATAAGAATCTTATAACTGGGGCTGGGAAGGTGGCTCAGTGGTAGAGCGCTGGCCTTGCATGCCTGAGGCCCTGGGTTCGATTCCTCAGCACCACATAAGCAAAAAAGAAAAAAAGCCGGAAGTGGCGCTGTGGCTCAAGTGGTAGAGCTCTAGCCTTGAGCTGAAGAGCTGAGGGACAGCGCCCAGGCCAAGAGTTCAGGCCCCACGACCGGACCCAAAAAAAAAAAAAAAAGAATCTTATAACTGGTAAGAATTTTGGCTTTAATCCTGAGAAAGAGCTAATGCAAAGAAGTGACATAAATGGACTTAGGTTTTTGTAAGAATTTTCATTGTTCCCTTTCACTATAGAAGAACTAGTTTTGATATTCTAAAAAACTACTACAGCATTTTCTAGTCATATCTCCTTAATTTTACTGAAGAAAAAGCAACCCACGCTAAAAACAAACAAAAACCCCAAACACCAGGTCCTACCTTTCTTTCTTCTTTTTCCTTACTTATCATAGCAAATTACTCTCTCAAGCCCAATTTCTTTCAGTCCTGGGCTAAAAGAGTCCCTAAAGCTTTTAGGAGCTGCCAAAATCTTTATCTGGTCCTGTGTATCAATTGGGATCTTCTTAGCCACAGTAACTGAATACCTGACCCCCAAAGGCTTAAGCAATAGGCCATTTAGCGGTTCATGTGATGAACCATCTGGAGATCGGCAGATCCAGTGAAGGTTAATTTAGCCACACAGAGACATTTGGGTTCTGGGATGCCTTTTCTGTTTTGATTTTCCCTACTTTTCTCTCTTGGCTTACGGAAATGTACCACAATGACTCTAAATGGTTAACTGGAGGAGTGCCAAGGTCAGAAGTAAGGAAAAGTCTTTCTTATGGGAAGACAGGATGCAAACCTTCCCTTCAACCTCTCCTCTTAACACTTCCCATTATGTACTGACCAGAATTAGGTTACATATTCAGTCCAGCCCCTCAACTACTCTCTGGCAGAGACGGGCAGGATACCCAAAGTAGGTTTAGATAAGTGGTTTTCAAAGTATGGTTTATGGAACCCTGGGAAGGAGTCTGCAAGATCAAATCAAAGGGAATCTAGAAGGTCAAAACTATTTTTATTATATGGGGCTGGAAAGGTGGCTCAGTGGTGGAGCACTTGTCTTGCATGCCTGAGGCCCTGGGTTCGATTCCTCAACACCACATAAGCAAAAAGAAAAAAGCCAGAAGTGGTGCTGTGGCGCAAGTGGTAGAGCCCTAGCTTTGAGCTGAAGAGCTGAGGGACAGCACCCAGGCCCAGAGTTCAGGCCCCACGACCCAACCCCCCCCCCCAAAAAACTTTTTATTATAAGGATATTATTTGACTTGCTCACTCTCATTTTCTTATGTGTGAACAATGGGGTTTTCCAGAATTGTCACCACAGACTGAATATAGGAGTATGGAAAGTTGAATGGATTTTATTTTAAGCCAGACTCTTAAGGAAGAATACAAAAAAATTTTAAGTAGTACCATTCTTTTTTCTTCTTTTAAAAACCATTCTTTTCATTAATGTTTTGGTAATTTTTTCATTAAATTGTACATTTTAATAACTAATTTTTGTTTTATCTTTGAGTAAAGGTTTTTCAGTTTAACATATGAGCTTATGAACATGATGCATCTTGACCAGTGTCACACCTTCCATCATTGTTATTTTTTGATTATTAATTTAAAAATCCAGTATTCAAAGTTTTTAATTTGTAGTTTAGTAAATATCAAAAGTTATAACCTATTCAAAGAAATGTTCTTTAGGGTCCTGAGTTGATTGTTTATGTGTGGAAAGGGGTCAGATAAGTCTGATTCATCCCCAAACTGCTGGGGACCAGGCCAAACTTTCCAGAGCTCACCCAAGCCTGATCTAGACCTTAAAAATATGATTGTCTGAGGCAAGATCTCAAAAGGATGTGTCAGACTTTGCTAATTAAACTGGTTCATCTTCTAACTAATCATGGAGTTCTCCCTTTTGGCAGTGAGGAGGTGAAACAGTCAAAATACAGTCTTAAGCACTAGTTCAAAAACAATCTGTCAAGTTATTTTTTTGATATGGGAAGAGGTGTGCTATTTGGGATGGTAGACATAAACATTTCAAGACCTCCTCTTGGGAGTAGGGGACAACATTAGCCCCCTCCCCCCACCAGCAATCTTATTTAGGGCACAAGGGAATCATTGGCAGTCATTTTTGTTTTGTTTTCTAGCTTAAGCGCTGTGCAAAAGCGTCCTTACAAGGAAGGTAAAGGCCCTATTTGGGTTGCTGCCTATCAAAGCAAAGAGGATTTCTTTGGGCTGAAGTTACCAACATGGCCTGCTCTCCTTGATCTTTCATCCAGAATTGGGTATATGAACGCTTACATGGGGAGGGAATGGGGGTTATTTTCTCGTTTTGGAGGTATTTCCGGCTCTTTCATAGTTTGTTTGCAGTATGCCCTCAGAAGCCTCCTTTGGAAGCCAAGCCTATTTTCTCCTTAATAAACCCCTGAGATACCGGCCTCCCTACAAAGCACATCTTGGTGTTTATGACAAACTCATATGCTTGTGTTTTCTCCAGCACTTTCCTTCCTTGGGGAGTATTAGGGTGACCGGGTCGCGTGCAGCAAGTCATACATTCTCTTCGCCCATTTTGCTGCCTGGGGTGTAGGGCGCCTTTGCCTCCACTTCCAGCTCACCAGTGCCATTTCTGAGTCCTGTCATCTCCTCCCGAAGTCTGTTTCTGTGCCCTCGTTTTAGTCGTTAACTTTGCCACCAGTTGGCTTGTTTTGCCCGCACGATTCCCAAGGCTTTAACCGCCTTTCCCTAGGGCCTGACCTAATTCTGGGTGCCGGCTGTTGTTTGGCTTATTTCTCCACTTTGGGAAGCGCACGTGGCTGTCTTCTGGAAGCTTCACTTCTGCTAGTAGGAAGGGTGTTGGGGTTCAGTGGAGATTCTGAAAACGTGTTCTAAATCAGCCAGGAGGACCCCTCCCCCCAGGGCGCGGGACCTGGAACGCGCAGGGCGCGAGGAGGGGCGGAAGGGCCCGGGCGGGTGAACCCCGGGGCGTAACAGGTGCCGGGCGCGCAGCTGCGCCGCCGGGGCTCCGGGGTAAGGTTTTCTTTTTCTCGGGGTTTTTTGGAGGTGAGGTGGCCCCCGCCCCCCCACCCCACCTGACCAATACTGGCTGTGGTTGTTCGTCGCTTAGCAACGGGCGCAGCCAATTGGAGGCATCCGAGCCCGCGGCGCCGGCGCGCGGGGGCGGGG
>NW_012267255.1:6527662-6531344 GCF_000151885.1 Dipodomys ordii | reverse complement strand
GCCGCCGCTGCGCTCCTGCCTCGGTGGCGTTCCAGCCCGGGAGTGTCGGACCCTCTGCGGGGACGGAGGCGAGGCGGCGCCGGGCCGGGGCGGAGGAGCGACGCGGAGCCGTGCGGGAGGGAGGGGAAGGCCGATTGGGGGCTGCAGAGGCTCCGGGAGAGGCGGCCGGGCTGGAAGGGTGGACGATGTGTCAGTGCCCGCCGCAGACGCGAGTTACGGAGCACACACGGGTCGTGCCCGGGGGAAGGTCCGGGGCACCTACAGCATCGTGACCGACAGGCTTGTCGGAGGAATGCTTGTGGCCTGGAATTGTGGGCGCCCGGCACCCCCCGCCAAACCCGTGCTGTGCGCCCGGCTATGCATGTCATCTTCAGAACCGCCCAAGTAACGTGTTCTCAGCACGGATACAGCAATCGTCATACTAAGTAACACCCAGTTTAGGTTCCATAGCTGTGAGTACTAAGACTCCCACCAGCCATGCTGATTCAGTTGGTGGCAGAGAACCGAAGAGATTTTTTTTTCCTCTCTCCCGACCCCTATGATGAGTGGGGTGGTTAGAAGACACTCCTAAACAGGGTAGTGGCAGAAGCATAAGGATGTGAGCTTCTCGGACCTGGAAATTAATTTAGAGTCGGGGTTTAGAATTGGCTGAAAATGGTGAGTGCCCTGGAACCCCTGGGGGTTCAGGAGAGACTGGAAATGGAAGAAGAATAATTTGACCCTGAAATAGAAAAGTCGGTATGACTTGCCACATTTACATACCTAAGTAATATCTGAAGAGAGAGAAAAGACATGCCTTTACAGTTTAGAGCAAAGCTGTCATGAAATGTCGAACTTAGAGGATTTATGAACTCTCATCCAGGTCACAAAACTTAAGCCATCACATCTCTTATTCTTGAGTGAGCAATCTGTGGGGTCTAAAACTAGACAAGGAAAGCTAAGATCTCATTTGATGCTTTGTTGTTGTTCATACAAAATTGTTCGTTGAGACAAGGATTAGGAACGAGTTAAAACGAGGGCTTTTTTGGTAACTAGCTGGGCCTCTTCTGCCAAGTCATTTTATACCCTTCCTTCCCCTCTCATTCCCCATCTGTACAGCGAAGATAATAAAGCCCTAGGATTAAGTGACATGGGTAAAGCAGCTTGAAGATAACTGCAAAGACTGGGCTATTCTAGGATGAAATGTGAAGATCTCTCCTAACACATTGTACCGTGTGACAAGGCTTGTTAAGCTATTATGTTCTAAACAGTCTGAGGCCAAATGTGTAGAAGTGAAATGTTAACTGTTCAGATTTTTTTTATCCAAGGCTTAAATCCAGCACAAAGTCAGATTGTATAGCTAGATCTCTCCTAGAACTTGGCATATGCTTTCTTTGGCTAAAATGGCTGTGACACAGGTCTCACAGAAAGTAGACATTGACTGTAGTTCATGCCTGTAATCCTAGCTACTCAAAAGGCTGAGATCTGAGGATCCCAGATTGAAGCCTGTCAGTGCAGGAAAGTCTGCACAGTTCCAAGTGGAACTGTGTGGCTCAAGTGATAGAGTGCCAGCCTTGAGCAAAAAAGCTAAATAACAGTGCCCAGACCCTAAGTTCAACCCCAATACTGGGACAGAAAAAAAAAAGTACACATTTGAGTCCCCAAGCAACCCTCTGTGAAGTATGTATCTAGAAATAAAGTAGGAAAAGATACTCAAATTTTGTGTGATTAGACTTTATTTCACATACTTGAATTGTTGTGATAAACTGGGTATGCTAGCTTATGTCTGTATTTCCAGCTACTCAGGAAGCTAAAGCAGGATACTTTGTGCTTCGAAGAGCAGCCTGGACTCCCTATCCCCAAACTGGAGAAGTCCAAAGCTTTTAAATGATATTTTCCATTTTATGATAGCTGTGAACATGCTTTATTGTTTTGGTCACTTGCTCATGACACAAAAGAGATTTTGAGCATGGGTCTACTTGGTTTCTTTGGTAATGGAGGTACAAATTACCTTGAATTCATGAGTTTATGGGATGGATGGAACAGAATAAATATACCACTCATTAGTAATAGAAAACCATCTGCAATCATACCTTTTGGCATTAGGCCAATAGTTTGTATAGTATATAAGCAGATTTGCTGAATTATTTTTAGTATTTTTTTCCTTTATCAAAGACTAAGCTGTTCTCTGCTAAACCTACAGATAAAAAGATGAGTGTTGCCTTGAATTTATATTTAGGAGATGTATTGTTCAATAACAGAAATTTCAGCTGCTTCTTGAAAGGATTTCACTGCGCAGCTGATGCCTTCTGCTGCAGCCTGTGGTTAAGGAATTGAAGGTGGTGGTGTGGTGTAGTGTAGTGGTGTAGTGAGTTGAGCTTGGTGCGAGTTGCATTAATAAGGCTCAAGGGCAATGTTGTGAACTTTGGCAGGTGATAAGTGTAAGGGTTGGTGAATGGAAACTCCCACACAGTTCAAGGGAAGAGTTTATTGAGAGAGGAAAAGAGGAATCTCCAGCCACACTAGATAAGAGTCAGGTAGAACAAGAGAGATTATGGAGGGAGGAGAGAGATTATGTAAGGGGGGGAGCGTGGGGAGGGAGTGTGGCCATAGCAGAAGCAGGGGTGACCTCAGAGGATAGGGAAATGATCTCAGAGACTGAGGGACCTACCACTGCCCCCAGCCATGGAACTTGCATAGGTTACAGGTGCTGGGCATGGACTTCTAGGTTGCCAGACAGAGACCCAGGAAAGGGGCCATTTCTCTTGGGCGGACCTAACAGTAAGGAACACCTATGAGGTTTTATTTAGAGGAATTCTACTTATGTTTTACTTTAGTCTCGAGAGTGTCTGCCGAAAGTGTTTTGAACAGACAATCCAGGTAATATCTGAATGCAAATGTACATGTACAGCAATTAGACTTGAATATATGTGTGTGTGTATCTATACACACACGTATGTATCTAATATACATAGTGCTAGTTCTGAGGCTTGAACCCAGGGCCTGGGCACTGTCCTTGAGTTTCTTTTTGCTCAAGGCTAGCACTGGCCCTTCAGCCACAGCACCACTTCTGGCTTTTTCTGAGTAGTTTATTGGAGATGAGTCTCAGGGACTTGGTTTTGAACTGCAACCCTCAGATTTCAACTTTCTGAGTAGCTATGATTATAGGCGTGAACCACCAACACCCAGCAGACTTGAAAAATATTTATTGAAGCCTTCAGAAACATTAGAAAAGGCCAAATAACAAGACTAGAGGATTGGGGATTGAGTTCCATACAGTTCCATTCAGTTACAATGCAGTGAAGAATCTCAGTGTTATGAAAAGGCAGAAAAATGTCAAGCACTAGCAGTGTAGGGTTTGGGGGTGGGGTGGAAGCGGGTGTGTGCATGTGTATGCCAATATTCGGGCTTGAACTCTCACTCTTGTCTCACTTGTTCATTCTGGTTGGTGCTCTAGCACTCGAACCACACTTCCACTTTGTGGCTTTTGGTTACTTAGTTGGAAGTGGGATTCTTGTGGACTTTACTGCCCAGGCTGGCTTGGAACTTTGATCCTCACATCTAAGTCTCCTGAGTAGCTAGGATTTTAGGCATGAACTACCTTCACCGGGCTAAAATAGGTTTTTATATCTTCCTTTTATAACTCATTGCCATGTTCTACCAATCCAAATTGAAAAATTTATCTGTCCTTCACTATCCTCAT
>NW_012267255.1:6518007-6526072 GCF_000151885.1 Dipodomys ordii | reverse complement strand
ATGAGGATAGTGAAGGACAGATAAATTTTTCAATTTGGATTGGTAGAACATGGCAATGAGTTATAAAAGGAAGATATAAAAACCTATTTTAGCCCGGTGAAGGTAGTTCATGCCTAAAATCCTAGCTACTCAGGAGACTTAGATGTGAGGATCAAAGTTCCAAGCCAGCCTGGGCAGTAAAGTCCACAAGAATCCCACTTCCAACTAAGTAACCAAAAGCCACAAAGTGGAAGTGTGGTTCGAGTGCTAGAGCACCAACCAGAATGAACAAGTGAGACAAGAGTGAGAGTTCAAGCCCGAATATTGGCATACACATGCACACACCCGCTTCCACCCCACCCCCAAACCCTACACTGCTAGTGCTTGACATTTTTCTGCCTTTTCATAACACTGAGATTCTTCACTGCATTGTAACTGAATGGAACTGTATGGAACTCAATCCCCAATCCTCTAGTCTTGTTATTTGGCCTTTTCTAATGTTTCTGAAGGCTTCAATAAATATTTTTCAAGTCTGCTGGGTGTTGGTGGTTCACGCCTATAATCATAGCTACTCAGAAAGTTGAAATCTGAGGGTTGCAGTTCAAAACCAAGTCCCTGAGACTCATCTCCAATAAACTACTCAGAAAAAGCCAGAAGTGGTGCTGTGGCTGAAGGGCCAGTGCTAGCCTTGAGCAAAAAGAAACTCAAGGACAGTGCCCAGGCTCTGGGTTCAAGCCTCAGAAGCAGCACTATATATTTTAGATACATATATATTCAAGTCTAATTGCTGTACATGTACATTTGCGTTCAGATATTACCTAGATTGTCTATGTTCAAAACACTTTCAGCAGACACTCTCCTAAAGCAAATTTGTGAACTAATGCAGTTACTCCATGAGGTTTGGAGTTATGGATGCACAGACCTACCCTACATATGGTGTAGGTAAATTTGAGTAAGTTCAGAGTATCACAAAATTGCTACTGATGGGATGGGAAGGGGACACAGAGGAGGAGCTACAAGGCTTGATAAGAAATGTACTCATTATCTTGCCCATGTAATTGTAACCCCTCTGTACAGTATTTTCACAATAAAACAATAAAAAATAATAAAAATTGCTATTGGACATAGATATACTGCTTACTGCAAACTGCTCTTGTATACTTAGGATAGGATGTTTGGTTTATTTTTCCCATAACACGATCCAACTTCTCAAAAAACATGCTGTCTTTCAACAAATGTAAAATGTTCACTTTATCACATAAAGCAAGCACATTAACCTTGTTTTGGGAGTTAGATTTTCACAAAATGAAGGACATGTAAACAATAATGATTTAAAAACACAATAATGTGGGACTGAGGAGAATCAACTGAGCTGTGGAATGCACATGTGGCAATTTATAATTTTTGTCTTGAAATTTTTCTGATTACATTTTTATCATAGTCAAAATTGTGTATAATGTTTGTGAATAAGGCATGGTATGCACATGAATCCTTTGCAAATCTATGGAAAGCGTTCTAGGTCCTCTTAAGATACTAACCTAAATTGCCTGTTTTTGTATGGGTGTGTGTGTGTGTGTGTGTGTGAGAGAGAGAGAGAGTGAGAGAGAGGAGAGAGATACTGGAGGTTTGGCTCAGGGCCTCTCATTTGCTTGTCAGGTATGGTATCACTAGAGCCATTCTTTTAGCCTGTTTGCCCTTTTTTTGTTTGTTTTTTACATAGGCTTTTTGCCTGTGGCCAATCTTGGACCAGGATCTTCTTAACTGTGCCCCCTACAAAACTGGTTATACTATACTCTGTTTTCAAGTTGTAGTGAGGATTTATTTTAGTATGGCAAGGTCAAAGTAGATTGGAATAGGAATATTTTTCTCTCTTGCAGGAAAAGGATGTTAAAGAATCAAAATTGTGGTTCTTTTTTTGAAAACCCTTATTTTATTGTAAAGATGTTGTACAGAGGGGTTACAGTTATAGTACATTGCTTGTCCAACATTGTTTACCCCCTCCTTTGTTTTTCTCTTACTATCCTTCCCACCCACCTCTCCCACTCCTCCCCTCCCAGAAGTTGTAAAGTTCATTTCCAACATAGTGTCTGGTGAGTGTCATTGTTGCAATTTATAGTTTTCATAACTTTTGATGTGACAAATGAATGTGGCTATATCAGCCTAGTGACTTCTAATCCTTAGACAAAGGTTATGGTTGGGTAAAAGGGCAGGCAAAGCCCACCCAAAACCAGGTGGAAACCTCAGGACTTGGTTTTTTTCTCCCTTTGGAAATACTTTTTATTTTTTGTATTTTTTTCTGTCATCATTAAGTAGTTGTACAAATGGGTTACAGTTCCCTAAGTCAGGTCATGAATACAATGCTTCGTCAATGTCACCTCTTTCAGGAGTTTGCCAGGTTTCCTTTCATTCTTTGCCTGCTTGTTTTTGAGATAGGGTCTCTAACTTTTTTGCTTGGGCTAGTGGTCTGCAACTACTATCCTCCCATTTCACCTCCTACAAAGCTAGGATTACAGGCTTGTGCCACACACTGGCTTTTGTTTATTTTTGTACTTTTAGGGGAAAGGCTTCCTTGTTTTTGGCTTCTGTGATCCTAGATTAACCTGAGTTGTTGGTAAGGCCTAAGATTTTGGGTTGTCATCACCAAATGATGAGAAGAATTTAAAATTGTTGAAATATTTGAGGAACTGTATATATTTAAGAAAACAACTAAAAGATTGGTACAAAAAATTGGGCTAGTATACTCTGGCTCATGACATAGTCTTAGAACTGGTCAATCAATGTATCTTAATTTTCCTAATATAATGAGTACCACCTACAATAAAAGTACAACCTTGACAACATCTGTGTAACCATCATGGACTCCTTTTTTTTTTCTACTTCTTTTATCTAAGCCAATGATTTCTGCCTTCATTATTCCCTTGATGACTTTTAAATAGTTTCATTGGATTTGTAAGTTTTCCAGACACATATAATTAAATACACATAATTAAATGACCAGTCTTCCTGAAACTACTTTTGTCACTTTATAGGGATGAAGTTTATTTATATTGATGTTTTCTGATAGCTGCGTAGGAGTCCAATTCATGAATGGGCCACAGTTTATTTGTTAAACCATGGGCAGGTGTTGGGCTTGTTTGGCAGTTGTGACCTTTTGCTCCTTCACCTTTGTGAGTGCTGCTGTGTTGGTACACACTCCTGGAATAGGAAAGTAAGTTCCTCCTGTGTTGGACTAGGATTGTACTTGTTTGGTTGTAGGCTATGTAACTGGATGTATGACTGATAGACTATAGTTAGCCAAACATTTCCTAAGACTTTTTTTTTTTTTAAATGTTGGTGCTGCTGGGGTTTAAATTCAGGACTTCTCACTTGCTGGGCGGTCTCTTGCTGGGCGGTCACTTGCTGGGCGGACACTCGACACTTGAGCCACGCCGATAGCCTGTGTCTGTAGCACTTTGGAACATTTTGACATTATTCTTGGAATCTATTTTGTAAGACTGGTAAGAGCTCCTTGTTGATATTCTGTCATCTAAAGTGCATAAACAGAATTCTAATTTATGGTAAACTATAATCTCAAAGCAGTAGTGATTCTAAAATTTTATGTATTAGCAAGAAAGTGAGGTTCTGTTAAAGCAGTTTGGATCCTTACCTGTGTCTTGGAATCTATACAACTGACATAGAATTGGAGAATGCATTTTTAACAAATCTCCAGGTGATGTTGGTGCTGCTGGTCTGGGGGCCACATATTGAGAACTATCACTGATGATGAAATTTGGACTAAGTTGTTGAAAATGAACAGATTCAAGAATTGTGGTTAGTCTCTTTTTCTCTCTAATTTTTTTAAGTTTAAATTTTTTATTGTTATTATAAAGGTAATGTTACAGAGGGGTTATGGATACATAACGTCTGATAATGAGTACTTTTATTTTTAGACAATGTCACCCCTTCCCTTGCTTTCTTCCAATTTTTCCCTGTGGTCCCCACCCACAAATTGTATAGTTCATTTTCAGCATAATATTTAGTGAATACCACTGCTGCATTTGTTCATCTTCTTTCTAAAAAATATTTTTATTCTCTTCAGTATTTTTTTAAACTTAAAATTACTTCAGCAGAAATTACTTTAGTAATGAAATACCAAGAAATTGTAATTTAAAATTTTTATTTTAACTTGTGTGTGTGTGCCAGTTTTGGAGCTTGAACTCAATGTATGTGCTTTCCCTGAACTCTTTTGGTCAAGGCTAGCACTATACCACTTGAGCCACAGCTCCACTTCCAGCTTTTCCCCCTCTGGTGATAATTACAGATAGGAGTGGCTCATGGACTTTCTTGCCTAAGCTGTTTTTAAGCTATGGTCCTCAGATCTTGGCCTCAGTTAAATACATTTTTTATTTAACCTTTAATGCAAGATATACTTTAAAGTATTGTTATTTTCCTTAATAATTGTCTTGTAAAATTAAAATTGCTGCCACGTGAGTGCACTGGAAGAACTAGAATTGTTGTGTTATCTCTAAATTGGCCTACTTTTGATTCTGTCCTGGAATCACCTTGCTGCTTCTCTAGTCAGTATTAGATTGAAATTTCTAAGTTGCAGCATGGCTAAAACAGTAAGACTAGTCTATTAGAATATCATAGCTGTGTATCTTGCACTAATACATCCTTGAAGTTGGACCTTCACTCAGCAGGGATGGTTAGGTTTCTCTCATGGGTCAGTGATGAGACGTCACACGAAGTAGGGTACAAGGGTATGGTGACAGACCTGCTGGACAGGAGCTCAGCTAGTGAGAAACATTTCCTTTAAGTTATATCTGCAGCTGGGTGCCGGTGACTCAGGAGACTGAGATTTGAGGATTGTGGTTCAAAGCCACCCAGGCAGGAAAGTCTGTGAGACTCTTACCTCCAATAAATTACCAGAAAACTGGAAGTGGCACTGTGGCTCAAGTGGTAGAGTTCTTTGCCTTGATCTGAAGAGCTCAGGAGAGCACCCAGGCCCAGAGTTCAAGCCCCACAGCCTACCAAAAAATAAAATAAAAAGTTATATTGCGCTATGATAGAGTCCAAAGGAGAAGGGGAATGGCAATTCTGAAAAAAGCTCAGTAATTTGGTTAACTCATGAGTTAAAAGAAATTTTTAAAATCACTACATGTAGTGTTTTGCCTGCTTGTATGCAATTTCCACTTAACTAATTGGAAAAGTTTCTACCTGATTGGAATTTGATTTCAAAGTGAGATGGATGAGAGTGGTCTCCTGTGTGTTTCCCGGAACCACAGCTTCATAGGGCAGCCGGGAGTAAACGTAGGAGGGTGTCTTGGTTAAGGGTGACGAGCTATCATAGATTTGAGGTGTGGCTTTAAACCTAGTTTATGACTTTGGACAAGCAAAAATTTTTGAGCCTCAAATTTCCTTGTCTGTAATGGAGGAAAATATTTCTTTGGATTACTGTGAAAATAAGTACATGAAAAATGAATAGAATTATTTCAAGTAATACATAATCATTTTTATTATTGAAATTATTTACTAAACATTGGATTATGAAGACACTGTATTTACTGTTACAAAAATGCGAATTGTTAGTTGAGCACTGGTGGTTTACACCTACCTGTACTAGCTACTGGGGTCTGAGGATCTTGGTTGAAGCTAACTGGGGCAGGAAAGTCTGTGAGACACTTTTTTCCAATGAATGAACAAAGAGCTGGAAATAAGCTATGGCTCAAGTAGTTATAACAGTGGCTTTGAATGAAAGAACTATGGGATAGCACCCAGGCCCTGAGACCAAGTCCCAATACAGGCACTGAAATTAATTTTTTAAAAAGTTAGAAATAAATAGCCATGCTCACTTCTGTATTAGTTTCCACGAGAACTGAAAAATTATAGATGAGCAGGACATGGGTGGCTCACATCTGTAATTCTATTTACTCAGAAGGCTGAAATCTGAGATTTTTTTTGGGGGGGGGTCCGGTCGTGGAGCCTGAACTCTGGGCCTGGGCGCTGTCCCTCAGCTCTTCAGCTCAAGACTAGCGCTCTACCTCTTGAGCCACAGCGCCACTTCCGGCTTTTTTCTTTTGCTTATGTGGTGCTGAGGAATGGAACCCAGGGCCTCATGCATGCAAGGCAGGCACTCTACCACTGAGCCACCTTCCCAGCCCCCCACTGAAATCTGAGATTTTTATCTCCAATTAGCCATCAAAAAGCTGAAAGGGGAGTTGTGGCTCAAGTGATAGAGTGCTACCCTTGAGCAAAAGAAGCTCAGGAACACTGCCTAGGACCTGAGTTCAAGCCCCAGGACTGGCGCACTCTCTCTCTCTCTCTCTCTCTCTCTCTCTTATAGCTAGTAGAATGAAAATTCTTAAAAGAACATCTAGTTGAGCCTTCTAATTTTACAGACATGGAAACTAACTCCCAAGGAGACAATGAACAATAAAGTTACTTGGTAAGTGATGGAAGTATTGCTGAGACCATAGCACTTAACACTAAATCTGGTACTCTCCAGTATCTGTTAGCTTCCCACAAGGACTGCTCTGAAAAAAAACCTAACAGCTTAATTAGAGAGACCAGACTGAAACCAGTGAACACAGTTCCATTGTAAAGTCACTGTATAATGAAAGTATACATAGATTATTGTGCCTATCTGACATAATTAACCTTAGTTGCCATTTTCACAGGTTTGATATTTTTTTCTTTTTTTGTGCACATTGTTATAAAAACCCTACCATGGATGGGTTATTAATTGTCCTAGGAAGAGACCACCTTCACTGTGTCTGCCAGAACTCTGTGACTTTAGTCTTCACAACAAGTTAAGGAAAGTCTGGCTTCTATGTTTCTCTTTCCTGTTGTCATGATGGGCTAGGTGCTCACAGATATTCTCATTTGTAAATTTTGACACAACAGGGCATTCATTTACACTGCAGTATTCTTGCTCACAAATAATCATTCATGCATTACGCATTCATAAATGTGGAGGATAAGTGTAGGAAGTGAACTTGATTGGTGGAAAGTCTGCCATTTGTTTATTAGGGATTTCTACTGAAGAGCAGGAGGGCTACTCTGTGATTGAGATAAGCCTTTCACACAGACTTCACTTAGGTCTAAAGTGGTTATAGAATGGTACCTGATCCTAAAACATTCAGGCTTATATAAAGTGAAGGTCTTGGCCTTCTACCCCTCCTTATACCCATCTATACCCCCCAAATGGTGATCACATTATTCTCATTAATCCTTAAAAAAAAATCTATGCGCTCTACCATTTTGGCCACATCTCCACTTCCAGCTTTTTGGCCATTAATTGGAGATATAGTCTCTTAGGAACTTTTGCTAGCTTTGAACTGTGATCTGTTGGCTTTGAACCAAGATCTTTAGATCTCAGCCTCTTGAATAACTAGGATTATAGGTATGAGGTACTGGTGCCTAACATGTAGCTTCTTGGTCCCTCAATAAAGAAGAGGATAATTTTCTCATGACAAATTTTGGCTAGAAGCTTCACCAAGATTATTTCCCTTAACCCAGTGGTATTACATACATATGAAATATTTCACATTTTGTTGTTAACACCATTTATGCCCAGTCGGGTGTGATTGAAGTCTGTCTTAAAGAAGGAGGGTAGTGGGAGATTGCTTCCTTAGCCTCTCACTGCAGGAGAGATGGTTGAGTGGACTCCAGTCTCAGGTGGGGGCTAGACTCCTAGCTCTGCTCCTTTGTGACCTTGGGCATATGACCTAACCTCTCAGCCTCAGGTTTTTGTTTTTTTGTTTTGTTTTTAATCTGTGAAATAATTAGTAACATGATAACACAGTTGATAGGAGGGTTGATGACATAAATATTTAGTAAACAGGCACTGCTAAATAACAATGTCTGGCACTTTTCTACTAAATCAGTCTTAGGTGCACTATGCTTTAGTTTTCATGATCATATGAAATAGTTAAATCAGCCTTAAGAAGTAGGCATTTTCACCAACCCAGATGCCCCTCAGTAGATGAAAGGATCAAGAAAATGTGTTATATATACACAATGGAATTCTATGCCTCCATCAGAAAGAATGACATTGCCCCATTTGTTAGGAAATGGAAAGACTTGGAAAAAAGTATATTAAGTGAAG
>NW_012267255.1:6456092-6517845 GCF_000151885.1 Dipodomys ordii | reverse complement strand
GTCCCTCCCCCACAGTATAACCCCTGCTTTCACTGTATTTGATGCCGGTATAATTTGTGGAGGGGAAGGGGAAAAACAAGTCGTTTAAATAAGAATACAGGTGGACCCGTTGCAACAATGAGAATACAAGTTGTCATGTTGAAAACGAACTTTACAACTTTGGTGGGGGCTGGGAGGATTGGGTGGGGGGATGGGAGGGGCTGGGAAGGGATGGGAAGGGAAAACAAAGGAGGAGGCTACAATGCTTGATAAGAAATGTACTCATTATCTTGCCCATGTAATTGTAACCCCTCTGTACAGTATTTTCACAATTAAAAAAAGAAGGCATTTTCATCCTTATTCTATAGGTAAGGAAGCCCTCTTAAAGCCATGGTCTTGAGAAGTGAGCTGGTCACATACCATCTCCAGGACTCAGAGGCATGTGTTGTTTGTATTGTGTTCCTTAACTGTATTTTTTTGTTGTTGTTGTTGGTCGTGGGGTTTGAATTCTGGGCCTCAGTGCTGTCCATCAGCTCTTCAGCTCAAGGCAAGCGCTCTACCATTTGAGCTACAGCGCCACTTCCAGTTTTCTAGTGGTTTATTGGAGATAAGAGTCTCAGGGATGTTCCTGCCCGGGCTGGCTTTGAACCTCGTTCCTCAGATCTCAGCCTCCTGAGTAGCTAGGATTACAGGCGTGAGTCACTAGCGCCCGGCTTAACTGTCTTTCTAATTGCCAGAAAATCAACAAGCATACAAATTGATAGGCTAATACCAGTTTTTGAGTTTGGGTCATTTTGGTATAAAAATTTAGGAAGAACTTATCTCTGAAAAACAGCTATATATACTATTATGCTATATTAGTGAAATAATTTAGATATTAAATTTATAAAAATAGAGCTTGAAGTTAGTGTTCCTATGTGGAAAACACAAACCCTCCTAAGTTTTAAGTAGCACAGGCATTTCTAATGGAATGAAAAGGTAATTTCCTTAGGACAAAATTTTTAGAAGGTAGTATTAGTTATATTTAGTTTTTAAGAGTACCATTTATAGTATGATGATAACTGATTTCCTTTTTGGTAATACTGGGGCTTGTACTTAGAACTTTGTTTTACTTACCCCAACTATCTGGTAGCTTAAATTTGTGATTTGTGTTAAAAACTTTAGTTAAAAACTTTCAGCTTTAGTTAAACTTTTAGATTGTTTTAGTTTTTAGCTGCTTGTAAAAAAATCAGGTGCAGATGCCCAAATGGCATAATGTTACTATGCTCCTATGTAATGAAAAGGTATTATTTTCTGCCACCTGATTGAATTTTGTTCTACAATCCCAATCAGATAAGCATTGTTCATTCTCAAGTTTGAATTCCAAGTGAAGTTGAAAAGAACAATTAAAATAGTGTACTCTGGGCAGGACTCTGGTAATACAGATACTGTTTGTGTTGGGCTCCCTTTTGATTTGCAGATACTTGGAGAAATTGAGAGATGTCAACGAAAGGAGACATGGGAATAAGAGTAAGTGTGTGTGTGTGTGTGTGTGTGTGTAGGTTATGGGGCTTGAACTTGGGGCCTGGGTGCTCCCTGAGCCTTTTTGTGCTCATAACTAGTGTTCTACCACTTGAGCCACAGCACCACTTCTGGTTTTTGAGTGGGTATTTGAAGATAAGAGTCTTACGGGGATTTTTCTGCCCAGGTTGGTTTCAAACCTCGACCTTCAGCCTCCTGATTAGCTAGGATTACAGGCATGAGCCACTGGTACCCAGCCAGAATAATCTTTTTACCTGAAAGATTGGCTCCCTTTTCCCATTGCTGTTTTTTTTTTTTTTTTTTTTTTTGTGGGTCTGGTCGTGGGGCCTGACTCTGGGCCTGGGCGCTGTCCCTCAGCTCTTCAGCTCAAGGCTAGCGCTCTACCACCTGAGCCACAGTGCCACTTCCGGCTTTTTTCTTTTGCTTATGTGGTGCTGAGGAATTGAACCCAAGGCCTCACGCATGCAAGGCAAGCACTCTACCACTGAGCCACCTTCCTAGCCCCTTGCTGTTTTCTTTTATACGTGCTTTCTTGCCAATGTGGACATTTTAATTTGTGATGAGTGAGTTTAAGTAGCATAGGCATTTCTAATGCTTATTCTGTCTGTCAAAGGTTGTAAGAGGAGGGAGTACAGCAAAGTAAAATGTATGGTCATATATATGTAGCCAGAAAAGATGAAGCAAACTAGTCCGAATGTGGAAAACTAGAATTCATGGGCAGGAGCAGGTGGAGGAAAGCTAGATGGAGGGGTTGAGAGGGGATGAACTGCTCTGAATAGACATTGTGGGGAAAGGTGAAAGCACAGCTGGAGGGAGGCGCCACATGTGAACTCACTTGAGTGTGATACCTGCTGTGTGTCAGGAACTTGGCTACAAAGATAAATACTGTACAGTACCAGGAGCAAGATTAATAGGAAACAGGGTAGGGGTAGGGGTGTCATCTTTGAGGCCACTACTTGAACCCCAATGCGCTACCAAGTTGTTGATGTTTTAAGAATTCGGGTCTTGTACTGTGTGTGGTATCTTGTACCTGTAATCCTACGATCATGGTTCAAGGCCAGCCTAGGCAAAAAACTTGGTAAAACTCTATCTCAGCTAATAAGCCAGACATGATAATATGTGTCTTTGATCCTAGTTATGCAGAAGGCCATAGGTAGAATGGTTGTCGTCTGAGGCTAGACCAGAACAAAAAGGTATGGCCCTACCTGGGGGAAAAAAAAAAGAATTCTTGGGATACATAGATGAAATGGTAGAATGTCTGCCTAGCAAGAGTGAGTCCCTTAGTTCAGACCCAGTAGTGTACCCCTCCAAAAACAAACAACAAAAAAGAACCCATGGTTTTAGAGTAGACAGAAAAACATGAATTAATGAACTTTTCTGATAGAAAAAAAATGGGTACCATTAACTAGAATTTGTCAGTGTAATTTCTGTAAATCTGTAAGCTTAGTTTCAACATTGGTGTTAATATTTACTCTAGGATAACGTGTTTCTAAACAAAGAAGCTGTTATTTCTTGTAAAGAAGCAACAAATTTTCAAGTGTGTCTCAATTTAAGAGATAAGTTCTTGTAAGAATTACATTGTTCTGAATGAATTTATTTAAAATGGGTTACAAGAATCAAATCTCTTAAAGAAACTTGATGGGAAATCCTTGAACACTATTTTTTAGTTGCTGTAGTTAGATGTGTGCATAAAGTCGGCAGATTGCATGGTGGTAGAAGGAAAGGAACATAGAATTTGGAAAACTGAGATGTGTCTTGCCTTCATAATGAGAAATGTGACCTTGGGCAATTTTGTGTAATCCCTCTGAGTTCAAGTTTTCTGGCTTTGATACAGAAGAATTTACATGAAATAAGATACTTGAAATAAAGAATGATAGGATTATGAAACTTAGTGAGAAGATTTCATTTTCTTTCAGAAGAGTAGTGAATTCTTAAGTAGACAGCTTTATCAGTGTTCTATCCAGATTCTAACTAGAAAATGCTACTGGATAATCCTTAAGTTTGCATAATCATTTTCCCCAAAAAGACCAGACTAGCCTTCTTTTATATCTGAAATATATAGTATTGGTACTTTGCAATCCCTAGCAACATACAGGGAAGATAAAGTAGTTCAAAAGCACTACCTCAAAAGTGGTAAGCTTGGAGGCTGGGAAGGTGGCTCAGTGGTAGAACGCTTGCCTTGCATTCATGAGGCCCTGGGTTTGATTCCTCAGCACCACATAAGCAGAAAAAAAAAAAGCCAGAAGTGGCGCTGTGGCTCAAGTGGTAGACTGCTAGCCTTGAGTTGAAGAGCTGAGGGACAGTGCCCAGGCCCAGAGTTCAGGCCCCACGACGGGACCAAAAAAAAAAAAGTGGTAAGCTAACTTTTTTATTGGTTATTATAACTTAGTGCAGTTGGTAAGGTTTTCCATTTGAACACTATTGATTAGAGAGAAGGAAGTGTTAGATCACTGTATACACACTGTCTACTAATAGTGAATAAAATGGTGTCTTTGTTATTTGGAAAAGTAAAGTGCTCTGCAACTTTTATCTAAGCTACTATTGAGGCTGAGATCTGCAAATCACAGGGAAGTCTGTGAGACACATATCTCAATTAACTACCAGAAAACTGGAAGTGGTGCTGTGGCTCCTAGTGGTGGAGCACTAGACTTGAACAAAACAGCTCCAAGACAATGCCCAGGCAGGCCCTGAGTTCAAGCCCCAGCAGCAGCCAACAAATTAAAAAGGAGGGAGAGGGAAAGGAAGGGGAGAAGGGAGGAGGAACACTTTTAAACAGTGCTGGGGATTGAACTCCTAGCAGACAAGGATTCTATAGCTGAACTATATTCCTAGCCCATGAGTATTTTTTAAAATTAATTTACAGATTACATTATAGGTTTATTTCTTTAATGTATTTCAGAGATATCCCCTCCAAATCTTATATATATAATTTTTTGTCTCAGTATGGGAGCTTGAACTCTGGGCTTTAAGCTTTCCCTTAAGCTTTTTTACTTGAGGCAGATACTCTGCCACTTGAGCTACTTCTGCTTTTGACTTTTTGCTGGTTAATTGGAGAGAAAGGTCAGATTTGTGTTCTTAGGGTGGTTTTGAACTGCGACTCTGTTATCTTAGCCTCTGAGTAGCTAGGATAACAGTAGTGAGCCATCAGCGATCAGCTTTAATTTCTTTATTCTAAATGTTTTGATTATAAAATTCACCTGTCACAGAATCTACTCGTTGTACATATAGAGCATTTATAGAACTTTGGTTTCTACATCATTTGACCCTAAAACATGATTAACTGTATTGTTTTTCCTAATGAAATAGCAGTAACAACACCAGTATTACACTAATGTAACTCTTTATATGATTTGTCATAGATAATACATTGTATAATAGTTTTCTCTGACTTGACTAGTGTAATAGAAATTTGTGTTCTAGTGGCAGGTTTGTAGTGGAGTCTGTTGCTCTTAAGGCCTTTAACTTGCAGTGGGTTGGTGATGGATGGTATTAGTTTTGTGCCTGTTGCTTTTAAGGCCTTTAACTTGCAGTGGGTTGGTGATGGATGGTATTAGTTTTGTGCCAAGCAGAGCTGCTTCTGTTTACCTTTTTTCTATTTGAAGTTAGTCTGAATGTATTTACAAATCTTTATATATAAAATAGTTTCAGCAGTCAAATTTCAGCTATAATTGAGGTATACTATTAACACCTTGCTTGAATTCCTCTTGGTTTTCAGGTGTATATTAAGAGTCTTTAGTGTCTCAAGTTTTCTTGGGGAAAAAACAACTGGCTGGGTCATTTTTAACACAAGTTTCATGGTATAAACTTTGGTGCATCATTGAACAGAAGTGGATTTATAGACACTTTTAGATTATGTGAAATCCTATTTTATAAATAGGTCCTTTGTTTCATAGGACTTCAAAAATGGAGTTATAGTTTTCATTGTAAATGTTTAACTAGACCTGGAAAAGGAAAAATTCAAGGTCTACACTTGAGAGATAAGCTTAAATTCACAGAGAAAGATTATCAGAATAAAATTTGAAGAATAGTTTATGTAATATACATTTTGGTGTTTATTCTGTGTAGGGAGAAAGGACAGGGATATATTCTGTCTTTCATACACTTAACAGAAGAACAAAAACATCTTGAAAAGATGCCAATAATTTGTTTTCCTCTGATCATTTCCCTCCACAAACCTATTGTGTTTTTTTTGTTTTGTTTTTGTTCTTTTTTTTTTTTTGTCACCTGTGGGGTTTGGGCTCTGTCCCTGAGCTCTTTAGCACAAGGCAAATGCTCTGCCACTTAAGCCACGTTGCCACTTCTGGTCTCCTGGTGGTTAATTAGAATCTCACAGACTTTCCTTCAGGGTGGCTTTGAACCATGATTCTCAGATCCCAGCCTCCTAAGTAGCTAGGATTATAGGTGTGAGCCACCAGTACCTGGCAAACCTATTGTTTTTATAAGGAAATGGATTTCTGGATCTTTTTTTTCCCCTGGACTTGGAGCTTGAACTCAGGGCCTGGGCACTGTCCTTGGCATTTTTGCTCAAAGCTAGTGTTGTACTACAGCTTCACTTCTGATCGGTTATAAAAGTCTCATGGACTTACAGACTTTGCTGTCCAAACTGGCTTCAAGCCATGATCCTCAAATCTCAGCCTTCTGAGTAGCCAGGATTACAGATATGAGTCACTGATGTCCAGCAATGACTAGATCTTCTAAGGATCTGAGTTCAACATTTCCTAGGAGCCAGCTGAGCATGTTGTTATAGATTGCATAATGTATGTATGTATGTGTGTGTGTGTGTGTGTGTTTGTGTGTGTGTGTGTATACATATTTTCTTATACTAGGGCTTGAACTCAGGGTCTTAGCTTTTATACTCAAGACTGGTGCTCTACCTCTTGAGCCACAGCTCCACTTCTGGCTTTATGCTTGTTAATTGGAGGTAAGAGTCTTTCAGATTTGTCTTCCAGGGCTGGCTTCAAACCTCAGACCTCAGATCTCAGCCTCCTGTATAGTTAGGTTTACAGACATGAGACATTGGTGCCCAGATGTTACAGGTTTTAGAACCTTTATATCAAGTAGCCCTTTAGGGGTAGGGAAGATGGAGCCTGCAGAATCATTTGGCACATGATGGATCAGATGTGTACTTCTCGTATGTTTCTTATTAGCTGTCTCTGGTGGTTTCCTTGCGTTGATTATTTTTTACGGTGTATGAATGATGTTATAAGTATCCAAATAGTTCTTGGCAGCAAAAGGTTCTCCCTCTCTAGCTCTAGATGATGATGAATATAGTGATTATTCTTTACAGTCAGCTTGATTGGACTGAGAAGCTCCTATGAAATTAGTGTTTCCAGAAGGTTTTACCTAAAGGAGGAAGACACACCCTGAATATGAGCAGAATCAGCTCTTAGGCTATGGAGACCTGATAGAATAAAGGCAAACAACAACAAAACCAAAACCAAACAAAAGATGAGAAAGCGAGCATACTCTCTTCCTGGCCACTGTGGTGTGAACCAGTCTGCTCCGCCATGTTCTCCCAACTGTGAATGACTGAAACCTCTGAAAGTGTGAGCAGAATCTTTACTTGTTTCTCTTAGGAATTTGCTCCAGGCCACAAGAAAGTTAACCAACATAGTGAAGATGATTTGCTAATTATGTGTGACCTTTGTGCAGAGGAGTGTACTCAATATTATTTCTTTTAATGATTAAGAAACTTATTAAAGTATCAGGATTAAGTCAGTTTATCTCAAATTGAACTGCTTAAGTTGAAACAGGGTTTTAAAGAGGTTAAGTAATTTATGCAAGTCAGAGCTGCTATAGAATAGATGGCTTAGTTGTCCATTTTACTTTTAGCTATGTTTCTTGCAAGCAGAGACTCAGCCTTTATCCTGCTCATTCTGCTGCTGAGCAGTGGGAAAATGGAAAATAGTCCAAGGAGTCTTCCTTACTAAGGTGCAGGAGTAGAAAACTAAAGAGAACAGTGCCAGACTAGATAATCCATGTGTGTTTGTGTACATACAAAATGAGAAAAGGCATCTTTTGTGTTAGTGTATACTGTATGCTGCTCTGTGATGGGAAGACATCCTAGATTACTTTTTTGCTCCATTTCAGTTCAAGTCCTGGTGGCAATTCTTTCTCCATAGCCTATCCCTGCATTCACCTGTTCCCTGCCTCTGCTGTTGAAACTGAAATGTAACCTTGGTGGCCTTTACTGTTGCCTGCCTACAATGTATCCATGGTGTAGTCTGAGTGATCTTTTTTGTCTAAAACCCTTCAAAAAATTTGCATTGCACTTTAGAGAAATCCAACTCCTACTTTCTTGCCTTATTATGCTTCAAACACATTGGTCTTCTGTGTTTTTCTTAAGTTTATTTCTCTAGCATCTGCCCAAAGTGTTAGCATGTGTCACTGGTTTGCCTGCAGTTTTCACATCCTCTTCCTCCTGTCCCAATCAATTGCCAGTTGTCATTAATAATTTCATTTGACTTGTTTTTATTATGATGGGGAAATATTTCCATTTTTAAGACTTTTGTTACACATTGGCAAATTGCTGATGGTATTAAAACAAGTTGCTGTTCTTTCAACAGCAATGCATTGGGAGTTTTTCCTACATCTGTGCCAGCATTGCAAATGATAATTCAAACAAAAAATAGGAATGTTGGCCAACAAGTTTTTCATCTTGCCATCTACATAAATAAAAATTATACTTTTATTTTAAAGGATATACTATAGACATAATATGCGGTACAATGCTGCATGTATCTTAAAATTACATTGTTAGCTGTCAGGTTCCAATATCATATATGTGAAGTAATGTGAAATTATCCCAGGATAACATGGGAAACCTTTGATCTTTCTTTTCCCCATTAGTTTTTAGTTTTACAATTTAGTTTTACAAGGTTTATACATTACAGATGTAATTTAGTTGTGTATGGTTTTACTATGATGTTTATATACATAATGTACTTTTATCATTCACAATTCTATTATTATAGGAATCCATTCTTCCCCCTTAACAGGTTTTTTGTAAATTTAAAAGAATCATTTCTTTTTATTATTTTTAGGTGTTATTATAAAAGTGATATACGCAGGGATTACAGTTACATAAGTCAGGTACATCCCTTTTTAGACAAAGAATCATTGCCTGTAGTTAAATTGGGAAGTACTAGATCCTAATGTAAATTAGAACTGTATACTAAAGGCTAAAAGTATTACATAAATAAAAATATACAACAAAAGAAAGTCATCTTCAAAAACTAAAATAGAAAGCATAATGTTTTAAGGTAGAAATGGGTAAAATAGAAATCAGGATACAGTTATCTGGAACGACACAGTCTAAAGTTGGTTGTTTTTTTGTTTGTTTGTTTTGTGCCAACACCAGGGCCTCTAACCCTGTACTTTTTGCTGGTTAATTGGAGATGGAGTCTCACTGACTTGTCTTCCCTGGCTGGCTTCAAACCATGATCCTCATCCTCACATCTTAGCCTCTTTGAGCAGGTAGGATTATATGTAAGCCACCAGCTCCCAGCTGAGATGGATTTTTTTTTTGCCAGTCCTGGAGTTTTTCTGTTTATGTAGTACTGAGGAACCCAGGGCTTCATGCATTCCCAGCCCCCCTTTTTTTTTTAAAGTTTTTTTTTGAAAAGTATTTTAAGGTCTTCTGCTTGCTCTACATCTTCTGCATTCCCACACTGTGATTATCCCCCCCTCCCACCGTTGCAGGTAAATGCTTATATCATTTTTACAGTGGTTGTAGCCTGAAATGCAGAACTCCAAGGGGCTCACAGAGTGCTCTGGGACATCCCATTTGGGAGGAGGAGGAGAGCCACATTGCTCCTGACACTCAGCAGGCTCTGTTAGCACCAGTAGTGGCTGAGCCATTGCAGAGAGAGAGATGCTGACTTTGGCCAGGGCAGCTGGTAAGGGGATGGTTCTTGCTGCTCTGAGGCCTCTGGATGCCCAAGTGCCACCTCTGGCTCCACAGCTGGCAGAGGTGGCTGCCAGTCCCATAGTAATTGCAGCTCCTCAGAGCAAGGATGTTGTCCTGAATCCCTGCAAGGCTGGGTCCCCATGTCGAAGCAGCCTAGATGTCTCCAGACAAACTTGAGTACCAGCATCCTCGGCTTCCAACTGTGGAGAAGGCCTTTGGAGATCAGGTGGAAACTCAGCTGGACCCAAGGAGGGAAAAGTAGAAGTCTCCAGAAGGCTGTCTTGGCATGCTGGCCAGTCTCTCGAGGTCAGGACTGACTATGTTAAGGCCCGTGACACGAGTGTGGCTCCAGAGGGTAGCTTGATCCGAAACATGTTCTGATTCTCGGGGAGAAGCAGCCTTTCTTTCTTTGGATTCCTGGACGGCCCAAATGGCTAAAGTAGTTGGGGACAAATACTCCAGGCAGTTCTGGGTCTGCAGTAGAGACCTGCGCCCAGGCCCTGTTCTTACCAGGGTTCTTCTGGTTTCTCTTTGATATCCTAGCTCTACAGTTCTGAAACCAGACCTGGGTTCGAGGCTTAGGAATCTGAGTCAGCCCAAAAGTTCTTCTGTCTTGCTGAAACCAGAATACCGTTTCTTCTCAAAGGCTCGATAAGCACTTTGCACTAATCTTTGTCAGATTTGTTCCTCATGTGTCTCTTGCCTGGTTGGTTGAGGTCCTCGCCTGATGGGTTTCCTTATGGTTTTTTAACATACGTAACCGTACTTTACTCGTATTCCCTTCCTTCATCATCTTCTCCATCTCCTTCCTCCCACATGCCCCTCCTCCCCCAAATAATTTCTCTCTTACAGTCATGTCTCTCTTTTTTAAGGCCTAGATCACACATATGAGTGAAGAGTAATATTTGTTTTTTAAAGCCTGGCTTATCTTGCTTTACATGATACTTCTAATTCTATCCATTTTCCTACAAACAACTTTATTATTTATTGATAAAAATATGTATGTATTATGGTGTTATATATTATTACAGTATTGTGGTATTTTATACTACATTTTTAAATTCACTTACCAGGCATCTAGGCAGGTTCCATGGCTTGGTTATTATGAATAAACCTGGGTATGCAGGTATCTCTTGTGTGGTGCATACTTAGATTCCTTCAGAAATATTTCCAAGAGTGGTATGTCAGGGTCATATACGATAGTTCTATTTTTAATTTTTGGAGGAATCTTAATACTGATTTCTCTAGTGCTTCCACTAATTTACATTTCCCCTTTGGTTTTCTTGATGATAGCTCTGATTGGGAGGAGATGGAATTTCAATGTCGATTTGATTTGTATGTTCTTTATGGCTAAGGATGTTGAACATTTTAAAATACATTTTTGGTCATTTATACTTCTCTTGAGAACTGTTCATTTGCTCATGTATTAATGGGATTGTTCTTTTGGGTTTTTAGCTTTTAGAGCTCATTTTCTGGATATCTATTTATCTGATGAATGGGTAGCTAAGTTATTTTTTCTCTATTCTGTAGGTTTGTCTCTTTATTTGGGTAGCTGTTTTTTTTATTTTGGATAATTGATACTAATTTGATGCAGTCCCACTTGTCAGTTGTTCGTATTTTCTGAACAATTGGAATGCTATTCAGAATTCCTATATCTTCAAGTGTTTTCCTTTTTTTCCTTTACTCTAGTTAGTTACAAGTCTTAAATTACAATCTTTTGGTCCATTTTCAACTGATTTTTGTATAGAGTGAGATTAATCTAATTCCTCTGTTCTTTCATAGTGTTTTTCCAACACTATTTGTTGAAAACGCTTTCTTTTTTGCCAACATACTGTTTTTGATTCTTTTGTCAAGAATCATATGGCTATAGCTGTGTCTGTTTCTGGATCTCTTCCATGGGTTTACATGACTGATTTTGTTATGATAGTTTTATAGGTCAATTTGAAATCAGATATTAGGATACCACCAGCATTGGTCTTTCTGCTCACAGTTGTTTTGATTATTTGAGGTCTTTTGTCCTTCCATTTGAATTTTTTAAATTGAGTTTCTTGTTTCTGAGAAGAATGCCATTAAGATCTTGGTGGTATTGCATTGAATCTGTGGACTGGTAGAATAACCATTTTCATAGTATTCTGCAAATATGAACATATATGAGGTCTTTATCTTTTAGTGTCTATTTCAGTTCTTTTCTTCCATTTTATATAGTTTTTATTTTCATTACAGAAGTCTTTTGCCTTCTTGGTCTAATTTATTTATTTTCTGGCAGTATTGGGATTTGTATTCAGCCTTGTGCTTTTTAGGAGGATGTACTGATGAGCTATACCTTTGGCCCAAGTTTTCTCTTTTTTGTGTGGCTTTTGCAAATGAGATTGGTTATTTTATTTTTCAGTGTCATCAGTATTGGTTTATAGAAAATGTAATGAATTTTGTATGTTAGTTTTGTATCCTAATGCTTTGATAAAGGTATTAGAGGTAAAAGTTTTTTTTGGCTGAGTCTTAGAATCATATCCACAAATAGGAATAATAAGACATTTATTATTTGTAGCTTTATATTTCTCTTGCCCTATTGTTTTACCCAGGGATTAAAGCACTATATTGAGTAGAAGTAGACATCCTGTCTCATTCTTGACTTTAGAAGAAATGATTTCAGATTTTTCCCATTCAGTATAATGTTGGCTATAGAGGTCATATGTAAGTTGAAGGAAGTTCCTGCTGTAGCTGGTTTCTTCAATTTTGAAAGAACATTGAATTTTGTCAAACACTTCATTTTATTGTGAAGGTGTAATGTACAGAGGGGTACAGTTACATAAGTAAGGTAATAAGTCCATTTCTTGTCAAACTTGTTACCCCTTCCCTCATTTTTCTCCTACTTTCCTTCCCCCACTCCCCAGTTACACAGATCATTTCCAACATACTGTCTTGTGTATATCGCTGTTGCCTTGGCTCTCCCATTGTCCTTTGTCTCACCATTATATTGTTCCCCTTCCTTTCAGTAATTCAAATAAACATATATAGTACAGGGTATCAAAATCAAATAAACTGACAATGGGATATACCATAGGGGGAAGAACATACAAAAGAAACAAAAAACCACATGGTACATTAAAAACAACAACAAAGAAAATCTCTTGTGTCCGTGTCTTGGAGTTTGTTTCACTTAGCATCATCTTATATGGTCATATGTACATAGCTATTGAGTTTTTCTGTATCTGAGATGACCATATTTTTCTACTTTATTCTGTTTATATATTTCTATTTAAGATACTTACTGATCTGTTTATGTTTACACATCCTTTCATACCAAGGATGAAACCATCTTGATCAGTGAGTGGTTTTTGTTCTTTTTTAATGTACTGAATTCATTTAGAAAGTATTTTATTGAGACCTTTTGGATATTTAACTTAATCATGATTCTTATACATATTATGTAATACATATTTTCTATAATTATTAAGCTTTACTGTGCTCTGTCGACTTAAAAATAAATATTGCAAAATCCTTCTGTTTTAAACACATAATACATTGGTTTTATATTGGTGTTTATATTTTTGGTGATCTGCAATTATTCTTTAATTTCCTTTTAAGGAGATGCCTACATAGAAGAGTGATAGCAGCTGTTCTACATGTTTCAGTGCTGAACTACTTCCTCAGGTATCCTGGCTCTGGAAATTGCTATGGGAGATTGGATGACTGTTACAGATCCAGGTCTGCCTGCAGGTAAACTGAGTCTAGAATAAGTGGAAACCTGTAAAGGTGACCTTCTTTAAATAAAATGAAATAGTTACTGCAGATATTGAAGATGTTCCCAGTGAGAAAGATAGATGCCTATAAAATTCCTATGTTCATCCACAGAGTTATCATAGAAAGCTAGGAATATGCCATATTTATGGCAGTTCAGTGCTTTTTAGATATATACTAATTATCTTTTTAGGAAAATTTTATGTTCTTGAAATATGTTCACTGGCAACTGCAGTGTGTTTCTTTTTCTTTTTCCTCAGTAAGGCAAAGTTTATTTCTAATATTTTTCTTTAACTTTTTGAGTTGCAAAATCTTTGAGTGGCATAGAAAATATGCTATTTCCATTATTTTTATAACCCTAAACTAATGGAAGTTAAGGTATATTGTCATCAAGAACATATTGATAGCCAGGCGCTGGTGGCTAATCCCTGTAATCCTAGCTACTAAGGAGGCTGAGATCTGAGGATCAAAGCCAGCTGGGACAGGAAAGTCTGTGAGACTCTTATCTCCAATCAACCACTCAGAAAATAAGAAGTGTTGCTATGGCTCAAGTGGTAAAGTGCTAGCATTGAGCTGAAGAGCTGAGGGACAGCGCCCAGGCCCAGAGTTCAAGCCCTACAACTGACCAAAAAAAAAAAAAAAAAGAACATACTGATTAGAACCATGCCTACTAGGTACACCACTTTAAATTTCTTTTTGGGAAAAAAAGTATGTAGGTTTCATATAAAAATGGCTTTGTCTTAATTTGGAAATACTTTAAAATACAACTGTATATGTACATATATAGTTGTAACTAAAAAATTTGGGTAGTGAAGATTATGAGCTTTATGTGGATTTTAATAAGTCACTTATATGAATTCTTTTTATTTTTTCAGAAAGCAAAACTGTCTCTCAATATACCTCAGAAAAAAAGATGTCTCCATCAAGTTTATACTCGCAACAAGTGCTCTGCTCTTCAATACCGTTATCAAAAAACGTGCACAGTTTTTTCAGTGCCTTCTGCACAGAAGAAAATATTGAGCAAAGTATTTCATATCTTGATCAGGTAACATGTTTTTGAAAAGAAACATGTTATATAATAAAAACTATTAAAGGTATAAGAAAAAAATGTCAAGTACAGTCTAATACAAGATAACTATTCTGTTGTAAGCAGCTGGGCCCCCTTATTATCTCAAGCCCTTATGCCAGTTCTGTTCATAGATGACTGGAGAGCAGAGTTCAGAATAATCATAGTTTTTAAATTTTTTTTGTTTTTTATAATATTTAGTATTTTCTCAATGATCTGGGAATAGTTTTCTATTTCAGAAAAGATTCAGTAAGTTATCTTGTAACTGGCCTTTAAAAACTTGGCTTTCATGGACAAATAAACATTTTACAATGTTTTGAAATATACATTGTAAAATGGCTCTATTGAGATAATTAATAGGCATGTTTCAAACTTAGCAAGAATCCTTCATATCTGGTCTCAGTGATTTCCAATAATAAAGTACATTGCTATTAGTTGTACAATATCATACAAAGTACAATTGCTTTGTTACTGAAGTACATTACTAGGTTATGTAATAGATCTTGTTCTTCCTATTTAACTGAAATTTTATAGCGTTTGCCAGCGTCTGCCTAAGAAAACATTTTCTCCTTCTAGGAACTGACTACTTTTGGCTTCCCTTCATTATATGAAGAACCCAAAAGTAAAGAGAAAAAGAGAGAATTAAATATAGTTGCTGTTTTAAATTGTATGAATGAGCTACTTGTACTTCAGCGGAAGAATCTTTTAGCTCAGGAAAATGTGGAAACACAGAATCTGAAACTGGGAAGTGATATGGACCATCTACAGAACTGCTATGCAAAACTTAAGGTAAAATTGCATATAATCTTTAGTTTTGTTTTGTTTTGGTTATTTGTCCTGGGGCTGGGCTTGGTCACTGTCCCTGAGCTCAAGTCTAGCACTCTACCACTTTGAGCCACAGCTCCACTTCCTGTTTTGTGGCGGTTAACTGGAGAGCATTCACCTTGAACTGAAAAACTCAGGGGCAGCATCCAGGCCCAGAGTTTAAGGCCCCCACCACCCAAAGAAAAAGAGTCTCACAGACTTTCCTGTCCCCCGCTGGCTTCAAAGCACCATCTCAGATCTCAGCCTCCTGAGTAGCTAGAGTTACAGGCATGAGCCACTGACACCTGGCTATAATCTGTATTTTAATGTCATTATTATAACATTCAGAGCTAGAGATTTTATTGACTATCAGACAGGTATTAGGGTTTTTTTTTTAAGTTTTCAGACTTACTTTAAACATTAAAATGAGCTTAAAATAATTTGTGCAAATCAGCTGTATTGCTTCCTAATATCTTTATTGAAAGCACTGATTTTATTAACTTTTTTAATATGTATTTTTTATTGTAAAGATATTATACAGAGAGGTTACAGTTACATGAGAAAGGTAATGAGTCCATTTCCTTTTTTTGGGGGGGGGGTCCGGTTGTGGGGCCTGAACTCTGGGCCTGGGTGCTGTCCCTCAGCTCTTCAGCTCAAGGCTAGCACTCTACCACTTGTCACAGCGCCACTTCCGGCTTTTTTCTTTTTGCTATGTGGTGCTGAGGAATCGAACCCAGGGCCTCAGCATGCAAGGCAAGCGCTCTACCACTGAGCCACCTTCCCAGCCCAGTGAGTCCATTTCCTATCGAGCATTGTAACCCCCTCTTTTGTTTTTCCTACCATCCCTTTCCTCCCCACCTTCCTGACTCCTTCCCACCCCCCACCTCACCCCCCAAAGTTGTAAAGTTTGCTTTCCACATAGTGTCTTGTAAATCTTGTTGTTACAATTCGTCATCCTGTATCATTATCTCAGCATTTTGTTATTTCTCTTCCCCTCCCCAAATTAGAAAAATGTGTATATAATATGTAGGACACTGGAATCAAATAATGACAATAGGGGTTACATGGGGGAAGAACATAACAAAGAAACAAAAAAAATCACTTAGTACATTATAAGTACATTAACAAGAACAGCAAGAAAGATAAAATCTCTTGTGTCCCTGCCTTGGGGTTTATTTCACTTAGCATCATCTTATCTGGTCATATGTACATAGCTTTTGACCTCTTCTGCTTGTCCTAGACATATACTAGTTATTGCAGATAAGGGAAACCATGGGACCTATGTTTCTTTGGGTCTGGCTTACTTCGCTTAATATAATTTTTTACTAGTTTTTCTATTTCCTAATTGTTTAGTGACTTGCTGAATCTACAGAGTATTAGATTTAGGAAATATTTATGTTCTGAGAGAAATAAAATAAGGATTTTCACTCTGCATCTAATCTCCATATATTCTTAATCAAAATATTTTTGGAGTGCATGTGCAAAAGGAGCCAAAGGTCAATAATGAAAACAAATCAGAGAACCAGGAGAAGTTTTGAGGGATGTAGAAAAGACCATAGAAGAATTATTTAGTTAACTTTTCTTTGAAAAGAGGAAACTTTCCACAGAGCTACTGTTTGAAAATTAGAATATTCTATAAAATGGCATGTTGCACAGTTGCTATTTATGTGAATTCTGATTTAGCGTGTCACTGCCTAGTGCTGTGTTATGCTATTTTCTTAGCTCACACATGGTGCTAATGATATATGTCTCTTTAATATTTTAGAATTTTGTATGTCCTATTTGTGGGATAGCTCATCCAACTATGTGTCTTGGATGATGTGATAACCTGTGGTAGGCTGATCAGGGTAGTCAGTATCCAGTAAGCTTATATAAATGCCTGTGAGTTGTAAATACATACTAATCTAGATAGAGTCACTGGTGGCAGATCTTATTATGGATTAGCGTTAAATATGTTCCATATATGTAAGCCCCAGAAGATAGTATGGCCATGTGCCTTATAGGTTACTATTAAACAGTCATATAGTGATGTTTGTAATCTTGAGTTGTTAAAGCTTTCCTTTAAGAACTGGTCATGTATTAAGACTACCCAGAATGTTATCCAGGATACAGTTTTTTTTGGTGGGGGGTGGGTGGCGGTCCTATGGTTTGAACTCTGGGTCTGGGCACCATCCCTGAGCTTCTTTTGGTCAAGGCTAGCTAGTGGTCTACAACTTGAGCCCACAGCACCACCTCCAGCTTTTTCTGAGTAGTTTATTGGAGATAAGAGTCTCACAAACTTTCCTTATGGGCTGGTTTCAAACTTTGATCCTCAGATCTCAGCCTCCTGAGTAGTTAGGATTACAGGCATGAGCCACTAGTTCCCCCCCCCAGATTCCTTCTAATTAGGGATTTCTTTGATAAAATTCTGGGCCAGAATCTTATGTTAGTTAAGCTGTAGTCTGTAAAATGGAGAAAGTTGTTGATTTATCCTCAAAACTTATTTTCTATTTCTTTCTCTCTCTTTCTTTCCCTCCCCTTTTCCCTCCTCTTTCTCCCTCCCTCCTTGTCTCTGTTTCTGTCTCTGTCTTTATTTCTTATTTCTCTCTCTTTCTCTCTCTCCCTCTCCCTCCTTTTTTCCTTCTTCGCATATTGAGGATTGAACTTCATGTATGCAAGGCAGCTGCTGTACCACCTGATCTAAACTCCCAGCACTTCTGTTTTTATTGTTTTTGAGACAATGTCTGAAACCTACCTTTGCCCAGGCTGTTTTCAAGCTCTTGATCCTCCTTTCTCTTTCTCCCCCCCCCTCCCAGAATAGCTGGGATTATAAGGAAACATTACCACTTGTAGCTCTATGCTGGATATTTCAAAATCTAATATTTGATATATCTACCTGGTATGCAATTTTTATTGAATTATCTATGTGCTAAGTATTGAGTTTCAAAGACAAAACCCCAATCCCTACTCATGAGGAATTTGTAGTCTTTAGTACAATGAGGCATGTGGGGCCATAATAATTTGCTTCATTAATTATTCTTGGTATAGTAGATAACTAGTTTCATAGATCAATCTTGAGCTGAGATTTATATGAGTGGGGATTTGCTAGCATCTGATACCAATATTCCATACAGAGCATGTAACTTGTATAATATCATGAAGGTTTGAATGAATGGTAATTGTACATTCAGTGAACTGTAAGTAGTTTTGAAAGGAAGGCCTGGAATGTGTAAAGAATGAAGAGTAAGAGATGAGGCTGGACTCTGGGATCCAGGCAGTCTAAAAGATGTGGTACAGAAAAGAGTAGGCAATGAAGAAGATATATGTAAATATTTTAATTTTAGGGTGGATAAATTGTTGGGAGAATGCAGATTCCTGCATGAGATGGAGAGAAAGAAACTCAGAAAGCCTGCTGACCAGGACAATGTTTTCAAAGTTTCACAGACGCTTTGGGGCTTGAACTAAGAGGGTAGTGTTTCTGCCCTGCTGCCATGCTTGGTTCTTTCCCAAAGTCAGAGAATGATGGCATTGCTGTAGCTGAGATTTTCAAAAGTGTGTTGTCAGAAGTAAGAGTTCTAAAGTGAAAAAATGTTAATGTCCAGTAGCAACATCATGGAATATGTTGGGTCTTTCAAGAGAATCATTTAAAGCTGTTTTCTGTATACAGACTTTTGTATATAAAAGCAATTAATTTTGGTAGTTTAATTTAAATAAAGTTTATAATTTCAGTTTGAACAACATTATAAAATATTTGCTCTGAAAAAATTGGATGTGCCACTAAGCTCCATTTTTAACTAACAAACTAGGGTGTGTAACTTCTGTTACTGATCTTTAAAGAATTCAGGTCTTCTGAGTCAGATATAATGAAATTGGCATCTGGGTGTTTTAGGAACAATTGGAAACTTCCAGAAGGGAAATGATTGGCCTTCAGGAGAGAGACAGACAGTTACAGTGCAAGAACAAGAATTTGCATCAGCTTCTGAAAAATGAGAAAGATGAGGTGAGTCGTCAGTTTCTGTACATAAAGCTTAAGTGAATTTTGGATTTTGTTCTTAGAACCATAATAGTCACTTACTTAAAAAAATAAAGGGACCTAAAAAGAAAAAGAGAATATCATTCTTCCTATATTAAATTGGTATGGTCTACAACATCCCAGTGTATATAACATTGTATCATATTTAACCTAGCAGTCAAAAGTTCTCTCTACAGTAGTCTCTCTCTGTCTCCCTGAGATCCAGGTGGCTTATTAAGCCATACCTGATAATAAGCAGTGTCCTGTGCCATCTACCCTGACCTCTTTTCGATCACCTTTTATCAGACAGAGTGATACTTTAAATAGAGATTTTTCTTATTTACCATAGCTAAGATACGGAACCAACCAAGATGTCCCTCAGTAGATGAATAGATCAAGAAAATGTGGTACGTGTGTGTGTGTGTATGTGTGCGTGTGTGTGTGTGTACACACATACATACACAATGGAATTCTGTGCCTCCCTCAGAAAGAATGACATTGCCCCATTTGTTAAGAAATGGAAAGACTTGGAGAAAATTATATTAAAGTGAAGTAAGCCAGGCCCAAAGAAACATAAATACCATAGTACCATAGTTTCCCTTATTTGCAATAACTAGTATATATCTGGGACAAGCAGAAAAGGTCAGATAAGATCATGTTAAGCAAAATGAACCCCAAGATAAGGACACAAGTGTTTTTTTTTTCTTGCTATTGTTTCTAACATATTTATATAAAAAATACAGATCTTTTATCTCTGTTTTACTGTATTTAGTATCTGACATGTCTCTTCTTTCACTATGTTCAATATTGAATTGCTCATCTAGTTAGCCACTTACTTGGTTAAATAGACAACAAGTGCAATTCATATAAAACAAAAACAAAAGCCTTGTTACCAAGATGAGATTAATTTCAGTTTTTGTGCTTAGTTGTTACTTGAAAAAATTCTAATTTAGTGGTGACTAAGAATCATGACTCCTTTTGACACAATTCTGATTTCTTCTTTAGTGGTTACTTGTACCAAATTAATGTATTTGAAAGTATTACTCTGTAATATAGCTAGAAGAAACTATAGTTTTGAAGCTCTCCCTATAATCCCTGTTTATGCAATAGGTATAAAAACACATTATTTTCTGTATTTTATATATATTATAATGTATATTGATAATATACATAGTATAGGTATATAATATATATAAGTTGTGAATATATAATGTATATTAGCTATGCTATAATATATATTATATATTATATGTATTATACATAATAATAATAATATATATTAGCTATGAAGACTTAGATAATTTCAAGATCCTTGGAATTATTTGGTTAGCTCCTTTTATCATACTTGATTACTTAGTAGTATGTGTAAAAAATGACCAGGTGAATACTGTTTGCTTCAGATGATGATGTTCTAATCATTTTAATACTTCCAGCAGGTTTTTTGGTATCTGAATTACCATAGTGAAAGGTAGGTTGCACATATGTAAAAGATAGCTTACAAAGTTAGTACTTCTGGGAATTTCAGAATTAAAAAGCATTTTTGTTGATTTAGTTAGTGATGTTTAAAAAATGGTTTCAGGGGTGGGGGGAGGATGGGAAAGGGAAACAAAGGAGGAGGCTACAATGCTTGATAAGAAATGTACTCATTATCTTGCCCATGTAATTGTAACCCCTCTGTACAGTATTTTCACAATAAAAAAAAATAAAATATAAAAATAAAAAATGGTTTCAGTGGTTATAAGAAAAAAGAATTAGCCTAGAATTTAAAAACTATTAAATGGGAAGAAGAGTGAGTTTTGTCTTGTGAATTTGTGAATTTTAATTGGGTTTATTATTATTTGATAGAAAATTTTTTTTTCAGGTACAAAAATTACAAAATATCATCGCAAGTCGAGCTACTCAATATAATCATGACATGAAGAGAAAAGAACGTGAATATAATAAACTAAAGGAACGCCTGCATCAGCTTGTTATGAACAAGAAAGATAAAAAAATAGGTAAGCAACTGGCTAAGATACAGGTCAGCAGAAAGTGTGGAAGGTTTGGCTTTATGCAGTGATTTTAGGTGGCATACGTCCATATAACTGGGACGTTAGACAACTGATTAGTGAACAGTAACTCATTTTGGTTTGCTTCCTTTGTTGCTTGTGTTTGCTTAATATGATAGGTTAGGATTGAGGAAAATTTAAGCCAGAGAAAGCTCTGATTTTTCATAGCAAAGGACTGAAAATATGCATCAACATGTGTCTTAAATACCAAAAGAACTATTGTAGAGTTAACGTCATAAAACTGTTCCCCAGACTAAGTCATTCATATCACTTGCATTTGTGTGTTGTATGGGTCTTGCTATGTAGTCCAGGCTGGCCTTCAGACTTAAAACCCTTATTCTTTATTTAGCCTTTCAACTGCTGGGGATACAGGCATATACCACCACACTCAGCTTTGAATAGCTTAAAGTAAATTGATCTGCCTTTTCACAGCAACTGTACAGAAAGATGCATCATAAAAATTATACTTTTTCTAGGCTCCTCCAACCCAGTACTGGGGATTGGACTCTTAGGGCCTTATGCTTACTTTATTTGAACTTATAGTTTGTTGTTTGGCTCCTGCTTTGCCAGAGCTGACCTAAGACCTGTGACATCCACCTTTCGAATAGCTGCAACCACAGGTATACTCAGCTATACCTGGCTTGTTTTTGAGATCAGTCTCACTAACATTTTGCCTGTACTAAGCAGCTGAGATTATAGGTGAGTGTCACCATGCCCAGCTGCAATGTTCTTTTCAAAACTTTTTATATACCATTCAAGTATAGCTACTTAAACAGTAGCAAAGCTGTACAATGTAGTTTTGCTGCCCTAGTATAATTTAGGGAATACAAAGTCTATATGGTTCATTTACCGGAGAGTACATTGCACGTGGATTATAGGCAGCTTTCTAAACTCCTCTTTACAGTGATACTCCTAACCCATCGTTCCTAAACTGAAGTTGGATGTGTATGAATTACTAGGTTGTCACATGGTTGGCTTGCCTGCTTTTTGTAAGCAGTTTAGTACTGACTACATCATTGACATTTTGTGCAACAGCCTATTGAAGTTATCTGAACATTTAAAAAAAATAGTGAAAAGTAGATTTGAACATGTTGGATGCTTGTAATCTTAGCTACTCTGGAAGCAGAGATTAGTAGGTAGAAGATTAGGGTGGCTCAAGGCCAGTCTGGACCAAAAGTTAGTGAGAATTCATCTCAAACAACAAGCTGAACGTGGTAGCCATATTGGTAATACCAGTTATAGAGAAGGCTGCAGAGATAGAAGAATTATAGTCCAAAGCCAGCTCCAGTCAAAATGATAGACTTTACCTGAAAAATAAAAAGGGCTGTGGGTGTGGCTTAAGTAGTAGAGTGCCTGCCTAGCAAGCATGAAGCCCTGAGTTCAAATCAAGTACTACCAAAAAACAAAATTCAACAAAATATGTATATATAAATATGCATATAGTGAAGGAAAATGAAAGTATAATAATAGTTAATAGAAGACTTTAGCTATTTTAAGTTAGTAAAAAATTTATTTTTGGTGCTTAGTGGGGCTTGCACTCAGAGCCTAGATGCCATCCTTTACTTCCTTTGCTTAAGGCTGATGCTTTACCACTTGAGCTACAGTACCACTTCTGGCTTTTTGCTGGTTAAATTGCCAATAAGAATCTTATAGACTTTCCTGCTGGGGCTCACTTTGAACCTTGATCCTCAAAGCTCAGCCTACTGGGTAGGATTAAAGGCATGAACCACCAACATCCAGGCTCAAAATTTTATTCAGGGTGGAGAATCATTAATTTTTAAGGTCAATTAACCATATGTCCATTCATGAAGGAACAAAATTAAGGAAGATAAAATACTGATCACATAAAATGTAACATCTAGTTAGAGAAGTTTTATTAGAGATTTCACTCTGGAACAGAGAACCCTTATATTCAGAGGTCAGTTTTCTATTCCAAACTCATTTGGAAGTAACATTTTCAATAATAATTTTATCTGCTACAATTTCACAATTACTCTTATTTCCTTCATTTTTTATCTTAAAATGACTTATTTTTTATGTTCTTTATTGTGAAAATGCTGTACAGGGGTTACAGTTACATGAGGAAGGCAATGAATACATTTCTTATCAAGCATTGTTGCCTCTTCCTTTGTTTTTCCCCTACCATCCCTGCCCTCCCACCTCCACAACTACACTCCCCCCCCTTATTTCTTTCTTATGCCAATGTGCCCATATCCACCTGTGGACCACAAGGGCCCTAACTCCTTTGAAGAAGATGCTATCAGTGGAGTTTGGCAGACAAATATTTTTTATTTTGTGGAGTATGTACATGTTGCTATTGGATCTACAACCTCAGCCATTGCAAGAAAAAAATTACTCATTGATAATATGTAAACATATGGATGTGCTATGTTCTAATAAAATATTATTTACAAAAATTAGGCAAGTAACCTTTAGGCTATACGTGTGTATTCCTCATAGTGATACTAGTAATGGTAAGGTAACATTATAGTACTCACTTCACTGCCAGATACATTCATCTCTGTGGTGTTATGTGGTTTAACTGTGTTTTTTTAGTCTTCCTTTTTTTTTCATATACTGCTGTTCTTCCCACTCATGTCAAGGAAGAAACAGACTCAGCAGTTAAATAATTTGACATTAGGTTTTTTGGGCCCAAATTCTAATCTCTGCACCAGGTTGATTTATACCCTTAAAGTACTCACTTCAACTGTAGAGTTTTAAATACGTTTATAGTAAGATTGGTTTTGTTTTCACATGTGTAGCCATGGACGTTTTAAATTATGTGGGAAGAGCTGATGGAAAAAGAGGCTCCTGGAGGACTGGTAAAACAGAAGCCAGGAATGAAGATGAAATGTATAAAATCCTCCTGAATGATTATGAGTATCGTCAGAAGCAAATCCTAATGGAAAATGCTGACCTTAAAAAGGTTCTTCAGCAAATGAAAAAGGAAATGATTTCACTTCTTTCTCCTCAAAAGAAGAAACCTAGAGAAAGAGCAGAGGATAGCACAGGAAATGTAAGTGGCCTTTTCTCTCTAATATAGTCTTCAGATTATTAATTAGAACAGGTCACACATAGATAGATCCTTCCAGTCACTGTAACACCACAAAATGTTCCTGTATGTTTCCAAACATGCCTTGGGAAGCAATGGAGATAATCTTCCAGGGAATTAGTCCACACAAAGTGCTGTGATGAGCACTATGAGCATTTTCTCATTTCATAGTAGTTCTCACAGTATGTGAGGACTATCCCAAGGATTGCAATACACCAAATGTTAACACAATTTAGGGATTAGATACTGAGGAATCTGAAGTACAATAGCAGGTAGCCCAATGTAGCATGCCAGAAATAAGATTTGAATCCCACTCTGTCTCCAAAGCACAGGTCTGCCACTGGGCCAAATAGCCTTTTGGTTGTTTTAAACAGTAGAAATACTTTTCAAAGATGAAATGTTTAACCTTGGAAGCCAGGTTCAGTCCACAGATTGATTGTGGATCATTGTGTTTCAATTCCTGGAAGGAAAATACTGAAAAGATCTTAAAATGTTTTACCTCAGGAAGCTCTTGTGGAAGAGCAGACTTGTAGAATGATGATTATTCTGTATTAAGATCTGTGATAGGATTGTTCATATATGAAACAGGAAGTATCAGGGCAATCCAGGAAGACATTACAGAGAAGGTAACATTTGAACTGGTTCCTTACACAAGCTAGATGTTTTCAAGAGCAAAAATAAAGGAAAACCTATAATCCTAGCTATTCAGAAAGCTAAGACCTAAGGATCTTGGTTCGAAGTCAGCCTAAGAACAGTCTGTGAGACTTGTTTATCTCTTAACCACAAAAGCCAGAAGTAGAGCTGTACTTAAATAGTAGAGTAGAAACCTTGAGTGAAAAGCTGAGAGACAGCACTCAGGCAGAGTTCAAGACCCAGTACCAGCAAAAATTTAAAAACTAAATGGAAGGAAAAGCATTTGAAGCAGGAGCGTAACATATTGAGGGATTTGGAGAGATTCTTTTTTTTTTTTTTTGGGGTCCGGTTGTGGGGCCTGAACTCTGGGCCTGGGCACTGTCCCTCAGCTCTTCAGCTCAAGGCTAGCGCTCTACCACTTGAGACACAGCGCCACTTCTGGCTTTTTTCTTTTTGCTTATGTGGTGCTGAGGAATCGAACCTAGGGCCTCGAGTATGAAAGGCAAGCGCTCTACCGCTGAGCCACCTTTTCAGCCCATATTGAGGGATTTGGAAAATGTCATTTGTGGAAAATTTTTTTTTACTTAATTGCTTACATATGAGTTTAAATTTTAGGTTCCAGTAAGTTTATATTAGTGACTAAAATCTGAAAAAAAAATGCTGTTGGTGGAGAAACAACCTGTATAAACCTATGAAATCATATAAAGCCCATGTACTTCTTACATTTTTTTCTTCTTTAAAGACAGCTTTATATTATATTTTTTTTGGGGGGGGTTCCGGTCGTGGGGCCTGAACTCTGGGCCTGGGCGCTGTCCCTCAGCTCTTCAGCTCAAGGCTAGTTCTCTACCACTTGAGCCACAGCGCCACTTCCGGCTTTTTTCTTTTTTCTTATGTGGTGCTGAGGAATCGAACCCAGGGCCTCAGGCATGCAAGCAAGCGCTCTACCACTGAGCCATCTTTCCAGCCCGATAGCTTTATATTATTACTGAAATATAATAACCCTTCTTATCCACCAAGACCCCCATGCATGCCTGAAACTTATTTTTCTTTTTAAACCTTAAATTTTTTATATGTATTATACACATAGGAATGCTACATTTATAGGTTAAATTTGATAATAGGTTAATAACAATAAAAATTAAATAGTTGTAACAGTTATAGTAAACATTCCTGTGACTATGGGCCCTCCTCAGACTAGCTAAGTGAACTGCACAGAACTTTCAGAGCCCAGGGATACTATATTGCTCTAGTCTCTGTCATGAGGCCAGCTTGGCCTCTCTAGTCAGTTCTAATCAGCTGCTGACCCTCACTAATTCCTCTTTACAATTAGCAATCAGCATTACTTGTAAGATCCTTTATGGACCTTCAATACTAGTCTCAGTTGGCAGATGAGTATTAAAATCAGTGAGACCTCAGTTCATCCCTGAGGCCTCCCTCAGTTTCTCAACCAGTTAATAATATTCTGTGTAATTCTTTATCATTCTAATGTTTAATTTAGGGGAAATAATTTCAAGCATATTTCCTGTTGCTAAAAGATCCATTTTCCTGGCTCTCTACTCTTAAAGTAATTCACTATTTCTTTTAAAGACAGATTTTGTTGCATTATAGCCAGAGGAATAGGTGTATCTTTGGAATGAATAGATACTATCCAGATTTCACTTATTTATGGGGCTTGTTTACTTAGCTGTAGGAAAAAAAAACAGTTAAATGGACTTTTATGTTTTCATGTCGTGGTTGTAGCAGCAATTTGAACAGATTTGTAATCCAGGTTGTGCATATCTAGTTTTATTTCTAAAATGCTCCGAAATCTGAAGCTTTGAGGGCCAGCATAATGGTACACACGATCACATATGACGTCACAGTCAAGAAAAGGTGCAGCAAAAGTGTGTAAAATTACCTTCAGACCATTTGTATATATTTGTATATTCAAATAATTGCAAAATCAAAAAATAATCTGAAATCCCAACCAGTTCTGATGTTAAGCATATTGGATAGCAAATGTTCAGTTTGTATTTAGAGTGGCTTTCATGTGTATGGAAGGGAAGATGTGGCTCCTTAGAGGGGTTACTATAGGTAGCTCCAGGACCCAGAGCCACAGTAAGCCACATCCTGACCCTTTCCAACCTGCTTGGCTAGGGTCTTGACCTACATTAGCCTACTGTTGGCCTGCCTCAGACTGTGATACAGTCTTTCAGATGCAGTCACCCCTCATCCCTGTATGTTAATAACAAATTGGGACTATTTTATGTAAATGCAAATTGCTACTAGTGGAATTTCACTTGGGGTTGTTCAGAAGTGGAAACAGAGAAGGACAAAACTACAAGGGTAAAAAAAAACCATCCAGGGGCTGGGAAAGTGGCTCAGTGGTAGAGCGCTTGCCTTGCATGCCTGAGGCCCTGGGTTCGATTCCTCAGCACCACATAAGCAAAAAGAAAAAAGCCGGAAGTGGCGTCAAGTGGTAGAGCACTAGCCTTGAGCTGAAGAGCTGAGGGACAGCGCCAAGGCCCAGAGTTCAAGCCCCACAACCGGACCCCCCCCAAAAAAAAAAAACCATCCAGAGAGGACTGTGGTAGGTTTTGTAATGTAATCTAATTGATTTTATAAATCACCACCACCAGTACTGTCTAAAGAAATTCATAAAAGGCAAAACTTCCCCTTCCCAGACATTGGTGGCTGATGCCTGTAATCCTAGCTATTTGGGAGACTGAGACCAGCTTGAGTAAGAAACTCCATGAGAGTCTTACTTTCAGTTAACCACAGAAAACCTGAAGTGGACCTGTGGCTCAAAAGTGGTAGAGTGCTAGCCTTGAGCAAAAGAGCTCAGAGTTTAAGCCACAGGACTGGCCAAACAACATCATCATCAAAAAAGCAAAAACGAAAACCTTCCCTTTAAATCCCATTGAAACTGGGATATATAGAAGTATGTGAGGTTTTTGTTGTTGTTGTTGTTTTTTTATTCAGAGAATTTCTCATTACTTTCTAATGTTTCCTTGTGCCCTTCCACATCCACCAGTTGTATGGACATAAAGCAATACTGCAGTCCTTTTTTGAGACATTCAGCCTTCTGGGTTTGCTGTTACCTGCCTTATTTCCATTTGGGGCATTCTTTTGTTTTCAGGACAAAACCCATTTATGTACAAAATTCTTTATATCCAAATAGCTTTTGTAAATATCTTTTTTAAAAGTCTTATCTATTTGCTTTCTTGTCATCTAGTCACACATATCTCCAAATATGAAGCAGACTTTGTTGACTTTGGATTTTTTTAAAAAGGGAACCTTTGGTTTTGCTTGGGTCTAAGGGTTATAGAATGTTACATTCTAACTAGGGCTTCCTGAGAAGTAACACAATTTCCAAAAGACTTTGAACAGGAAGACTGTCTTAATACAAATAAGAAGTAGAAGAGGGAGAACTTAAGGGAAGAGCCTCAAATCTTTAGTTTAACCCTGTAGTTGAAGTTTAGGTTACAAAAGACAAGTTGATAGGTAATTAATCTGGTCTTTATACATAGAGGAAGAGGAATAAATTTGTACTATGTTGTAAGTTTTATTTCAACCCAGTATGAAAGAATAAAAGTTGGGGGCTGGGAAGGTAGAGCGCTTGCCTTGCATGCATGAGGCCCTGGGTTCGATTCCTCAGCACCACATAATCAAAAAGAAAAAAGCCGGAAGTGGCGCTGTGGCTCAAGTGGTAGAGCGCTGGCCTTGAGCTGAAGGGCTGAGGGATAGAGCCCAGGCCCAGAGTTCAGGCCCCATGACCGGACCCCCCCCCAAAAAAAAAGTAAAAAGGGTGGTCCTCCCATACCAATAAGGAATCACTGGGCTGGGAAGATGGCTCAGTGGTAGAGCGCTTGCCTTGCATGCATGAGGCCCTGGGTTCAATTCCTCAGCACCACATAAGCAAAAAGAAAAAAGCCAAGAGTAGAGAGCCAGGAAAATGGATCTTTTAGCAACAGGAAATATGCTTGAAATTATTTCCCCTAAATTAAACATTAGAATGATAAAGAATTACACAGAATATTATTAACTGGTTGAGAAACTGAGGGAGGCCTCAGGGATGAACTGAGGTCTCACTGATTTTAATACTCATCTGCCAACTGAGACTAGTATTGAAGGTCCATAAAGGATCTTACAAGTAATGCTGATTGCTAATTGTAAAGAGGAATTAGTGAGGGTCAGCAGCTGATTAGAACTGACTAGAGAGGCCAAGCTGGCCTCATGACAGAGACTAGAGCAATATAGTATCCCTGGGCTCTGTGGCTCAGTGGTAGAGCGCTTGCCTTGCATGCATGAGGCCCTGGGTTCAATTCCTCAGCACCACATAAGCAAAAAGAAAAAAGCCGGAAATGGCACTGTGGCTCAAGTGGTAGAGCGCTAGCCTTGAGCTGAAGAGCTGAGGTACAGCGCCCAGGCCCAGAGTTCAGGCCCCACGACTGGACCAAAAAAAAAAAAAAAAAAACAATAAGGAATCACTGCTCAGAGGAAAAGCAGTCACCTTCTCAGGTCTTCTGGCTTGACTCACCCAAATGTCACAGATTGAGGTCATCATATCTGAGGGCCAGAAAGTTCTGGTTTAGCCAGAGAAAGAATGTTAAGGTCATCTAGAGGAGCCCTAAGTAGGAGCTATCTCTGATATATTAATGCAGAGTAGAATGAAACCAGATCAAAAGTATACACTCCAGCGGGACAGTGGGCAGACTCAAAAGGAGCACTGTACTAGAGGTCCCAGAACTTCAGAATTTTGGGGATCTGTCTGTTTGGAGAGTGGGGCCAGTCTGGAAAAGCTGGGTAACGTGTCACTAATACTCGTACTAGGTTATGTGTTATCAGCTGCTCCCACGTGTTGGGTGGTGGAAGTTTTTGGCCTTGGATGGTCAGGCTGAGGCTGTTATTTTTTTATGGGCTCCAGGGACTGTGGATCAGCAAGACTGCTCTGTATCACATTATTCCATTAACATCAACATTGCAGGAAGTGATTTTGTTACTAACATTCAAGCCCTGGTTTCTCATCAGGTTTCCTAACTCTTTGTCTAATTCTATGGCATTGTGATATTTGCTTTTCAATATTGTTTTCTTTTGTTCTTTTATCTTATGTTGATCCTCTGTAATATCATTTATCAATAAAAGTTACTACTTGTTATGATTCCATAGGTTAATACCATATAAGGAAAAATTATTTCTTCTTGTGTACAAATGTGAGGAAAGCCTAGGATTAGAGATTTTTCTTCTGACTACAAGTCTCAGTTCTGTCTCTTAGCTGTATAACACTTTATCTACCTTAAGCCCATTTTCCCACATTGTAGCACATTGTGAAGCATGTAGCACAGCATTAAGTAGGTAATGAGGGTCTCTTGCTCATTATGGCTCCACGACTTATCTGTCACTAACTAGATTAGAATTGAATTTGAAAAGATCTAAATTGAGGAGCTTCCATCACCTGTTAATTCCATCTTCTTAGGATGTTTATGGTAAGCACAGAGTCATATATGTAAAGATGCAGCACCAATGCCTGGTGTCCACAGCTGTAAACTTAGCTGCTCAGGTTGTTGAAATCTGAGGACCATGGTTAAAAGCCAGCCTGGGAAGAAAAGTCCATAGAACTTTTTTTTTTTTTTTGGTCCAGTCGTGGGGCCTGAACTCTGGGCCTGGGCGCTGTCCCTCAGCTCTTCAGCTCAAGGCTAGCGCTCTACCACTTGAGCCACAGCGCCACTTCCGGCTTTTTTCTTTTTGCTTATGTGGTGCTGAGGAATTGAACCCAGGGCCTCAGGCATGCAAGGCAAGCGCTCTACCACTGAGCCACCTTCCCAGCCCCTCCATAGAACTTTTATCTCCAGTTAACCATCAAAACCCTGGAAGTGAAGCACTGTCTCTAGAGGTAGAATGCCAGCCTGAGTGACTCAGTGCACTCAGGCTCTGAGTTCAATCAAGCCTAATACTATTATGTACACACCCTCTCCCTTTCTCTCCACTCTCCCCCCTATAGCTCAGAACAGAAACCATTTTTTAAGTACTCTGTCTCTAATAATCAATCTGATGAGCCTGCCTGAGTAGAGCCATTTTAATACTCAAGTTTTCCTTTTGTAGGTTATCTCTGATATTGAAGAAGATGCTGGAGAACTCAGCCGAGAGAGTGTATGGGACCTTTCCTGTGAAACGGTGAGAGAACAGCTCACAAACAGCATCAGAAAACAGTGGAGAATTTTGAAAAGTCATGTAGAAAAACTTGATAACCAAGGTAATGGGGCTTCCCTATATGTGAAGCGAGGTGCTTGTAGTGATAGTGAGCTATTGACCTCCAGTCACTCAGAAAAAACATTTTATGAACCCAGGCCTGACATTTATAGTTCACTTTGATGGACTTGAATATAAGACTCTGCCTTCTTGTTGCTGTAAAACTTGAACTTCAGTGAGAAAACTCACTTTGCTCCCAAATGCTGGGTCAGTCTGGGAAAGCTGGGTAATGTGTCACTAATACTAGGTTATGTGCTGTCAACTGCTCCTACGTGTTGAAATAAAGAGAGCTGAATCTGTTTCAGTAAAAAAAAAAAAATTATAATAATGGGGTTTAAACTCAAGACCTATGTTTGCTTGTCCAGTGCTCTACCACTTTTGCTTTGTTTTGCTTTTGATATTTTTTGGATAGGGTCTTTTATTTTTACGAAGGATCAGTCTCCTACTTATTCTTTCCACATAGCTGGGAATGCAAGCATGAACCACCATGCTTGGCTTATTTGTTGAGAATGGGGAATCACTTTTTTTTTTGGCCTGAGGTCACCCCAAATTGCTGTTCTCCCAATCTCTGCCCTCTGAGTAGCTGGAATTACTAGCATGAGCCACCTGCTTCTGACTTTTTTAGTAAATTTTGAAAATCAAGAAATGCCCATTAGTATAAAGATGTATTATTTTTGTTCAGTAAAGTTTTCATGCTTTAAAATCTGGAAAATTAAGATTTATGCTTTCTAAAAAAGTCTATTTTAAGAAAACTTAAGTTAAATGATCAAAATGATGAACTTAAATGTTATTGCCTTAAATAAAAAAAGAGCAGTCAGCAAAATTATTGCAGTTCTGGTATGACTATATGAAACTTTACTCATCTCAGTCATGACTATTAGTAAGCAAGTTGTTGAATTTAACTGTGAGAGCAAGATCTGTAGTAGCACTGTTGATGTTTGAAACAATATCAACAAAAACCATAGATTATGAATTTGTTATATTTATCAAGATTCTTATATGGGCAATCAAGTTGTCTATATTTAATCGGGACACAGTCATGAATAAATATGAATTACAAATTAAATTCTGACACTTGAAATAAAAAGAACTCCAAGACCAATATTGTCCTGAAGTTTATGAATTTATAGTTGTCATGAACTTAAATTACTTTGCTCCTTATAATTTTCAGTTTTAAAATAATGTAAATTTAATTCTCTTATTATAAAAATGTAAAAGGCCAAAGGAAATAACCTTGAAATTACAGAAAAAGTTCTGAGAGCCTTGATTTTGAAGTATATTTTCAAAGTACCCATAAACTACTAATGGTGACTGTAAGCTTGTCAGCAGCTGACTAGGTTTTGTGTTAGTTTCAAAGGTACATGTGGAAGGTTTTAATAATGAAGATGTGATCTCACGACAAGACCATGAACAAGAAACTGAGAAACTGGAGTTAGAAATTCAGCACTGTAAAGAAATGATTAAAACACAGCAGCAGCTTTTACAGGTAAATGTTATTTTACATGTGTGCTGGTTTTTAAGGGCTTAAACTCAGATGTTTGAACTCTAAATGGTGTCCCTGAGCTTTTTGGCCTAAGGCTACCACAGCTCCCCTTCCAACTTTTTGGCCATTAATTGGAAATCAGAGTCTCAAGGACTTTCCTGCTATTGCTGGCTTCTTACTATGATCTCCAAGTCTCAGCCTCCTGAGTAGCTAAGATTGTAGGCATGAGCCTCTGACACCTAGCTTGGATTACCTTTTGAAGCTTTTCTGTCTTCTGAAATACCCCAGAACTTTGCTGTATCTTACTGGATTTACCGGATTATCTGTTCTTTTAGCTCTTAAGTTCTATAGAGCTTTTCCAATCTAAGCTAAGTTATCTACTAACCAGGTCATATCTTTCCTTATGTGTTCTTGTTTGTCTAGTTGGGATTGGTAACATTTGGGAAGAGAGAAATTGAAAAGTTTGACTTTCTGACTCTTTTTTGACCTGTCATCCTGGCTTCATTTCAGCTTGTTGGTCTCTAGGCACTTACTATGTTTTCCAATTTAATAGCAGCAGCTCACTACTGCATGTGATGATGACACCACTTCTCTGCTGCAAGACTGTTACCTGTTAGAAGAAAAAGAGCGCCTCAAAGAAGAATGGTCACTTTTTAAAGAGCAAAAAAAGAATTTTGAGAGAGAAAGACGGAGCTTTACAGAAGCTGCTATTCGCCTGGGATTGGAGGTACTAGAAACAACTGCTTTTAAAACCAAAGGTAGATGGGCTGGGAAGGTGGCTCAGTGGTAGAGCGCTTGCCTTGCATGCATGAGGCCCTGGGTTCGATTCCTCAGCACCACATAAGCAAAAAGAAAAAAGCCAGAAGTGGTGCTGTGGCTCAAGTGGTAGAGCGCTAGCCTTGAGCTGAAGAGCTGAGGAACAGCACCCAGGCCCAGAGTTCAGGCCCCACCACCGGACCCAAAAAAACCCCCAAAAAACCAGCGCTAGCCTTGAGCTGAAGAGCTGAGGAACAGCACCCAGGCCCAGAGTTCAGGCCCCACCACCGGACCCAAAAAAACCCCCAAAAAACCCGAGGTAGAGGCAGAGCTCACCTGGATGTATCTGTTTCTTTGCTGTCCAGTTCTCTAAACCATTGATTGTACTATTGATGACTTACTTAAGTAACCTGAAACTGCAGAGAGGCCAAGCAAGAGTGCTATTGTACTTGCAAGTTTAAAAAAAAATCATTTATCCCATTCCAGGTTGATTTCCTAAGTGTTCAGTTTCAGAATCCGTCACATATTCACTGTCAATAGATATGGTTTTAGTACAGTACAGTATACTTAGGAGCACATTTTGTTGTTGTTGTTGTTTTGGTCGTGGGGCTTAAACTCTGGGCCTGGGCACTGTCCCTCAGCTCTTCAGCTCAAGGTGAGTGCTCTACCACTTGAGCCACAGCGCCACTTCCAATTTTCTGGTGGTTTATTGGAGGTAAGAGTCTGACAGACTTTGCTGCTCAAGCTAGCTTTGAACCATGATCCTCATATCTCAGGCTTCTGAGTAGCTAGGATTACAAGTGTGAGCCACCTGCTCCCAGCTTGTTGTTTTTAAAGTACAGTAAAATCTAAATCCCTACCTGGATTTCTATTCCCTCATCTAGTAACATACACATTAACAATGCAGTTTGTTACACATACACACTTCTACTGTTTTGCATTATTCCTTTTGTGCCAGTCTTGAAGCTTGAACTCAGAGCCTGGGCTGTCCCTGGGGTTTTTTGTTTTGTTTTGTTTTTAGTTTTTTCTCCAGGTTAGTGTTGTACCAGTTGAACCACAGCTCCACGTGGGTCTATTTGGTGATTGATTGGAGATAAGAATCTCATGGGCTTTCCTGTCCAGGCTGGCTTCAAACTATAGTCTTCCTATTCCAGCCTCCTGAGTAGCTAGCATTACAGGCATGAGCCACCAGTGCCCAGCCTGTTTGCATCTTTTGGCAATGTGTTTTCCTCATTGTTATCCTTTGCTAAATGAAACCTGGTAATGTTTAAAGATGCTGGGTGCCCGTGGCTCACTCTTTAATCCTAGCTACTCAGGAGACTGAGGTCTGAGGATCATGGTTCAAAGCCAGCCCGGGCATGTAAGTCCATCAAAGTCTTACCTCCAGTAAATCACCAGAAAATTAGAAGTGGCGCTGTGCCTCGAGTGGTAGAGTGCTAGCCTTGAGCTGAAGAGCTGAGGGACAGTGCCCAGGCCCAGAGTTCAAGCCCTGCTGACAAAAAGAAAAAGAAAGAAAGAAAGAAACTGGGCCATACAGAGAAAGCTATTATTACCAATAGCAAAGTTTCTAATGGTAGAGTTTTTGGTCCCTCCTCCCCTGGGGAGTTCTGTTTGAACGTTAATGTATAATTTTTTAGCATTTTTCTCAATACTATTTCTTTGCTCTGAAAGATACATTTAGTATAAATAAGCCCTCCCACCTGTACTATTTGTACATCCAAATCTTATTTTTTCATAATATTGCTAACTTATTTACAGTCAGTTGTGGGTATGCTTCCAGTTCATGCTTGTGCACCTTTCCCACTCTTTGCTACTTTATTTCGCCATTTTGTTTGTGGTTTTTCATTGTCAAGTGTTGTAGCATATATATTCCCTCCTATTATGTAATCTAGATGTAAATTGCCTTGTCTAAAGATGAGACTTAAAAACTTGAAAACTGATAACATGATTATGCAAATATTGTTCATTCTAAAAACAAATGATACATTTTGACATGCATAGGTAAATACTCTGCACTAAGGAGTTCTATCACTCTGGTGCGTTCTTGGACAGCCTCTAGCTTCTGGCTGAATTCCTAAGTCAGACAGCCACTGTGGTTCTTTAAGCTCCAGCTATTCTTTCTGGGATTCCTCTTGAATTTGTTATGTTGATACCTATATAAGTAACTTTTTCATAACTAATTCATATAGAATAAGCATTCTGAAATTTAGATTATCAACATATTTTTGTTTGATTTGGCTAAGTGTAGAATTGAGATTTCCAGCCTTTTCTCAAAATTTGTAACGAGTTATTCTGTTTCTTCTAGTGTTACTGAAGAGAGGCTAAATTATAATGTAACATCGTGGACAACCTTGTGTTTTGTGTGCGTTCCTCACCAGCCCTCTACCCCCCCCCCAGCCTGTGTAATTACTTTAAAAGTTCAGATTTATCAGGATATATCTTGATGATTCATCTGGAAGATGCTGTGTTCCTGAGTTTAGGGAAATTTTCTTTATTTTTCCCTTCTTTGACTGCTCTATGTTCTGGAACTTATGTTGACAGCCTGTAGTCTGCCTACAATTATCTATAGAATGACGTCATGTTCTGAATTCTAGATATTTTGTCACTTCTATCTTGTGGATCACCACCTGATCTACAGACTCAATTCATTTCAGCCACTAAGGTTTTATTTCAGGTCTTATCTTTTAAGTTTTCTAATGGAAATGTTTGTATTTTCTATTGTATAACATTTTTTTTATGTTACTTCACTGACAATTTGGAAAAGTGTCTTCCATGTCTGAATGAATCTCTTTTCTGTGGTCAGTGTATTCATTTTCTTTTTTGCCACTAGTTTTCTTAAACAACCTGTGCGGCTATGTTCTCCTGTTCCTGAGTCCATATCCCACACTTCCCCAATTGTCTGGCACCGTGTCCTGCCTGAGTCCATCTGCCTGTGCTCCTTGATTGGGAACAGTGGGGCAGAGGATGGAAGGATGAGAGACCTGGGGCGAGAGGGTGTTTGGTTTAGGATTCATCAGCAGTGTGCATAAGGGGTAGGTTTGACATGATCTGCCAATGCCCTCTTGTGGTCTAGTGGAGGCCAGTACCAGAGAAATGCTTGATGAAGCCAGAACTTTTCTTTTTAAACGATCTGTATATGATGTTGAGTATTTTTCTGTTGTTTACAATAGTATGCTCACAATGTGTGTACTATCTATTCAAAGTTCTGCTAATACACTATTTGAGTTCTTCATTTATTTTCATTCAGAATTAATGTGAAAATTGTGATTACTGGTATATTGAGATGGTTGAACTTTTACTTTTAAACATACTCTTAAGTAAAATGTTTCTTAGTTTTTTCCAGGTCAGTTTATTTAACATAAGAAATGGGTGTGGATACTGCAGACAGCTTGAGAAGTTGCAGTTATAAGCAGTTTTTTGGAGGTTGAAATGCTGATCACATGTTTCTGTTGTTGTTGTGTTTTTATGGTAGAGAAAGGCATTTGAAGAAGAACGAGCCAGTTGGCTAAAGCAGCAGTTCTTAACTATGACTACCTTTGACCAGCAGAGCTCAGAAAGTGTAAAACTTTTCAGTGCCTTCTCAGGAAGTGAGTACTTTATAAACTCTGTAATGCAAACGTATGTATTTAAATAAAAGTTAATGGAAAACTTCAAATAGCTCTTTAATTGGAACTAAAATTAAAAAATTATATTACCTAATTTTGTGGGGTGCTGGGATCAAACCTATGACCTTGCCCAAGGTCTGATGAGCTATACCCCCAACCCTGAAATCAGCTTTACTTTTTTTTTTTTTTTTACTGGAGTCAAAACTGGTCAACAATAGAACCAGAAGTATCAAAAGTAACCTTTTACTTTGGTGTCTTGACAGCACAGAGACTTTTGAATAATCAAGGCCAAATGCTTGTTAGAAGCAGATACTCTACTGCTTAGCCAACTTTCATCTTTTTTTGAGACAGGGTCTCCCTTTTTGCCTGAGCACAACCCTGGAACACTGCAATCCTACTGTGTTGTTTCCTGCTGTGGTTGGGATGACAAGGATGTGAAATAGGGTCTTCTTGTTCTTTGACAGTGCTCATGTCTACCACTTGAGCTGCCTTCAGCCTAGCTTTTTGCTAATTAATCAAAGATGGAATCTGACAGACTTGTTTGTTCAGGCTGGCTTCAAACTGCAATCCTCCAAGGGCTTCAGCCTTCTGAGTAGCTAGTTATGAACTTTTGACCATACTTGTCTTAAACTTCTGTTATTCTCTACCTCTGGACTAGGGAGGATTGAGCCACCACTCCCAGCTTTTAAAAAGTAGCTCAGCAGCCAAGTACCAGACTGGCAAGCATAAGCCTTGAGTTCAAACCACGCCTTGAGTACCACCAAAAGAAAAAAGAAAGAAAGAAAGAAAAACTGTTACAAGATATGCATAAGAGATGGCAAAATAATGTGTTCTCATATCTCACTCAGAATTTCAAATGAGTCATCTAAGTTAGCTGTCTCATTGTACTTATTACTCCATCATTTGTGTTACCTTTTTTCCTTTTTTTTTTGGCAAAGGTTCTGATCCAGACAATCTTACAGTGCCCTCAAGGCCACGGCAAAAGAAACCTCACAGTATGTCGAATGGGTCTCCAGTTTGCACATCTAAGCTGACTCAGTCTCTTCCTGCTTCACCTTGTACTTCAGACTTCTGTCAGACTGCACGTTCCTGTACATCTGAACATAGGTATTTATTGATTGGTGATGTTTTTACATATTTCTAAAAATTGTTGGTATTGCATTCCCATGGAGAAGTTGATATATCTGCAGTATTAGCAACAATAAAGGCTCTAGAGAAGAATTTAATACATTGATACATTCTGTAATTACTTTCTGGATGGCTTGTATATGTAGGTATATGTCCTACATAGTATATATAGTATACATATATATATACATAGTATATACATAGTATACATATACATAGTATATGTAGGATGTCCAGTATATGCTGGTGCTGGGAATATGGTAGTGAGCATGGTAGACCTTTTGCTTGTTCTTGGAGCTATCAAGCTTGTATTTCATATTTTAAAAATACAATGTAAAAAGTTCTGGGAGACAGAGATGGGAGGATCATCCCTCTACCTGAAGCAAAAGTAAAAGTAATCAGGACTGAGGATGTGGTTCAAATGGTAAAGCCCTTTAGAGCCCTTTAGTACTTACGCCGCTAATACATACACACATACGTACATATATGTTTTAAAATAAAATATATAATTTTAGCCATATAATTTAAGATTGTTTTATTTTCAACACCAAATTCTAAGTACTGTATTTAATGGAAGAAAACTATTTTGACAGTTTCTGTATGGAGGACCTATTTCAAGGTTTCTTCTGGTTTGTGTGTTCCACTGGTATAGTGAAGCCTGGTGATCCATGCCCCAGGGCACTGTGGTAGAAACAGTGGCCTCAAATTGATGCCATTTGACTTTTTCTCATTGAATCATTTTCTAAGATTAAGAACACTACTTCAGATACTATCACAGAGCAATCAAGAGTGTTCCTAGTTGAGATAGCAAAACAAAACAAATCAAAGGGAATAAGTTGGCAAGTGTTCTCCTCCCTTCCTTCTTTTTCTCTTCGCCTTCTCCCATTCTCCTCTGCTCTTCCGTCTTTCTCTCCCTTTTTTTCTTTTTTCGGTGCTTTGTGAATGCCTTGCAAGCCAAGTATGCTGCTGCTACAGAGCTACACTCACAGCCCAGGCCGTCGTCCTAGTTAAAGTACAAGACAATGGCCTAAAGGCCCTATCTTTCGGCATCTTAGAAAGCAAGAGTGTAGAAATCTAGCTTTTTAAGGTAGAAGGACAAGACTCTATAATTTCTATGGCTGATTTTGAAAATGGATTTAGGACTTCAGGGCTTACAGCGTGGTCCTAGAGGATCATGGTGGTAGGCACATATAGTGAGCAAGAGCTAAAGACATGAGTATTCTGTGGCAAAGAGGTTGTAGGAGTCGGTCATTATTGGAACTGAAATGAGAGATGGCCAGAAATGCTTAGAGTGGGATGCTTTGAAAGTTAGGCCCGTAGATTAACTTTTGCTTAAATATGAGTAAAAATTTATTTAATTTTATAATCTGAAAATCATGTCAATATTCTTTATATGAAATATTCCTGAAACTACATAATTTGTTTAGTTAGGACTATGTATATAAAGATAAAAATTCTCACCATTCCTAACGCTTATGGCATAATTGTATCAGTTGATTTAAAATTTTTACTTTTTTGCATTTCTTTTTAGTAATAAAGTACTTTACCTAAGTATTCTTTGAAGGCAGTGCTATGTATTTAATACATATTTAAAACAACAACAACAAATAGGACTTGCACAGTATTTGGTCTTTTAACATTCATTGACAGCAAAAATATTTGAAAACACAAAAGTACTGCTAAATGTTCATTTCTTGTGTTCTAAATGCTGCTGTAAATGAGTGATGTATGGTTTTGGAGGCTAAAGGACTCTTCTGCTTCTGAGAATGTACACAGAGTGTACTATTTGTGGCCATTTCTACGCCTCAGGAACTTTACCTGAAAGCTCTACTTCCAGTTCTACACAGTATCGCTTATACCAGTCACTGATGTAACCAGCGTTAGCACCAATCTCACTTGAGCTGGCACTCAGGACTGAACTAATTATAAACCATTTTCTAAGTATTAGTTTTCTTTAGGATTGTTTCAATTTATTTATTTTTTTATTTTTTTGGTCATGGGGCCTGAACTCTGGGTCTGGGCACTGTCCCTCAAGTCTTCAGCTCAAGGCTAGCGCTCTACCACTTGAACCGCAGCACCACTTCCGGCTTTTTCTGTTTTTGTGGTGCTGAGGAATCGAACCTAGGGCCTCATGCATGCAAGGCAAGCACTCTACCACTGAGCTACCTTCCCAGCCCCTTATTGTTTCAATTTTTAGAATTAAAACCATCTTAAAAGATTGTTAGACATGAAGTCAAGTTAGTCAACAGTCATAAGAAAGATAATTGTTTTTGTTGAAAACTACGTAAAATAATACTTTGATAAAAATCTACTAGTCATTGGCTTAGCTTCATTGACTTTTAAAGTAATTATTAACCAGATTTATTTGGTTGAACGTTGGTTATGTGAGTTTTATTCAGATAAAAGGGAAGGGTACCTTTATTTAGGGAGGGTTACAGTTCTGGGGATTAAATATGTGACCCTGTAAATGGTAAGCAAGTGCTCTTCCACTTAAGCCCTTCCCTCAAGCACTTTTGCTTTTGATTTTTAGATAGTATCTCCATAACTGCCCAGCAGGCCTCAGACCTTGATCCTCTAGCCTCTGCCTCTTGAGTAGTGGGCGTTACATACGTACCCCCAAACCCTCAGCCTCTTGAACCATTTTTGTGAGCACTCATTAAATATCTGGAGATAGGGTGGAAAGATGAGTGTATGAAGGCATAAACAAATAAGAAAGAAGCCATAAAGAGATTAGAAAAATAGTTCCAGAAAGATGGAAGCATAGAGCAGAGCTTCAAAAACCTCATATTGTCTGTCTACCTTAAAATTCTTTTGGACAGCATGGTTCCAAATAGACTAGAGGAATAAAATAAATAGATGGGTAAATACATAAGTAGAGGTAGAGATACAAGTCATATATTAGGGGTTGGGGATGTAGCTCAGTGGAAGAGCACTCTTCAGGCAAGTACAATGCCCTAAGTTTGGTCCTCAGGTCTATTTCCTCCCCCCCAAAAATATATATATATATATAATATAATCATATAATAGGCAGTTTCGAAACACCTCTTCTCCTTCATGTTCTTCTCTTTTACTTAGCACAAGCAGTCTAATGTATAAAAGAAGGTGAGTTAGTTATTAAGATCTTCCTTTCTTTTCCCAACAGTTCAATCAATGTACTGAATATAACTCCTGAGGAAACTAAACCAAATCAGGTCGGGAGAGAATGTACCAATCAGAAATGGAGTATGGCCTCAAGACCTGGGTCACGGGAAGGTTGTTACAGTGGCTACTCCTTGACCTATACAAGTTCTCATGTGGAAAAAGATGACCTACCTTAGACAGACGTGTGTGCTGGAATTGTTTCCATTAAGATGTGCATCAGATTTCACATCTAAGTTGAAACAGGGTGTGTCATAAAGCCAGTCATCTCTAATACTTTAAGATGTCTGAATTGTTTGTTTGGAATTCCCTGTCTTTCCCCAAAGAGCTGAAATTCTAAATCTATTGAAAAGGATATAAAAGCTTTGGATATGTATTTTTAGTAACAGAAGTGTCTGGTTCTGTGAATAAAGGAATGTATGGACTTTTGGATGGAGACAAAAGCACTAGAATGAGATTTCTAGGGATTTCAAAGAGCACTTTTAGGAGACTGATTATTATTGTATATGTTTAATTTCTGTCCCAAATACAGTTGGCATTGGAAATTTAGCCTTTACTTGAATGTATACTGTAGATTTTTAACAAAGCAAGTTCTATATTTATTATGTTTAGTGTGATTTTGGAATTACCTCTTTCATATGTTTTAAATAAAGTGAATTTATGTATGTTTTGTACATAGATATACACAATTATGTTAAGAGGCTTTAAGACAAAATATTCACACAACCAGAAGTATAGTATTTCATGCCAATAAAATTAGTGATAGTCTATTTACGAAATCATCAGGACTAATCCCACATTACGTTAAGATTCTTTTAATCATCTGGCAATAAGTATTCAAAGCTCTACCATGAAGCTAAGTTCTTTAGATAGTCATTGTTACTAACATTACATTTTGGAGATTTTTACAGCATTAGATTTTTATTTTATATATGTTGGATATTATCATTTGTAAGAGGAGTAGTGTTTCTGGAGTAATGGGGGCAAGACAACAAAAGTACCTTTTAATAGCAATGTAAGAACATTGCTTTAAGATGTTTGGATGCTAGAAGATTAAGATGTGTGCATGGTAATATTTTCCTTACCAGATGAGTACAGTTACATCTGTACCAGCTAGGGCTTTATATCATTGCCAATACTTTTCTAGTAATTTTTCAATGAGATATTTATCACTAATGGTAAAGAAGTATGACAATGTACAAGCATTCAGTTTTATAAGCCAGATGTGATATACTCTGGATAGTTGTTTCATTTTCAGAATAATCTGAGACTCTTTTGTCTGTATTGTTTCTGACTGCATGTTTCTTCATGAAAAGTATGTTACTATTGATAGAGTGCTAATAAATGTAGGCCTAGGCTCTTCTGGATTTTTCACCCAAATGCTTTAAGTGCCTAACAGCTGCGTGCTTCTTTCATAGACGCTTACACAGACAAGTCTTTGCTAGGTGTTGTATACACTTCTGTTTGTGGCTGTTTCATTTAAATCCGTCATGCTGCCAAGAAAAAGAAAGCATACTTGTGTCATCTGTTCACTTCTGTGTGACTCAAGTTGATCAGCTAGGGTTGAAAAGATACCACAAAGTGCGTCCCATGTGACATTCCTGAGTCCAGTCTAGCATGGGCCACGTTTACAGTTTCCTAGAGCTAACATTTGGACATTAGTTCCGCTGGTGCATGCTCACTTCTTTGCTCTTTAAAATACTACAAAATTTCAGAAATCTACCATATTCCAGAGGAAGAAATCTAGATACGGTTTTATTATTTTGCTGTTCAGCAATAATGTCAAAGAAAGGCAATCAGTAGTCATTGATGTATGCGTCACAGTCCCCTTCCTGGGAGATACTTTCCAGGATGTACTTTCTACAAGTAAACATTCTGATTTTTTAAAATAGAAATCCCTATATTCCAGGAGGACAATGCAGCATCTAATTTTTCCAGCCTTGTGTTTCTATTTTAAAGTGAGTTGGTTTTTCATATTGGGAAGAAAAATTTCTTGAGATTTACTTTGAAATTAAGATGTGAAAAACAGTATATAAGCCCAGATTGATTGCACTTTGGTTATTTATTTGCATTAGATCTGCTAGAAATTGTCTATTTTTACCTAAGTCACCTTTGTTGACCATTCTAATTCTAAAGTGGTCTCCAGCACCTAAACTTCCAGGCATTGGACGGTTTCCATGTTGAAAACCCACTGAATCCAAACACAAAATGCCCAAGATTTGTTTCTCTTCCTTTTGTAGATGTTTGCAGTGCACAGATAATACAGCTGTGCTACATCTAGCCATGATTAGATAATGATGCCAGAGTGTACTTCGCCTAGAAGCCCCCTTTTGTAATCATACTTCCATGCTTATCCATATGCAAATTGGAAATTTTTTCAAAGCATAAAAGAGGCAGTGAAATTCTGAGATTTTCCTACTCTTAAATATTTGCAAACTTATGATGATTGGAAACTTGATGAAAAAATCATTTAATACCTGGGTATTTTAAGTGATTAAGTTCACTGGATATTCCAGATAAATGATTCACCTTGTGGTATAATGGAAAGACTATTGTTATTTAGAAAGAATTCTGTATTTTCACTTTTAGTTGATCAGGATTGATCACAGGCCTGTGATCATAAAATAGATTCCATGATTTCTGAGTAGGAGAACACTCTGAAGTCATCTTGATCTCCACTGGGGAACCATTTGAAGGCTCCTGGCACAGCAGGGCAGGCTTTGTAGTAGGTGTGCCTGGAGTCTGAGTTAATGGATCCTCCCTCTGTAATGGCCCTTTGTAAAAACAAAAAAACTTCAAAATTTGTATGTATATCCTAATGTAAATGATGTTCATATTTCCAGATTGATTTAAAAGAAGTATGGATCATGGAACTCTAGTAAACATACCTTTCCCTGTGTCTGTGTTTACTTTTTTCAATCTTTTGATGAACATTTACAGAGTATTTGCTATAGATTGGAGTTGGTCACTTCTTTCCAATCGATGAAGTAAAGAAGACAAGCATATCCTTTGGCACTGAGAATGCAGAGTTGATGGGAAGACTACCCAAACAAAGCTAGATGACTCAGTTTGCTCATAAAGCGTGGGTGGATGGTTCTGTTCCAGTCACATAGCTAATTCATAACGGTAATGGTGCTAGGCTTTTTTTCACTTGAGTCTTGCCATTATTTCTGGCAGAACTTACTATGTAATAATAGATTATTGCCTTACAGGGTTTTGCTTGCTGGCATACAAAGCATAAAAGACCTGTTAGGAAAAACATTTGCAAAGAAGGGCCACATAAGGAAAATGAAGTAGTCTTTTATTATAGTGTTGAATATTTTTTTGTTGTTTGTTTATTTTCTCTCCCAGGCTGGATGTAAATTAGAGTGAAATGGACTGCTGATTAAATTATTTGTTATAAAATCCTTTCTTTGTAGTTTTTCTTAGAGATTAATTTAGAAATGATGGGTTTGGCAGGACTCAGAGAGTCTTGTAATATCAGTGAGTATAAAGATCTACCTCAGTATTCATGGGCTTGAAGTCCAGAAGTGTTTGTACCTAGTATAACAACACAGAAAGCACACCACATGCATACTTGTGAAATATAAAATGCTGATGGTAACAGCCCATTTCATCACAGATGAGTGGATTAGAAAATTTGAGTTAGTTCTAAAGCTCTTAAGCTGGAAGGAACTTTGTTAGAATTGCCTGATTCCTTGCAGAGGTTTAGAATAGTGTATGTCCTACCAAGTACACTTGAGTGGTGCAGCTTAATTTAAGAGTTAAATACAGTATGGCTTGAGCAGTCAGTCTTGCATCCTCAACTGTGCAGCCCGAGCACATGGCCCCCAGTATTGCAAATGAGACAAGGTAGATTGGTAGATAGTGAGGAGATAGCTTGGTTTTTCTGGGTTTGGTTTTTGGTTTTTCTGGGTTTTGTGCTTGGCCTGGGCATGAAGCACCTCAGGGAGGATGCTTTAGCTAAAACCTGAACAGTCCAGAACACTCAGGGTCAGAGTTGAAATACCAGTTGTAGTTTAGAGAAACTACAAATCGTCAGTGTGTAGGATGCAGGAGACCAGAGGGAGGCTAAAGGACTCCTGGATACAAGGGACTTTATGCTTACCCAGTGTTTGATGATGCTATTGAGTAATTCAAGCACAAATGTGTCCCCAGACTTTGATCCTATCTATCAATAGTACCATGAGCATTGATTACAAATGCTTTAATGTTCTGTTGTAACAATATAATCCTGATCTAAGATGGAGAGATGCTGGGAGGAAAGCAAAATGGAAAAGAGACTAGGCTGCAGTAATGCAAGTAATAAGTGATTAAGAGAAAGGTTAGGTTGCTTAGTGGAATCTGACTGGATGATGGCATTAAGTGGAACAACCTAGCTTTGTTCCTGGCTCAGGAAGTGATACATGGTAGGTTTAAGGAAAAGCAGCTTTGAGGATCATGTTCAAAGTGGTTAACCTATCAGACCTGGCATGATTTTACAGTACACAAAAGGTATTTCAGGACTGGCCCTCCTGGCTGGGAAATAGCCTTTGTGTGTTGGCATATTCTGCTTAGGAGTGTTTGCATGTGCTGAATCTATGTGACTGGGTAAGTGTATAATAAAGTGATATATATAGTAAATGCCCATTGGTGGCCTGTCAGGCTGAATTCAGTCACAGGGGCAGGTTCTGCATATAGCTACTTGACTGAGCCTCACTCCATGTAAACCCCAAACACCAGTGCCAGAGACTTGAAGGCTGTCACAAGCCATCCTTGGGAAGGGAAGCATTTCAAGGAAGTCAGCTGTTACAAAGATGACAGCAAAATCAAACAAAATGAAAAGCAATATATGGTCACCAATTAAGGGCAATCCTGTATTTTCTGTATGTTGCACCTTCCAGAGCTCTTTGCAGAAAGGAGTTGCCCAGATAACTGGCCCCACCTTAACATATCACTCTATCTCCTAGGAGAGTGCAGAGGGGAAGACTTCATTACTCAGTGGAAGCAATAAATGTTGAGTGTGGCAACTGATTTCTCCTCTGGAGAAACAGAGGTTTGAACTCAGGGCTTCATGTTTACTTGGCTTGCTTACAGCTGGTGCTCAACCACTTGAACCATGTATCCACCCCATTTTTAAAAAAAATTACTATTAATGTGTCTTAAGTCAGGTAATGAGTACATTTCTTTTTCTGAACAATGTCACCTCTACACTTATCCCCTCCCCTTTGTTTCCCCCTTCCACCCCTGCCCACAAGTTAACATAGTTTGTTTTCTACTTAATGTATACTGAAAAGCATGATGGTATTTGTTCACCAATCTTCCCTTTCTGCACCACACCCTCCCCTCCAAGAAAACAATACAAAGCAAAAACAAACACCAGCAACAACTAACACCAACAAAAAAAAAATGTAACCATGTTTCCATTTCCTGGAGTTCATTTCATTAGTATATTAAATGTTCAGAGAAGTTCAACCTTTGTGTTCCTCCCCTGACTCTGAATCCCATATAGGTTTTCATGACAAGTTATGTATTAGATCTAGCTTCTACCTGTGCAGCTAGATGCCTTTTGTCTCTGAGCTTAGCTTACCTCACTTTGCATGATTTGTTCTAGGCCTGTCCATTTCCCTGCAAATGATCTTATTCTTCCCAATGGATGAGAAAAATTGCATTGTGTACATATATCACATTTTATTAATGCATCTTGGATGTTTCCATAACTTGGCTATTGTGAATAGTGCAACAATAAACATGGAAGTGTATGTGTCTCTACCATATCTTGACTTGTAATGAATGATCAGGGTAGATGCCCAGGAGTGGTATGGCTGGGTCATAGGGAAGTTCTGTGTTTAGTTTTTTGAGGGACTTCCAAATATCCTTTCAGAGTTGTTGAACTAGTTTACATTCCCACTAACAGTGCAATAGGGTTCCCTTTTCCCCACATCCTTTCCAGCATTTGTTGTTCAAGTTCTTGATATTGGCCAGTTTGACAGGTGAAATGCTATCTCAAAGTTGTTCTGATTTGCATTTCCTTTATGGCCAGGGATGTTGAGCATTTCTTCATATGTCTATTTGCCATTCTTCTGAGAAGTTTCTCACCTGTCACTCCAGCTGTGAAAGGAAGTCTAAAATAGGTGATCCACAGTCCATGCACATGCCTGGGCAGGAAATGAAACCCCATCTCAAAAATAACCAGTGCAGCAATGGCTGGAGGGGGGGGGGGCTCAGCAGTAGAGGCCCTGCCTTGCAAGCATAAAGAAATGAAAATAAAAGGACAGGAGCACTAGTATTATTTTAATCAGATTAACCCTAGATAATGGCTAAATTGGGAGAAATGTCAAGACCTATGGAGTCTACATTACTATAGTGATATCCCTCAGCAGCTGATGGCAATATTCAATAAGAGCTTGGGGTGGGGGAGGCCAGAAGCTTCTCCTGGACAAGCCTGGGGAGCCTTAGTAGCAGCCAGCTGTGTGGAAACCTCACTGGCATGCAGTCAATAGTGCAAGGCAGCAGTCATGCAGAGGACAAGTTTCTGCTGGCAGCTGAAGTCCACAGTTGGCTTTTGACATTTTGACCCTGAGAAGAGATGATACTGGCCAACATGTGACCCAGCAGGAGGCGGAATGCTCAGAGTGTCTTCATGTGTGTCATCTCCCCTTGTGCAGATGGGTTTTCTATACGGGATGCAGTATACAAATTAAATCACCAAATCTAGGTTTTCTGTTACTTAAAAAAAAAAAACCTGCAGAAAAGTGACTAGAGCTAAAATGAGCAAAAAAATTTTCACTTATCTATAGAAATGAAAAACCCACCTAGCTCTATGACTTACAGAAATAACAAGACTATATATGCACATATACACATACACATGCTTAAACTTTTCCTCTGATGTGTATGTCATCAGAATGATAGAGTTAAATTTATTAAAATCAGGAGCATGCTGATTTTAGTTCCAGGCTGTGGTCTCCACTAACACATGAAAGGCATGGCAGGGAGAGAATGATTTGGACAGATGTAAGTGGGCAGCTGCTGCTGAACTTGCATTGAACTGTTGCTTTATACTTGAGAACCGGTTCCTCTGGCAGGCTGGGGACCTGCCAGGGAGCATGCCCATCAGTGACTGTGACAGCCTCAACCTGTTCTGACCAGCCAGGTGCTTAACAGCCATGTGATAACTAGCTTACATATTGAGCCGCATAGCTGTGGTAGCTGAGTGGACCGAGAAATACTGTTTAAAAGGGAAAATATTCTGAGCCATACTTCACTGGCTCATGTCTGTAAATCTAACCACTCAGGAGGCTGAGATCTTAGAATCACAGTTCTAAGCCAGCCTGGGCAGGAAATTCTGAGGCTTTTATCTCTAATAACTACCAAAAAGCCAGAAGTAGAGGTGTGGCTCAAGTGTTGGAGCACTAACCATTAGCCAAAAATGCTCAGGGACAGCTCCCAGGCCCTGAGTTCAAGTCACAGAATAGGAACGTGCGCGCACGCACGTGCGCGCACACACACACACACATACACACACAGAGGAAAATGTTCTGTTAAGGCAAAAATGTTCTGTTAAGGCTGTTTTCTAGCATTATTTATAGGGGTATTATTTGTTACTCTGTCCTCTTGTCCATTAAAGCCCTCAGTATATAGTATATACACAGAAGCGAAACATGAGTACCATGAACCTAATGTACTAAACAGGCTAGAATGAAAGATCATCCTCTCTATGTCAAGTCTAGTATCCCAGTCTCAGAGATGCTTTCTGCATCCTGAAACAGCCCTGAAATGGTGAATAAACTGCAGACAGGCAAGTGCTTAGCATTGATCTGGCCAGTCTGTACTTGGAGTAGGCAGGCCCTGAGAGAGAACCACCTCCCTTGTTCTGAAAAAAATACAAGGATGTTTATTTGAAGTGACTCATTTAATGTAGAAGCAGCCTATTAAATTCATCTGCTTTGAAATTCTACTATATAAAACTTGCAAAAGGTTTCTAAATACATGTTTCAGCCTTGTCATGACATGTACAGAGCACTGCTAAATAAGAAAGAGTAATGGTCTGGATCATCTAGGCCTCTGTGTTCTCTGCATGACAAGGCCAGGGCGGGGGGAACGGGGAGGGGTGGTGGCATGGGATGCAGTAATATCTCAGTGAGGGGATAGGTATCTGAATTGGTTAGGCAGTGAGGAATAGAAGGTAGCTGGGACATAGCTTCACTTGGCAGGAGACAAAGGACAAATATCACCTTCCTTCTTACCTGGAGGGCAGAGATTCTAAATCCATCACAAGTGCTTGAAATGAATGCAAAAGCAGAAGGCAAGATCACGCACTTTCCTTCCCCAGCTTCAGAATGGAGGGGTCCAATCAGACAGGAACTTATGTCCAGTGTTAAAGGCCTTTGGCAGTGAGTGACCATTGCTTAACAAATCAAACCAAAGATACACTCCCCCAAGAGGGAGAGGACTAGAAACCAGGTATCTAGCAGGACCAAATATCTAGGGGGACCAAAAGGAGACTTGGATTTTCCCACCTGAGGAGACTAGGAAATCCCCTCCCAACTCAGGACGTCTGTTAATTCTTCTTTTTCTACTTTCATTTTTCCAATAAACTTACTCTGTTTACCTTAAACATTTTCCTGCCTTTTTGTTTTGGTTTGGCTTTAAAAAAATTTTTAAACCATTACTTTTAATAATATAAATAAGAGGCAGTAAAATATTTTAGGATGAGGCTGGGAGAAGATGGCTCAGTGGTAGAATGCTTGCCTCGCATGCATGAGGCCCTAGGTTCAATTCCTCAGCACCACATAAAGAGAAGCCAGAAGTGGTGCTGTGGCTCAAGTGGTAGAGTGCTAGCCTTGAGCTAAGGAACTGAGGGACAGCACCCAGGCCCAGAGTTCAGTCCCACAACTGGCAAAAAAAAAAAAAAAAAAGATATCGTAATGTATATATTTGATAGATATATAGATATTAGGATGATTACAAATTTTTTAGTTGTGAAATATACAAATTATTTATACCCTTCAGTAGTAATTGTGGGATTTAGCATTAGAAATGTATGGAGAGTTTCCCTTGGATCTTACTTTCTCCATTTAAGTTCTTCCTTCTGAACCTGTCTATCTTTCCAAAGGCATTTAAATTTAAACACATCTTTGTAGAAACACCATTTGAATTGTGGAAGATGAAAAAAATCATGAAATTAGTAATTATAACCATTCAGTTTGTCAAGGACAAAAAACAAAGTAGCTGTTGGGACCCCATCTTAATGTTAGGACCTAGTGAGCCTATGTGACTCCATCATGGTTAAACATCCATCTTGTTGTTTACAAGTTTAGGAAAAATGGATTGCCAGTCTCTGATAACAGAGCCTAGAGGCCAAGTGGACACGTGCAATCAGTAAGGAGTTCATATGTAACGCCCCCCCCACACCAAGGAATGCAAACCCCACCTTCCCCCTCCCCAACCCATTCTCCAAAACTGACCAAAGTGGTAGAGGCTAGTTTAAATAACTGCTTAAGGATAAGTTGTAACCTCATTGGTCACCTCCGTGTGGCCCGACATAACTGTGCAATTTTGTGGGAGTGTTGCCATGCTATTGGCCACCTATGTGTGGCCAGCCTAAATGCATGGCCTGTTCCCTATAAAAGTTAGCCCTTGCAGCTGGGCAGGGTTCGCGCTCTGCCCAGGTGGCCCTGACTGGTAGTCTGTTTCTAGATGCTTGGCGCGAAATATAACTTTGTCTGACTTTTGCCTTGTTTCAGTCTCATTCCTTTGATCACAGACCCCAATATTGGGGGCCCACCCCAATAGTAGCATTGGTTCAGAGTGTTTCAAGTTAAAGGAGTTAAAGAACATACTTAATCAGATCTGACATAAGACCACAGTGAACATTTGAACTGGGCTAAACATTTGAGGTCAAACCTCAGTTGCTTTGAGCATAATTTTTGTTAACCTCTGCTGAACTTATGTGAAATTGATCTCTTCCTTCAAACAATCAGGAAAGCAATTCCTTTCTAATTATTTCCAGCACCAATCATAACTCTAACAAGTGACTCAATTACCAATCCCCTTTTCTGGCTCCTACCTACAAGCACAACTTCAATTTTGCAAAACTCAAGAGCATATTTTTAAGATTACATTATATGTTTTCCCAGTGTGCAATCGTAATTAGCTCCAAAAAGGTAATTTTCTTTGTGTTCAATTAAGTTCATCTTAATTGATGATTACTGCTTTATACGTCAAGTAATGAACACATTTATTTTTGGGAAACTTCTCCCCTTCCTTCACTCTCCCAGTTTTTCCCTCTCTTCCCCATCCACAAAGTTGTACAGTTCATTTTCAACAGAGTGGGAGGATCGGCTAGTGAAAGGCCTTATGGCCTATATCTTGGTCAAGGGTCAAGCTGTGATCCTTGAGCCAAGTTGTTCAACCTTCCTAAGCCTCAAGTTTTTCAACTGCAATAAGATTAATTCTGGGACCATGTTTTTTTTGACAAGTGTGAGACACTGGTGCTGCATGGTGGGTATAATTGAATTCAAGGCTAAGTTACATCTTCATCAGGCTGCCCACATTGTCAATTTAGACACTTCATCTTTGGTGCAGGAAGGAGCTTTGCAGTGCTTTCTAGGTTAGAAAATAGGTGAATGCTGCTTTATGATCTCCATTTTGAATCTCAAAACAATCTTGGAAGTCAAACCTTCAGGGAGTCCCTTGTCTCCTTTGAAGATGAAGAAAGCAAAACTGTGCTGAGCTGAGATTAAAGAGTGAGGTGAGATTAAAGAGTTGACTCTTGAGCCCACAGCTGATAAGTCTAAGAAGAACCCAGACCTTTCACTCTTAAGAATGTACTATAAAACAAGCATACAACAAAAAACTCGCAGTGACCAGCTTAAGCATGATCACCAGGTGCCAAGTTTTACTTGCTGAAGCCTTGATTTTTACTCAAGCAAAACTTGAAGCAGGGCTCAGTCCTTCCTTGTGTTTCTCCAGAGGCAAATTTACTCTAGTAAGCAAGGTAGGTGTCAGGAGATTTCACTTCAATTCATGGGAATGTAATGGCAGGAAGATTGGACTTTTCCCCTCCACTCTCCACATCATTACCTTCACACATGGGTCTTCTCATAGTCTCTCCTCTCCTTCTCAGCCCCTGCCAGTCTGCACTGGACCAGAGGAGGGAAGGAAAGAGGAAGACAAAAAGGGAAGAAGAGGAAGAAAGACGTTGAGGGAGGATGGACCAGGATGCTACATGCAAACTATGATGTAGATGTTCCACTCTACGTTAAAAAAGACTAGTCCAAAACCTAACCACATCTGGAAGAGGGGTAGCATCAGACTTTCCCCTAAGGAGGCTCGTAGGTGGGGAACCATGCTGGCTGGAAGGAAGAGCAGGAGGTTGTTCCAGAGCTAAAAGTGCAAACCTTTATTCACTTATATCCTTCTCTGGGATGACAGTGATAAACTGGCCATAAGATTACATGAAGTGGATGGCTATAGAAAAACAAGTTGTTTTGCTCAGATTGATCACTTTTACTTCTCTTTTGAGAAGTGTCTTTTGAGATTATTTGCTCATTTTTATAAGAGTACTTAGTTTTGTTGAGTTATGTATATGCATGTATAGCCATGATTAGATGGCTATTTAAAAAAAATGACAAGGTTGGGCAGCAGTGGCCCACACCTGTAATGCTAGCTACTAAGAAGGCTGAGATCTGAGGACTGCATTCAAAGCCAGCCCTCATAGGAAAGTCTGTGAGATTCTTATTTCCAATTAACCACCAAAAAAAAACAAAAATGGATCTGTGATTCAAGGTGGTAGAGCACCAGCCTTAAGCAGAAAAGTTTTAGCAGCAGTGCCCAGTGCCCAGTCCCCACAACCAACTACAAAATAATAAAAAATAATTTTAGTATTGTTATTAAAGTGGTGTTCAGAGGGGCTACCATTTCATAAACCTGGCAATGAGTACAATTCTTTGTGGACACTGTCATCCCTTCCTTTACTTCCCTTCAGTTTCCCCTTCCCATCCCTGCCCACAAACTACATAGGTCATTTCCAGATCATATGTACTGAATAGCATGATTACATTTGTTCACCCTTCTTCCCTCCCTCCCTGCATGCTCTCCCCCTTCTCCCCTCCTAGAAGAAAAATTCCAAGGCAAAAAATAAATACCACCACTACCACAAACAACACTTGAAAAAAAACAACAACCCTGTTTCCATAACCAGGAGTTTGTTTCAGTAAATTATATTTTAAATGTTCAGAGAAGTTACACCTTTGCCCTAAGGGTATCCTCCTTTAGTCTGACTGTGTGTGAATGCCTAATGAATGCTCTGTGCTCAACTAGTCTGGTCTCCCAAAATGCACCTGTATTTAATTCATGTGTTTCTTCTTCTGAAGTTTTATGCCCTTAAAATCTATTCTTGCCACATACCTTTGATCATATTCTCCTCTCTGTGGTTAATTTGATAGAAGTTTTTTGTATAGGTGGCCAGTCCTGGGACTTGAATTCAGGGCCTGGGCCCTGTCCCTGAACTCCCTGAACTTTTGTTCAAGGCTAGAACTCTATTACTTGAGCCACAGTTCCACTTCTAGCTTTTTAAGTAACTAATTGGAGTCTCAGAGACTTTCCTGCCTTGGCTGGCTTTGAACTGTGATTCTCAGATCTCAGCCTCCTGAGTAGCTAAGATTATAGGTGTGAGCCACAAGTGGCCAGTTGAAAAAAAAAAGGATATGTCTTAAGTGGTAGACTACCTACCTAGCAAGTTTATTTCTCCCACAAAAGAAATACAAAAATCTGGATATAGTAACACAAAACAGGGAAGTTCTGCCAGGCCTCGTATTACAGAGCTTTTACTGGTGTTCCTCATGTGGGCATGGCTTACTGGCCACATATCTAACCTTACTCTCCAGTCCTTCCAGAGGTCTGTCCTTTAGCTTATAGTCTAAGGCCTCCATCATAAATCACACTGGTGGAAGAGGCAATCTTGTATGGTCCAGGGGCATCAGGTAAACAGGTGCAATCTTATCAGACATGATGCTCAAAGGAAAGATCTTGGATTCCAGGAGCTAGCCAATACCAAATTATTCTTTGAGTAACACTGATTGAACAAAGAGAGTCTCAGTTGTTCATGGAGCATTTTTGAGAAAATAACTGGCTTTGTGTAATTTACTGCAACTTGAGGTTACAATGGTACACTTACACTGGGAAAAACAGAACTCCAAAGATACTTTTGAAAGCATTCAGAGCCTTGGAAAGATGGTTTGGGGGGGCTGGGAAGGTGGCTCAGCGGTAGAGTGCTTGCCTTGCATGCATGAGGCCCTGGGTTCGATTCTTCAGCACCACATAAGCAAAAAAAGAAAAAGAAAAAGGCTGGAAGTGGCGCTGTGGCTCAGGTGGTAGAGTGCTAGCCTTGAGCTGAAGAGCTGAGGGACAGTGCCCAGGCCCAGAGTCCAGGCCCCACGACTGGACCCCCCCCCAAAAAAAGATGGATTTGGTGGACAACCAGCAAAAAGCCAGAAGCAGAGTTGTGGCTCAAGTGCTAGAATGTCAGCCTTGAATGAAAAGGTGGAACAAGACTGGAGAGCCTTAGTTTAAGCACTCATCCAGGCCTAGATAGAAAAATACCCCCTCCAAACCCCATGATAAATAACTAAATGCATGATATGACACAAGATCAGAAGTGCTATCTAAATAATAAAGAGTATGGGATAAGTATAGTGCTGCATTAAATATTAAATCTGTATTGATTAGTTAAGCACCATATCCTTGAAAAGAATAAAGGTATCCATTTATATAAATAATGATATACAAAAGAGATGCCTAAAAGTAAAACACTTGACTACTATACACAAATGGGTGCTGTTAAAGGAAGGAGAAGCCAAAGAGATTATGTTTCAGTTAGGAGTCAGGACTCATTGAAATAAAACTAAAATGAACCAATACCTTTCTATGACCTACCAGACCTGTAGCTCTATGATTTACTAGCCCTGACCTCTAGGTCTTGATGAGTTAGACAGAGGTTTGGTCCATTTTCCATTTCTCCCATTTCTAGACCTCAGTCAACCATGTTAAACTCAACTTTCATAAGCTAGGAGATAGAAAAGGAGAAATTGTAGAATAATTTTTGAACATTATCAAATATGCCTCTGCCTATGTTGCCAGGTAATGCTAAAATACTGAAAGGAAATGTCATGAAGAAATTATTTATTGAACTCTTCATTTAAAGAAAAAATAGTTTCTAGGATTCAGGTCAGTCAAAGAAAAAGTGCAGTGAACTCAAAGAGCTGGTACGAATAAAATTGGACTCCACACAGAGTTTGATCAGTAAATCAATAAACTATTGTGGTATTTTCCTAATTCTCAATGTATAAATGGAAAAGATATGTTAACAAACTCTCAGAACCCCTTCATTATCTTCCTGTTTTAAAAAGAATTTTAATAGATGTAGTAGAGCCTGGCCCTGGTGGCTCACGCTTGTAATCCTAGCTACTCAGGAGGCTGAGAGCTGAGGATAGCGGTTCAAAGCCAGCCCCAACAGGAAAGTCCATGAGACTCTTATTTCCAATTAACCACCAGAAAACCAGAAGTGGCACTGTGGCTCAAGTGGTAGAGCATTCGCCTTGAGCTGACGAGCTCAGGGTCAGAGCCCAGGCCCAGAGTTCAAGCTCTGCACCATGACTGACAATAATAGTAATAGTAATAATAGTAATCATAACAATAATAATTACACATAGTATAGTAATTCTTTGAAAAAGTATTTTTCAGCAATGGTTTTGGAGCTGGGAATTGCAATTGCTAGGCAGGCATTTTACCACTTGAGGACTTTTTGCTTTTGTTATTTTTCAATTAGGTTCCTGCATTTTTCCCCTTGAATCAGCCTGGACTGCAAATATCCTGTTTATATTTAGAACACAAGTGGGATGAAAATCGCGCACCATGTTTTCTATTTCCAGTTTTCTATTAGTTGACATAGTCTCATTAATTTTTCCCCAGTTTGGCCTTGACACATATCTCTGATCTCTGCTTTTGAGTAGCTAAAAATATGGACCAGAGGCTCAAGGGGAACCTTAGTACAAAGCCCAAGTCTCTAACCATAAGGCCTTACTTCAGACACATCTAAACCCTGGGGAGACCAGCAAGTGGCACCTGGTAGCCCAGGTCAGAAAAACACCCATCCAGAAACCACTTTGAGGCCTCCCAGATGTCAACTACTGAGGATTCCTGGTGGGCTGTGCCCGTATCACTGATGATAAACCTATCTCAAGAGCCAGCATGGGTTCCAGCTGTTGTGGATGTCAAGATGGCTATGTCTACAACCTCTCAGAGATGTGGATCTCTAGCTGAGCCCATCAAAGGGCCACTATATCCATGTAACCATAGAGGTCTGCTAGATCTGCCCACATCAGCAGAGACAGAACCACCTCCCCCAGAAGCAGCAGCGGAAGGACCATAACAATGACTAGATCCTTACCAACTCTCTTGGCCTCATGTGTTCCCTGAATACCAGGGCCTTGCCTCCCACTTCCTCCGGGACTGCTCTGAGCATCCTCCCCTAAGGACTGCATGCTGTGTGAGGGGCTTCAGTTGGCAGGTAGAAGCTCATGGTTCTAGAGCAGCAGGTGAGATTAATGCCACTGGATTATGCAACTGAAATGAATATAAACTTTTATTAAAAATCAATTCTTAAAATTATATACAGACAAAACATAGTAGGGTGGGAGGGAACAGCAGATCATTTCAAGAGGAGAGAGAAGACTTCTCTAAGTCCAAAGCAGGAGCCTTCACACCCAAAGCTATGCTTCTAGTCTTGGACTGGCACCTAGTTTGGATACATCTGCTTGAGTTAAGTTGTCCTCTGCAGGAAAAGGTGTGTAGAGACTGCCAGATCTCTAGGACAGTCACCGATTGGAGGTCCATTTGTCCTAGGTGACAGGGAAAATTCAAGATCTAGGGCAGTGTAATATGTTGTACCTCTTCAGATGTCTACCACAGGAGGAAGTGGGTTTTCTTCACATGCAGAGGTCAGAGACACCTCAAGATGCCCAATTACTTTACCACGCTATGGCTCTCCAGCTTCTTCCTCTGGTGGAATGAAGTCTGTGTCACATACCACGAACGGATCTAGATGAACTGAACCAAGAGGTGGCCCTATAGCTTCTGACACAGGTACAGGAGAGTCTGTCTCAGATCTCATGGACAAGGAATCCTCAAGAATCAGATTGGCTGGCCCCTGTTGTGGCTCTTCAGCTGCTGCGTCTGGGGGAGGTGGTTCTTGCTCTACTGATGAGGTCAGATCCAGCAGGAGACCTCTATGGGTACACGGATGTAGTGGCTCTTTGGTAGGCTCGGCTAGAGATACAACTCTCTGTGAGGTTATAGACACAGTGATCTTGGCATCCACAGCAGCTGGAACCCATTCTGGCTCTTGAGTTAGGTTTATCTTTAGCGATATGGGCATAGCCCACTGGGTATCCTCAGTAGTTGGCATCTGGTATTGCCTTGAAGGCCTCAAAGTGGTTTCTGGATGGGTTTTTTTCCTGGCCTGGACAACCAGGTGTCTCCAGGACAATGGCCAGAATGAAATTAGGAGTCCTGGTTGGGGTTGGGGTCTGGTTCTGAGGTTGAGCCAGTGTCTACAGATATCCATAGGCACTTTCCCCAGGATCTCCTGGAGGCTGAATTCAACAAAATCAGAAAGCAGCAAGAAAACATGGTGCTTGCTTTCTTCCTTATCTGTTTACAAGTGAGCCAGTTGGGGCTAGCTCTGGAAAGGGGCTGCCCGGATACTGGGCTTCCAAGTTCTCTTTGGTCGATTGTCAGGAAGTTACCACCTATCCTCTTATTTGAAGACCCTTCCTCCAACAGGACCCCCACAAATTACCCCTGGGCTTCTGACTGCTCATAATACATACACTTTTTCAGCAACGACACCCTTATCCCAATATACCCCAGCATCCCTGGAAAGGCCTGGGCAGTCAGTGCCTCCATTTTCAGGAGACAGTGGTGAATTCAGATTGATTAATAGCTAGCTCTTTCAATGTTGTCATGTGTGTTTGAGCTCCCCAAGGCTTGTTGTTACTTGTTACTAGTGCAAAAGTTAGAGATAAAATGATCACCATCCCTGGAAAGGCCTGCGTGCAGCCAGTGCTTCAGTTTCCAGAAAACAGTGATGAATTCAGAGTGTTCTAATATCTATCTGCTCGCATGTTGTTGGTGATACATGGCCATAATTGCCTGTGTCGCCTGAGATTTCTCAAGGCTTGGCATTACTGCTTGTTATTACAAAAAATTAGAGGTAAGACCATAGAAGGAAGTGATTAAAACAACAAGAGCTCAGCCACAGTGCCCGGGTCCTGAGATCAAGCCCCAGAGCCAGTGCATACACACAAAAACATGATTAAATCAGCAAGTTCTAAGATAACAAAAGAGAAGTTAGTGCATACTTCCTAATAATAACCCTAAATGAAACAGATTTAACTCTTCTGTAAAAAGATGTAGACTGGCTGAGTGGATCAAAAACCAAGACCTAACTATTTGTTATCTAGAAGAAACTTACCTCACTGTCAAAGACAAACACAGACTCAAAGGATGAGAAATGATATTCCATGCAAACAGACTTGTAAAGCAAGTAAGAGTAGCTACACTGTTACCCAGTAATGTAGATTTCAAGCCAAAATTAGTCAAGAATAATAAAAAAGGCTACTGGTGAGCACTGGTGGCTCACATCTGTAATCTTGGCTACTCTGGAGGCTGAGATCTGAGTATTGTGGTTTGAAGCCAATCCAGGCAGGAAAGGCTGTGAGACTCTTATCGCCAATTAACCATCAATAAGCAGGAAGTGAAGCTGTGGGTCAAGCAGTAGTCTTGAGCAAAAAAGCTAAGGGACAGCTCCCAGGCCCTGAGTTCAAGATGTAAGACAGGATCAGCACAAAAACAAAAACAGAAATGACAAGAACAAAAAAGAAAGGCAACTACATACTTATAAAGAGAACAATGCATTGAGAAAATATAACAATTTTTAATATGTGTATAAGCACCAAATGTTGTTAAAGCCAATTTCATAAAATAAATACTAGTAGCCATAAAGAAACATATAGAGCTAGATACAATACTAGTGTGTGATTTCAATACTGTATGTCATCATCCAGACCAAAAAAAAACCCAAACAAAAACAAAAAAAAATCAACAAACCCACAAACTTCGGAGTTAAACTCATCATAGATTAAATGGACTTAACAAGTATCAATAGGATATTCTGTTCAACTGTGGAATATACATTCTTTTTAGCAGCCAATGGAACTTTCTTCAAAATGTATCCTATTTTAAGCAATAAAGCAAATCTTAACAAATGCAAAACAATGGATTAGTTTCTTGTATGCTATCAGATCATAATAGGATAAAATTAAGCATCAATAGTAAGAGAAACTATAGGAACTATAAAACACTTGGAGACTGAACAAGACACTTTTGAATGATAAGTTGGTCACTCAGAGGCATCAGTACACTTGAGCAAAGTGACTATGTTGGAGGAATTTCAGGAGGCCGTGGGCTTCACCAACCTCTGCTTACTATCTACAACTCACTACATTCTCTTCTTCAATAATATCTGGAGTCTGGGCCTCTGAGGCGAGAACTCCCTGCTGCTGCACCCACAAACAGGGGAGGCACACAAGTAGTTGCCACGTAGATTTTAAGGACTCCCCTGGTCTTTCGCTGGTCTCCCTAGGATGACTCCCAGTGCTTCCTCAGCCCCGCTTCAGCTTCTCCCAGCCGCAACTTGCATGGGCAGCAACAAAGGAGGTAAGCCACATCCAGCATGGCTCCCTCAAATTTTTGGAAGATGTTATCTTGTGTGTGGCCTTCTTAGTCCTACCCTATGGGAAGGACCTGCAGATCTGTAATCTGAAGGTAGACATCCAGAAGAAGAGGCACTCATCTGCCATTCTTGATTTCTTCTGAGATGGTCTTAAGTTGGAAAGTGTCCAAACAAATGGCAAAGATCACGTCCTGTAGTGTTCCTGTACCTTACTAATACCATGGCCACAGAGAAGAGAGACTACCACAGCCTGCTGCCCCAGCCTTGGCCTACCATTCCCCCAGCTCTACCATGGTTGAGACACAAACCTGGCCCTGCCAAGCCAGCAGTAGCCAGAAAGGGGAACAATGGCAGAGACATGCTGGAGTACAACCTTCTGGATGACCACAGGATACCTGTGGGACACCAAGGAAGGAGCTCATTTTCACCTGGCTCATGACAACAGTGAACCCCACAGACCTCAAGAGAGACATAGACAAGAGCTTGAAGGAGAAATTTCCTCACAAGCTCCCACTGAGAAAAGAAAATCAGGAATCTGAAGTGGAAAATTCAGGACCTGTTTGATGTGTGTAGTTCATTCTTTTTTTTTGCAAGTCTTGGTGCTTGAACTCATGGCCTAAGTGCAGTCCCTGAGCTTCTTTTGTTCAAGGCTAGCACTCTACCACTTGAGCCACAGCACCACTTCTGGCTTTTTCTCTTTATGTGGTACTGAGGAATCAAACCCAGGGCTTCATGCCTGCTAGGCAAGTACTCTACCACTAAGCCACCTTCCCAATCCAATGTAGTTTATTCTTAATAGCCTCAAGAGGGAAAAGAACCCACAAACCAATTTAAGGAGGTAAAAGACCTTAACAATGAAAATTTAAAAATCTGAGGAAAGAAATTAAAGAAGACACTAGAAGGTAGAAAGTCTTTCCATGTTCATGGATCAGCAAACTCACATTGTGAAAATGACTTGATTCAACACAATCCCCATTGCAATTCCAATGGCATTTTTTGTAGAAATAAAAACAGATATCCTAAAATCCATGTGGAAGCACAGCAGAACTCACATAGCCAAAGTAAACGGGTTAAAAGAACAATGTTGTGGAGGTATCACAAGACCTGATTTCAAATTACACTACAGAGCCATAGTAACAAAAACAGCATGGTGCTGGTACAAAAACAGTCACACGGACCGATGGAATAGAATAGAGAATCAGGAATTCAGCTTATCCAGGTATAGCCATCAAGTTTTGACAAAGGTGATTTAAACAAATGTTGGAGAAAAGAATGTCTCTTTGACAAATGGTGTTGGAAAAAACTAAAACTAGATTCTTAACTCTCACCCTGTACAAAAATAAATGGCAATTTGTGGGAATATAGTCTTTCTCCCCTGATTAAAAAATAAAACAAATGGATCAAAGGTCTTAATATAAGACCCCAAACTTTGAAACTCTGTAGAAAACATACGAAAACATAAAACTCTTCAAGATACATGCATAGGAAATGTTTCTAAATAGAACTCCAACATCTAAGGTAATAATAGAATGACTTGATAAATGAAATTACACCCAATTAAACAGTTTTTGCACAGCAAAGGAAACAATTATCAAAGTACAAAGATGGCTTACAAAACAGGAGAAAAGTATTTGCCCATTATTCATCTGAAAAAGAATTAATATCCTAAAATAAAATACCAGAATAATAATACAATTAGGAAATAAGCAAATAAGGGCTGGGAAGGTGGCTCAGTGGTAGAGCACTTGCCTTGCATGCTCGAGGACCTGGGTTCAATTCCTCAGCACCACATAAGCAAAAAGCCGGAAGTGGCACTGTGGCTCAAGTGGTAGAGCACTAGCCTTGAGCTGAAGAGCTGAGGGACAGCGCCCAGGCCCAGAGTTCAGGCCCCACGAC
>NW_012267255.1:6396600-6456042 GCF_000151885.1 Dipodomys ordii | reverse complement strand
AAAAAAAATAAGAAATAAGCAAATAAATTGACAGCTCTCAAAATTAAAAAGTACAAATAAATGTATGAAAAACATTTTTAACATATGTAGCCATCAGGAAAATAAAAATGAAAACAACACTGAAATCCATCTCACCACAGTTGGAATGGCTATCATCAAGAGAACATACAGCAAACGCTGGCAAGTCTGTGAAGAACAAAGAACTTCTATATATTGTTGGTGGGAATGTAAATTAGTCCAGCTGCTATGGAAATTATTATGGAGCTTCATCAAAAAAAACAAGTGGGGGGCTGGGAAGGTGGCTCAGTGGTAGAGTGCTTGCCTTGCATGCATGAGGCCCTGGGTTCGATTCCTCAGCAGCACATAAGCAGAAAAAGCCAGAAGTGGTGCTGTGACTCAAGTGGTAGAGCACTAGTCTTGAGCTGAAGAGCTGGGGGACAGCGCCCAGGCCCAGAGTTCAGGCCCCATGACTGGCAAAAAAAAAAAAAAAAACAAGTGGAACTTTCATATGATCCTACTATACCACTATGAAGTATGTACCCAAGGAATCTAGGTATATAATACTCTGCTTGTACACTGGCACACCCATCTTTATTACAGCACTGCTCACAATAACCAGGTTATGGAGTTAGCCTAAATACCTATCAACAGATGAATGGATAAAGAAAATGTGATTATATATATGTGTGTGTGTGTGTGTGTGTGTGTGTGTGTGTGTTTGTACATATATACACACATACACACATATATATACACACAAGGGGTTTTATTCAGTAATAAAGAAGAACAAAATTATCCCATTTGCTGAAAACTGAATGGAACTGGAGATTGTCATACCCCCATACTTGGAAAGAGAAATTCTGCATGTTTTCTCTTATGTCCAGAAAATAGCATTTCAAAAATACATGAACATGGAAGGAAGACTATTTGGAAAGCAGGAGGAGACCAGCTGGAGTGGGGAAGGGGAGAGAAGACAAAAGAGCAGCAGGAGGAGTACATGTGACTCTACTACATTGTATAAATGTATGAACATGCAAAAACAAAATATTGCTTGGTATCTTGGGTTCAGGTTTTCCACTTCAAATTACAATATAGAATATTTTCTTAGTTCAAGGATTCCTCCTGAGATCTACTGATTAAAATTCAAATTGGCCCACAAACACAGGGTTTATTCCTCAAGTGAATTCTAATTTTGTAAGGAACACATCTTCCATTGATGAAGAATGTAAGTTTTGGCTTGGATCACTCAGGCAATAAAGATAGCATTGAAGTACTAGAGCTCTAGCTGTCTATTTTTTTTTCATGCCAAAACAACTAACAGTATTTTCCTAACAGTGGTAAGGATATAAAACAAACAAAAACTCAGCAGTAATCCAGGATTTGATAACTTGTATTTTGAGTCTTAAAGTGTAAAAACATTAAGAACTTTAAGATGGATTTTTCTATCAAAAACAGTAAGACTTTAGCTGGGTGCCAGTGCCTCAAGCCTGTAATCCTAGCTGAATAGCTAGTAGGCTGAAATCTGAAGATCGTGGTTTCAAGTCAGCCTAGAGGGAAAGTCCATAGACTTTTTATCTACGATTAACCAGCATAAAAGCCAGAAGTAGAGATGTGGTTCAAGTGGTTGAGTGCCAGCTAGTCTAGAATGAAAAAGCTAAGGAATAGCAGCCAGGCCCTGAGTTCAAGCCCCAGTACCAGCAAAACTAAAACAAAAGCCAAAACAAAATATGTTTTGGTATGAAATAATATTGGAATATTGAAAAACATGTTTATTTCCTGGTAAAGACAAAGCATAAGTTTTCAAATGTCTGATTTTATTTTATTTTTTTTGGCAGTACTCAGTTGCAAAGCATGTACTTTACTACCTGAGTCATGTTTCTAGTTAAGTGTTTGATCTTATAGAAGAGAAAGCCAATTGGTTTTGTGAAGAGTATCTTCATTCCACTCTTAACACTTTAAAAATGAAACCCTTTATACATATAACACAATCTGTGTCAAAGAAATATTGGCAGAAAGCAACATTTTTGTAAATTCTGTGAAAAGAGTTTATTTTCTATTATCTTTTTGTAATTATTTGGGTTGTTTTGGGATTTTAAAAAAAGCAAGGAGAATAGCAAAAGCAGTAGCAACATAAAAGGAGTCACAAAGCCAGGTGCTGGTGGCTCACACCTATAATCCCAGCTACTTAGGGGTTGAGATCTGAGGACTGTGAGAATCATGGTTCAAAGCCAGCCCCTGCAGGAAAGGCCATGAGACTCTGATCTTCAATTAATCACCAGAAGTGGGGCTATGGTTCAAAGTGGTAGAGTGCTAGATTTGAACAAAACAGCTCAGTGACAGCAGCACCCAGTCTCTGACTTCAAGTCCCATGACAGACAAAAAAAGGAACCACAACCACAGCCGCTACCATGCTGAGCTCCAACACTGACCACCGCCATCTCTGTTAAGGATATGTGTTATGTTCTTTTTTTTGGGGGGGGGGGGTCTGGTCGTGGGGCCTGAACTCTGGGCCTGGGCGCTGTCCCTCAGCTCTTCAGCTCAAGGCTAGCGCTCTACCATTTGAGCCACAGAGCCACTTCCGGCTTTTTTCTTTTTGCTTATGTGGTGCTGAAGAATCGAACCCAGGGCCTCAGGCATGCAAGGCAAGCGCTCTACCACTGAGCCACCTTCCCATGTGTTATGTTCTGTATATAGTTTTATATTATTTTGTCATAAGGGACATTATAAGAAAAATAGAATCCTACTTTTCCACATAAACTTTTTTCTTCATTATGCAGCCTAGATTTCTGGTTAAGTCTGAGAAAAAGATCTCATATTAACATCCCCTGATTATGACATTGAATATCATGATGGAGTAGTATACTCTTTACTGTCTGTTATCATTATATGAGTTATTAAAGTTGTTTGCTTACTAAAATACATAACCATTTTTTTCATTAGCCTTGTGTGTGTGTACATGCATGCATGTGTGTATGTATTTGTATATTGGTGCTGGAGCTTAAGCTCAGGGCCTGGTACTGTTGTTTAGCCTTCTTGTTCATAGCTGGTAATCTACTACCTGAGCCATGCTTCCAGTCCACTATTTTGCTAGTTGACTGGAGGTGAAATCTCACAAACATTTTTGCCCAGACTGGCTTCAAACCATAATCCTCCAGGTCTCAGCTTCCTGGATAGCTAAGATTACAGGCTTGAGTTTATAATCCTAACTTTTTGGGAGGGGGAGATCAGAAGATTCCTGTTTAAGGTTAGTCTGGGCATAGAAGTTCATGAGACTCCATCTCAAGTTCTTATATTAGAGACTTGGTTCTTAGTACTGTGGTGGGAGGTGGCGGACCCTTGAGAGGCAGAGCCTAGTAGAAGGTTCTCATGTCCTCCTTTTGGAGGACTCATGGGGCTTCTCTTGTTTCCTATGGCTCTTCATGTATCTCTTCCTCTCATACACACTTCTGCCATGTGATATGATATAGCCAAGAAGGTCCTATCCAGAACTAGGCCTGGCCAGAGATGTACCCTTGAACCTCCAGAATTGTGAGCTAAATAATCTTCTTTTCTTTACAGAGTTCTCCTGCCTCAAATATTTAATCATAGTCCAGAATATGGATTAACAGAGTCACCTCAGGTGACCAGCTTCAGAGGGACTGACTAGATTTTCCCTTTGTTTTTATATGGATACTAGTATCCATGGATACTAGTCATTGCAGAATAGAGCCCTCCTTAATGTTAACTTGATTAAGATCAAAATAAGGTCACATTTTGACAGTGCAACCGAATCCAGAAATGGATGTACAACCCTTAGTGCTCATTTCTGTCTTTCCACATCCTAATAACAAATGAGGTTAAATGAGTTCTCTAGCCAGATAGCTGATAAAGACATAATCTTGGAGTGGAACTCAGGTCCCTTGGTCCTATATAAAATCAAAAGTGCAACAAGGCTGACAGCAGTGAAATCACAGTGAAGGGCAGAATCAATACACTAAGAACCCCAAGTGTTATTAGTAGGACATGTTAGCTTTCTATAAAATTAAGCCTGATTAATTGCTCTCTCCCTTGACATATGTTTCTGGCTGTGGAATCAGTGACACATATTGGAACAGAACTTTTAGGTACCATTTATACGATTTTGTGCATTGTGCTGAAGTGCAGTACTTAAAAGTTGCTGCCAAGATTCCCATCCCCACTCTGGACAATATCACCTGGAGTTGTAATCACAGTCTATGTGACAATTAAGGCAAATTTCTGTCCCTTTAAACCATAACACAGGAAAGTCCCACCCTGTATGGAGCCCCAAGCCAATACACTGACATTACATGGTAGCTGGTTGCATAGATGCTGTTATGGTTAGATTGTGTCCCTATTGACCAATTTATGCACTGTCAAAATGTGACCTTATTTTGATCTTAATCAAGTTAACATTAAGGAGGGCTCTATTCTGCAATGATAGTATCCATGGATACTAGTATCCATATAAAAACAAAGGGAAAATCTAGACATACACCTCCAGGGTGAATATCACACAAACATGAACATGACCATCTGCCAATCAGAGACAGAGGCCCAGAGCAATTCTTCTACACCACTGTCAGTGTCTTGATTGTGAACATCTGGCTTCTGAAACTGTAAGATTATACGTTGCTCAAATCACTGCGTGTGTCACTTTGTTGTGGCAGCTTTGGTAAACGAATATAGACAGCAAATGCAATATTATGGGCTGTGATGAAAAGTCATAATACAGGCTCTGCAATTGTTTTCATTGGCTTCTCAATTCAGTTAGTCTTGGCACATTGACAGGGAGACCTGGCCACAAAACTAGCTTCATTTAGTTTCCACTGTTTGGCAGCAGATAAATGGTCTCCCTTTTAGTAGTCGTCTATGGGAATGCAATCCATTTTAAAGTATCAGGTTTACAGACCTTTTTTAAACCTCTTTCATTGGAATACATGAAGATTTGTCTCAGTCTTGTATTTGAGATGAACTAGATCAAATAAGTTACAATTTCAAGAGATGAATGTGAATTCATTTTCTTAGTTATACACATTTACTGTATGGGTTAAGGGAGAATGAGAGCTAGGTGAGCAACATTTCCAGTCAGACAGGCATAGCGAGGAATTTTAACTAATCATGAATGAAGTGTCATAGGGCCATCACTACCCAGAAAGCACCAAGGCACCCCAGCTCACAGGAACAGTAATTGTTTATGTTGCATAGCGTGGATCATGCTTTCCCTGGAATGTACAGATGAGCTTCAGAGTTCACACTATCCTCAGAGTAAACTATGTTAGCTCAGGAACAGTTGATGGAAACAGATTTATTTAGCTTAGAAAATCAGAGTTGGGAAGCAGAAAAGGAGGAAATACCAGGTATCCATCCGCAAACATGTGAATGGTACCTGTTTGAAAAGAGATCTTGGTTTTCCAAGGAGTCTGTAAGGGTTACTGTAGACAAATTCCAGCTCAAGGTTAGGAAGCTGTTTGTAAGCAGGCATCAATGCCTGACACTTGTAATCTTAGCTACTCAGGAGCCTGAGATCTGAGGACTGAGGTTTGAAAACCAGCCTGAGTAGGAAATTCCATGATACTCTTACCTCCAATTAACCATCAAAAAGCCAGAAATTAATCTGTGGCTTGAGTGGTAGAGTGTCAGCCATGAGCATTAAAAACTAAGAGATAGTACCCAGACCTTGAGTTTAAGCTTGAGCACGTGTGTACACATGTACACAGAAGTGAGATGTAATTATTAGTTTCCGTAAAGAGGTGAGATACAGCCTGGGAAAGACAGCAAGATACCCATTGGGGAAAAAGTAAGAAGGCCTCATACATTCAGGTGGCTGACTGGAGTACAAGGTACAAAAAGTGTTAGGTACTATTACAAAACATCCTGGTGAATAGGCTACTTCGGTCATTCTTTTGGAGATACAGGATGCCCATGAAGGCTATTAGATGGTGCAGATACCCTGAAGTCTCATCCTAAGGCACTCACAGAGCCTCTCGTCCTGGATCCTGGCATGTGCTGTTGGCTTGCACTGGTGAAACACAGGCCTCTTGTGATAGCCATTCTAGGCCTTACATCGTTCTTCATGCAGCCACGGGCTTCACACCTTCCCTGGTATGCCAACCCTTTGCACACAGGGTCACAGGCCTACCCCTGATCTAATCAGGAGTAGGAATCCTGCTAGCTTAACTGAACTTGTTTAATGCAATGACACTCTTCTGTAATGATATGATAAGAAGAGTTTGTCTTGTTCTACTTCATGGATGATAAGGCTCAGAGGTGTCTAGATCTGTTCGTTTACCTTCTCTTTTAAAAAAATATAATAGTACAGAATAGTAAAAAGCAAATTCCTAACCAGGTAGAATTAATAATATCTTCAAGACTACCTTTTAGAATTTCTTTTCTAAGACAGGATCTTTCTACAGAGTCAGGCTAGCCTTCAATTCACTGTACATCGCAGGTTACATTTGAATTTTCAGTCCTCCTGCCTTTGCCTCCAGAATGCTGGGATTTACAGGCATTTATTACCATTTTGTTTTTTAAAAATAAACATCTAACTTACAAAAAAAGGGCAAGTTGATTAGTAGGAAGATACGCTTATGATTCTGGAAGACCCAAGCAAAAGCTGGAAACCACTTCTTATGGGATGGTGAGAGATGGTTGTGAGGTGGGACTTCAAGAACTACTTCACAAAGATGTTTTAAGGATAGCCTGGAAGATTCTAGAAGCTGTCTCAACCCAGCTGCTGACACCATCTATGACAGTTTTAGGTTGTGTCACTCAAATAGTGACTCTCTTTTCTCCATTCCAGTAAAACAGGCTTGTTAACTAACTCAAATCACCATGTAGCAAACAGGGTTACTGTAGTGAATGAAAACAGAGCTGGGATGCTGTATGTCTCCATTTGGCAGAAGTGGTAAGGGATGGGATCTGCTGCTGTGAACTGATCCCTGCTTTGAAGCGGCATAGCCATTAAGACCATGGAAATAAGTTGGCCAAGTTCAAATCCCAGCTCCACACCTTACTATCCATATGAAATTAGTTTTGTCTTTTGTCTATCATCTAGAAATGCAAATAAGGGAATCTATGTTCATAGGTTGCTGTGTGTGTTAGACGAACAAAAAGAAGTTACATACTTGGTAAGCAGATGCTCCACCATTTGAGCCAACATATCCAGTGTGTGTGTGTGTGTGTGTGTGTGTGTGTGTGTGTGCTGGCCTAAGGCTTGAACTCAGGATCTGGCTTTCTTTGCTCAAGGTTGGTGTTCTGCCACTTGAACCACACCTCAGTTTGGAGACATTCATGGACGTGAGTGCACTCTGGTACACACTTGAGAACATGCCAGTGACCTCTTTAGCCCCAGGCTGATATCTGCACTAGAATGTTTACTCCAACCAGCCTTTGAAATGATCTCAATAACATGGAGATGACCTCTAGATCAAAACCTGTGGTGTCATCTCACCAAATTATAAGAAATCCAAATCAGGGTAAAGATTTTTGTTTTTTGGAAAGCCACCTATTTCAAGTCATAACTAAAAGTATCCATTGAGGCAAGCTCCATGCTGAGCTCAGCACCAGCAGTCCGCACAGTGTGGTCCCAAGGGCAGGACTCAGCCATCCAAGCTTTAGCAACTACTGGTTGATTCTGATGCATATTCAAATTTGAGAGAGTTCTTGATGCAGTAGATCTGGAACAAAGTTCATGAATGCCTAGGTGGATGGTGATGCTTCAGGTCTGGGCTCACACTTTGAGAACTATTATGTTTGTTTGTTTGTTTTGCCCATCCTGGGGCACAAACTGAACACAGGACCTAAGTGCTGTCTCTGAGCATTTTTGTTCTCAAGGCTAGCCCTTCTACCACTTTTAGCCACAGCTTCACTTCTGGCCTTTTGGTGGTTAATTGGAGCTATCTCATGGATTTCCTACCAAGGTTTTCTTTGAACTGCAGTCCTTAGCAATCAGTCTCCTGAGTAGCTAGTATTACAGGCATGAGTCACCAGCACCCGGCTAGAGAACCACTATCTTACAGGGTATAAGCCTCCTCCTCTGGAGCTATGACAGACACAGGAAACAGCTAAAGGTCAGTTAAATCCTTTTGGTTGTGTGATGCTAGTCAAGTACAGTAGGGGAAAAAAAGAAAAAAAGGATGACTGAATCTAGGGTAAAACCAGGAAGCTGGATGGACAGGGAGCCTCATCAGTGCAGGACAAAGGCAGGACAAGTGGTAGCCACTTGGCAGAAGGGCAAATAGGAGGAAAGACTCACTGGTATGGGACAGGACAAACCTTCAAGAAACAAGTGCGGCAGAGGAATCTGGACTTGATTTAGGAAAGTGACAAATGCCCTGCTCTAGAGTAGGAAAGTGACAAATGCCTCCAATCACTACATGTAGGAGGGAAGAGGCCAAGATGGATGCTTCAGCTGGACAATCCTGGGGCAGCAGGATGTGATGACAAGATCTGGTACAAGCTTTGCCATCAGACTACCACAGGCCAAAGTTGAGACCCAACTTGATTTATCATGTTTGGTAACTTGTTCCTTAGACTTTAGACCTGTGAGCTTTAGATTCAATTTCTATAAAACAGAACTGCGAGATGTAAGGACAGGGTTTGGGTGAGCCTCATAGAAATGCATGCCGGGGAGAAAGTTAACTTTAGAACAACATCCTCTCAAATAATGGAGCCTTAGAGAATAAACACTAGGGCCATCAAGAGTACTTCAAGATGAGGAAGTAAATCTGGTGTCCTATCAGAAACACTAGTTCTAATCAAACTTGTCCAATTTATGAAGAATACAAATATGTCAACTTATTCTTGTTTCTAGTTGGCTAAAGTATTATCTTCTGGGAGAACTGTAATGAGATCTTCATTTTGAGAGTATTTTGGTTCTGGGAAGGGAATTTACACTTTTAATTTTTTTATTGTTGCTTAAGGGGTTTAAAATAAATATAATCTCATATGCTGCAATTAGTGTTTTAATTGTTATTACTTTATGAGGCTAGTGCTATTCAATTTCCTTTATAGCCACAAAGATGTTTGCTCTGTTTGATGTTTAAACAGGAGGATCCCCGAAGACATACAAAGCTTTCAAAAATACTTTTTCTTCTAGGATCTTGGTGCCAAGTAGAGTAATCCAGACCATGTGTGTGAAATTTGGTAAACTGTTGAAGCCCAAATATGCTCCTACAGTAAACAAAGGGCCTACTTGAAGTTGTAATTTACACTATACTTATTTTTCTTAATTTAGATTTGTATTTATTTTGACTGGGAAAATGGCAAAACATATTCAATATTTAGTAATATGAAAATAACACGGTCCCATCTCTTTGACAGTTTTCAGACATCCTGTTTTAAAGCTTGAAAAGAATGCCCTGAAGTGCCTACTTCAGCTAAACCCAATCACATTTGAAGCTTTTTTTAAAAAATAAAAAACACAAACATTTTACAAACTGTATATACTAAGTACTGCGCTATTGTTGGGAATATTGAACAAGTGGTTGCAGACACTTGTGGAGTTTTGGGAGTTTTATAGGCTCTTGGGATGAGCAGATCATTAAAGGAGAAAAGCCCACCTAGGTTTCCCCAATCCTTGGCCGGCAGCAAACCTGCCTCAAGTCTCCTTTTCTATGCTGGGTTCTGTCCTAAGCAGTAACCAATCTTCACCTAGGCAGGGAGCCTTGATGTCTAAAGCACAAAGGCAATAGAATTAAGGCATTGATACTCCATTACCATGCCAGCAACATTATGGGTTGTTGTTTTTTTTTTTCATTTTGATTTGCTTTGTTAGCATTCCTAGTATTATTTCCCACTCCTTAAGTCCTTATTTCTTTTTTCTTTTTTTTTGTATTTTGGTCGGTCGTGGGGCTTGAACTCTGGGTCTGGGCGCTGTCCCTCAGCTCTTCAGCTCAAGGCGAGCGCTCTACCACTTGAGCTACAGTGCCACTTCCGGTTTTCTGGTGGTTTATTGGAGATAGGAGTCTCACGGTCTCTCCTGCCCGGGCTGGCTTTGAACCGCGATCCTCAGATCTCAGCCTCCTGAGTAGCTAGGATTACAGGTGTGAGCCACCAGCGCCCGGCTAAGTCCTTATTTCTTAAATTAATATTCTGACTTTTGCTTTGGAGTTGGGCTTCCTGACACGTCTTCCAGAGTCTCTCTGTTCCTTTTTTTTTTAAACACATTTCTTTAGTTATTAACATACATGTAAAGTACAAGAGTGTTTCATTGTGGTAACTCCATAGATGTATACTGTAAACGCTGAACAAGTCCCCCTCCGTTATATTCCTTACTTCTGCCAAATACTATTTGCCCCAGCCCTTTATCTTCCTTCCCTTCTTCCCTCCCTCCCTCTCTCCCTCCCTCCGTTTCTTGCTCAAGACTACCTTTCCCCCCTTGAGCCAGGGCTCCACTTCTGGCTTTCTGGCACTTTTTGGAGGTAAGAGATCAGGTCTCAGTCTCCCGAGTAGCTGGGATTCTGGGCCTCAGCTATGGGTGCCCATCCCTTTTTATTTTTAAGTTTTTCCTTGGGTGCCAGTGGTTCACGCCTGTAATCGCAGGTACAGGATCAGATTTTGGTCCTTGTGGGGAAGGGTTCAATATTCACTAGACAGCAAGTCACTTTCTCCGGGCTTAGGTGTAGTGATCACATCTGCACCAGACATCAATACTCTTCCCAGGGAATTGAATCTCCCAAACTTCAGCCAAGTTGGAAGAAAAGAGAATGTGACAATCTAACTGCTCTCCTTTACTCGATTTTTGCTTTCTAGCTATTGGCATTTTGTTGTCACCCCATTTCCAATTTCAGTTGTTTTTTTTTCTTCAGGAGCATAAACAAGCAAGAAGCAAAATCCGATGCTTGTATTAGAGTCACCGTAAGAGGGAATTTACACATCTGGCCACGTCAAGTAGCTGCATCGTTTATCCCCTGCGGACACCTGTTCTCGCGCGTGGGGAGTCCACAAGGAGAGTGCATCTCGACGCAGAGCCAAGGACTTCGGAGGGCGGAGGGGGATCCAGGGCGCTTGGGAGGAATGACAGTTGTCTAAGCTAACCACCTCCTTTGTCCCGGGAGTCGCAGCTAAGCGAGACCCCAGGGCTTCCACCTTCACCCACGCTCCGAACACGTCATGGATTGGCCAGAGCAGCACCCTCCAGGGGAAGGCTCCGCCCCTCCCTTCTGAGCAGCAGGCTCCGCCCCATCCCTAGTGAGCGGCAGGCTCCGCCCCTCCCTTCTGAGCAGCAGGCTCCGCCCCCCTCCCTTCTGAGCGGCAGGCTCCGCCCCCTCCCTAGTGAGCAGCAGGCTCCGCCCCTCCCTTCTGAGCAGCAGGCTCCGCCCCCTCCCTAGTGAGCAGCAGGCTCCGCCCCTCCCTCGGAGCGCCGGGCTCCTCGCCAGACCCGAGCGGGCTCCTGCCCTGCCCCTTCCTGCTCCGACCCTCCGCGCTGAGGACCCGCGCCCTGGCCCGCCCTGCAGCCCGGCCCTGCGGACCCGTTTGGAGGCCTGAGGTCGCGCCGCCGGTGCCGGCATGTCCACGTCCGGGCTCACTACGTGGTGGCGCCTGCTGGCGCTGCCGCTGGTGGCCGGGGCCCGCTGCCCGTGCTCGGAGCCCGCGCTCTGCCGCCCGATCCGCCACCGCCCCGACTTCGAGGTCAGGCCGCCGAGGGGCTGGGAGCGCTGGGTGCCGACTCGAGCGTCAGTCCGAGCCGTGGGCCCTCCGCTTCGCGGGCGCTCCGGGGCTGCGTGACGCCCGCTCACGGCGCCGCAGAAGCCCGCCAGCTCCTTCCCGAGCCGTGGGGACTCATCGTGAAGGAGCCCGGCGTCCGGACTGGCGTTCTGCCTGCCTTGAGCCTTAGAACCATGGGCCTGGTTGCCGTCCCCGAGCTCTCTGGCTAAAGGCTAGTTCCTACTACCCTGGGCCACAGCGCCACTTCCGGTTTTCTGGTGGCTAATTGGAGTTAAGAGTCTCACGGGCTTTCCTGCCAAGGGCTGGCTTGAACCGCGATCCTCAGATCTCAGCCTCCCGAGTAGCTAGGATTACAGGCGTGAGCCACCAGAGCATATACATGCAATATAGATCTGCATAGAGATCTATATTATCTATTATTCCTTTCCTTTATGGCACCTCGGCAAAAATAGGCCTCTCAGTAATTTTTCATTCTGATACAACAGTTTATAAAGCTTTGGGTAACATTAACCAGATACCCTTTTGAAAGCAATATTAAGAGGACCTGACTGCAGACTGATGACTTGCAGAAATAGGACAAAGTCAAGGTTCAGTCTGAAGAAAAAATACTTTGTAGACTAGGAGCAGGGCCTAGATCTTAATCCAGCAGATTAATTTTGAAGGAAGAACATTGAGGTGTCCTTTTTTTAAAAAAAAAGTATGTATGCCTTGGTTTCAAAGAAATAAAAGTGGTTAATTGCTGGGCTCAGGTGGCTGACACCTGTAAACCTAGCTCCAATTAAGTACAAAAAAAAAAAAAGCCAGAAGTGGAGTTGTGAGTCAAGTGACAGAGTGCTAGCCTGGAGCAAAATAAATAAATAAAAATAAAAAAGCTCAGGGACAGTGTCCAGGCTGGATTTCAAGTCCCAGGATCAGCCAAAAAAAAAAAAAGTGTTTCAGAGAATCTGCCAAGTGTCACTTTAAAAGAAAAACTTACAAAGTTTGATTAGAGGCTCAGAAGTGAAAGCAAAGTAACTTGACTGGCTTTAGATATATGTTTGGCTTATTTGGGTACAATCTGGTGGAAAGTCCCTACTTAAGCGAGTGATTCTGACTAGTAAAGTTGACATTGCACTTTCCTGTTAAAATTAGTTTGCTCTTTAAAAACCCAAGGCATTGGTGCTTTCAGTCTAATGGCCTTCCAATTCATCATTTTGTTTGCTTTTCTGTTTTAATAATCCAGAAGATTTATTGTTGTACACTGTGCTACAATATTTATTGTAATACACAGGAGTATTTGTGATTATTTTGAAAATCAATTATGCAAAGCAGCAAAATTATGGATTTTCCTGTATATTTTTCAATACTAGATTATGTGATCTCCATTTATACACAGGTACATGTTTGAGGATTTTGTTGTGGATTGAACCCAGACCTTTCAACCCCACTTTCTTTATATTTTTAGTTGGTTCATCCAGTTAAGGTTTCAGTGATATCACAAGCTTCTAGTATTAACCAGATAGAATCTTTATTATTTTTATTGTGCCAGTACTGGGTCTTAAACTGGCCTGGGTGCTTTCCCTTAGTTTATTCTGCTCAAGGCTGACATTCTACTACTTGAACCATAGCTCCAGTTCAGGCTTTTTTTGGGTGGTTGATTAGAAACAAGAGTCCAGGGACTTTATCAGGGTTGGCTTTGAACTGTGATTCTCAGATCTGAGCCTTTTGAGTGGTTAGGTGTAAGCTACTAGCACCTGGTTTAACGAATTCAATCTTGTCAGAACTAAAATTGGAATAAGTGGTAAGGTTTAATAAAATATGCATCCAGTGGGACATTCAATTTTCCATTCTGCAATTATTTCATTGGGCAGTTGCATAGCAGAAAAGTAAGTTACCTTGTTAATTCTGAAAAGCAAGAACAAGAGGGAGGGTAAGATTAAGGAAAGTCAGAAATGGCTGCTGAAACTGCCTCATCTCCATCCAGTCTTCTTACAGTGGTTCCTCCAAGTCTGTCTTTTTTTCTTTCTTTTGCCAGTCCTGGGCTTGAACCCAGGGCCTGGGCACTGTCCCTGAGCTAACACTCCACTACTTGAGCCACAGAGCCACTTCTGGCTTTTTTTTTGTTTTGTTTATGTGTTACTGAGGAATCAACCCAGGGCTTTATGCATGCTAGGCAAGCACTCTACCACTAAGCCACATTCCCAACCCTCATATCTGTCTTTTCAATACAAATCTTCTACCTCATTCCTACTTGTGGAGTTCCATGGATCCTAAGATAAAAGTCACAAAAATCCATGGTCTATGCAATACCACTGAATCTTGTCACCACATAACTTGTTTTATGGTTCCACACACAATCAGGATTACTGTGCCTTTATTACCTCTCCTGTTCACCTCTCTGTTCTTAGTGCCTAGCAAAATACTCCTATATGACTGGAATTCAAAAATATTTGCCAAATCAATATAAATAGCCCAGGATAGAAGAATTATATATGACCCTTGTATGCTTCTAGAATTATCTATGGGAAAAAATTGCTAGAGAAGGGTAACATCAACTGTTTTAGAATTAGACTGAACTCTAGCTGGAACTGCTAGAAACTTGAGTATTACCAAACTTCTTTCTCTTGCCTTAAGTCACCTCTTGCTCTGTCACCTCCTTAGAACTTCCTCAAATCTAGTCACTTAAACTTTTACACTCCAGTTTTACTTGAAATCATCATTGTTTCTTCCTTGGATTTATCCAACAATTCCCCTATCCTGACTCCAGTTGTGGTCCATCTTTAATCATTTCCCACTTCAGTTGAAGGGATTTTTCCAAATGCATACCTTTTTCTTTAAAAAAAAATGCTTTTGTTCTCTCCTTTTCTTTCAGAATAAAGGCTTTTTATAACTTAATCCCTACTTACCACTCTGGTACTTCTTGTGCTCTCCAAATTCCATTATAAATATGTACATGTTGGCCATACTAAATGTTTATAAAACTATATACACTCTGCTTTCATGCCTTGGCACTTGCAATGACTTCTTCTTGGTCCATCCTTCCCCACTTCGCAGGGCTAATTATTCCTCTTACTAATTAAATTGAAATCCCTAACAGAACTCACCATAAGTGCCTGGCATATGCCGGTGGCAACTTTATTCAGATGGTTTGCAGTATATGAATTTAGGTGATGGTTCTTTGCCCTGTTGTTCTGGCAGGTCTTTGTATTTGATGTTGGACAGAAAACTTGGAAATCTTATGATTGGTCACAAATTACAACTGTGGCAGCTTTTGGGAAATACGACACAGAATTGATGTGCTATGCTCATTCAAAAGGAGCCAGAATAGTGCTAAAAGGTATGTTCTTGTCAGATATATGGATCATCAACCTGATAAATTTACCTGCGTCATTGCTATAGTCCTTAACCTGTAAGTCTTTTTTTAAATGATTCTTTTTTTTGTCGTGGGGCTTGAACTCTGGGCTTGGGTGCTGTCTTGCTCGGGCTGGCTTTGAACCGTGATCCTCAGATCTCAGCCTCCTGAGTAGCTAGGATTACAGGCGTGAGCCACCGGTGCCCGTTTTAAATGCTTCTTAAGTAATATCTCTTAAATACTAAAAAATTCATTTTACAAAGAGATATATTTTTAATTGTTATTATAAAGGTGATGTATAGAGGGGTTACAGTTACATAAATCAGGGATAATTTTAAAGAATTATGTTTGGCTTGAACAAAATGTGACTAATTGGCATGCAGACCTTAAATTAATAAATTTCTGCTTCTAATTTATATTTTTATCATAATAGTTACTTTGGAGATTAGTGAGCAATGTCTTTCTATTATTTGGTATAATATTTCTTTATTTGGAAAACCTGGAGGCTTAGTGTTGCAAAAATAATGACATTATTATCGTTGAAGACATGGTGTCTTTGGAAATGTGCTTGTGACAAAGAAATGGCATTTAACTGAAAAGCATATGTTCAGATGATATGTATTTCATCCACAGGAGATGTATCCCTAAAGGATATTGTTGATCCCACTTTCAGAGCATCCTGGATAACTCAGAAAGTTAAATTGGCCCAAACTCAGTATATGGATGGAATTAATCTAGACATAGAGCAAGAAGTTAATTGTTCATCACCTGAATATGATGCATTAACAGCTTTAGTCAAAGAAACCACAGACTCTTTCCATCGTGAGATTGAGGGATCACAGGTAAAAAACACTCATTTTCTTTTAAAACTCTATTTTTTCCATATCAAAATGGATTATGAAGATCTGATTCTAGTTTATAGTAAACAAAGATTTCAGCATGTATTCATTAAACATTATGTTGCTCTTTTGATGCTTATTTAAGTAATTTTATGGTCCTAAGTCTGTACTCTGTTCACCTAAAAATAAAACACTAGGATTGTTCACCTACTTTCCTTGAAAGCGGGGTTATCAGTATTAAATACTTGGACATGGTGGGTGCCTACCTGTAATCACAGTAATTAGAAAGTAGAGCTATGAGGATCCCAATCCAAGGCTAGTCTGGGCAAGATTTTGAGACCCTATCTGAAAAACTAAGAATAAAATGGACTTGAAGCATGGCTTAAGTGATAAAGAATATTTGCCTAGCAAACACAAGGCCCTTAGTTCAATCCCAGGTACTAACAGAAAAAAAAGTTTAATCCATTGTACACACACACACACACACACAGAGCTAGTGGTCTCCTACGTTAGCCATAACTACACTTCCAGTTTTCTGGCGGTTAATTGAACATAAGAGTCTCATGGGGGCTGGGAAGGTGGCTCAGTGGTAGAGCGCTTGCCTTGCATGCATAAGGCCCTGTGTTTGATTCCTCAGCACCACATAAGCAAAAAGAAAAAAGCCGGAAGTGGCGCTGTGGCTCAAGTGGTAGAGCTGAAGAGCTGAGGGACAGCACCCAGGCCCAGAGTTCAGGCCCCACGACCGGGACCCCCCCCCCAAAAAAAAAAGAGTCTTATGGACGTCCCTGCCTGGGCAGGTTTTGAACTGTAGTCCTCAGATCTCAGCTTCCTGAGTAGTAGGATTACAAGCATTAGCAACCAGCTAATGCCGCTATTCTTAACCCAGTCTCACAATCAGCTGACTGTGCTTGTGTAAAACTCAGCAACATTGACTGAGTGAGTCTGGGTTAGAGCCTAGAGACCTGCCTTTTCAGTTTCTGGTATGTTGTTCATATATATTTTAGAATTATAGGTAGAATAATAAGAATGACATAAGGACATATGATTTTAGGTGAGTAGGGAGGTCTGTCACTATGGAATTCACCTTTTCAGATGAACACACCACAGATGAAGGATAGCAAGCACCTGACATTCAATGTACTTTGCCCTTCTCTTCCCAAGTTTTGATCTCAGAAAATTTTCTTTTGATTTTTAGCTAGCTGTTACTAGTAGGCTAGAATTGGTATGTGGAAAACAGCCTATTTTCCAGTTCCAAGGACAAGATAAAGAGACCTTGAGAAGGAATATCTATTTCCATATTTGAGGGTGAGTGAAACAATTTAGACAACTATGCCAAGCTTATATTAGATTAATCAGTGGAAGGAACAATTGCAAATGTAGGACAGATTGTAAAAGACCTAGAATATCTGAGTATACTCTTGTTTCCTCTGTGTTTGTGTGTGTGTGGGGGGGAGGTTATGTTTTTGTGGGTTTTTTTTGTTGTTGTTCTAACACTGGGGCTTGAACTCAGGGCCCTAAGCTCTTACTCTGCTGTTTTGTTCCTAGCTGACCCTGCACCACGAGTCATACCCCCAGTTCTGGCTTTTTGCTGGTTAGCTGGAAATAAGAATCTTTGGATTTGTCTGCTGCTGGCTTTGAGCCACAATCCTCAGATAGCAGCTTTCTGAGTAACTAGGATTATAGGCATGATACTGGGATACTGGGTAGGGGAGTATTCTATATGTAATGGATTATGTGTGGAAAGTAGTGTTTTGAGAGGTTCTGTAGTAGTATACAAAGACAGAAGAGAACAAGTGGAGGGAGAAAGTGTGAGCAAATACAGCCATTATATTTATTGACATTATGTAAAAATTGAACTGTATAACTTGAGGGTAGAGATGGGATGGGGAAAATGGAGCAAATGATAGAAAGTGTGACATTGATCATGATGCATTGTGCAGTTCTGATACTGAAATCCCTATGTACAACCACATAAACAAACAAACAAACAAATAAATAAATAATTGAGTAAGGAAGACTAGAATGTATTTATTGAACTGTCTAGTAAGTAGAGATTTACAGTATGGAATGACAGGATTCCATAATCTGAGCACTCAACAAATGTTTAGTAAGTATTTGTTGTATGAAGTGATTAGTGAAAAGGAAGGGAAAGAATAACTTTTGAAAGACTACTCAAAGGAAAATGTGAAGTTAGGGAAGAAAAGAGTCAGAACATGGTCCAATGGTCCTTATCTGGTGACTAGGAAAAAAAGACCAAAATGGAGTCTCTGAGTGGGAAAGCTGGCTTATTTATGTTCACAAAATTGTATTCACAGAAGTAAAGAGCTAGAAGGGTTGGAAGCATGGCTCATATGCTACCGAGTATTTCTCAGTATCTAAGCAAAAATGTCAGATATCAAGTTTGGGTCTCAGTCTCAGCCAGTGAACTAGAAGAGCTGAAAACTTCCTTGAAGATTTCTTTCTAAACTATCATTTTATATTCATATATTTATATTCATATTGAATATTTCATATACAGATACCTTAAGTGACTTTGCATATTAAAATGGAGCCGAAGGCTGGTGGCTCAAGTGGTAGAGCATCTATTAGTCAAGTGCCAGGTTTTGAGTTTAAACCCTAGTACTACCAAATAAATAAATAAAAAGAGCATTAAAAAAAACTTCATTAAGACTAGAATCTAAGCCAAGACTAAGACTAGAATCAAGCCACGACTATAATCTAAGTCTTTGATTTCTTGTTTAATGTGAGATAATATGCTACTTTCTCATTAATATAAGATCAACTATGACAGGAAGATAGTCTTAGTATTCAGGAGATAGGGATGGAATAACAAAATGGAATTGAAATGGAATAACAAAATATAGTTGAAACTCTGCTTGAGGTAGTCATTTATTTTTCCTATTACTATAATACAGCTTCTGTTTTAAATTGTAGACAATGACAGATGGGACCAATATGTACAAATTTCATATTATGACCTATTTTAGTGTAGAACTAAGAAAGGTTTGTAGCCTTATTTTTAAGTAATACCTGAAGAAGTATAAAGAGAACTTTGAGAAAGTCTCGAAAGAGTTTTGCTAAGATAAACTAGCCAATTATAAAAATTTTACTTCAAGTGTCTCAAATTTTTATTATATTAACTAAAAGAATTTTGGGATTTTAAAGTATTTCTTTCATACATTAAAATAATGTGTAGTAATATTTAGTTAAAGCACTAAATAGATATTTTGAAGAAGCTTTGGCTTACTGAATGCTTGGTCACCATTCATTTTTGAAAGATAATATGTCACTTAGGTTTATTAGAATATTTCCATAAGTGTTTTCAGCATTTTGAGTTGAAAAGCTTGTAACTGTGCACCATAAAACTCTACAGTTCTCTAACTGTAATACTAGACCAAAGCCATGAAATATGATTGTGAATCAGGTACTCACACTATAGCCAGGTTGTGTCAACTTGACGGGCAACTACTTTTAATAACTTTTATATTTGCATTTTTTAGTGTGTCTTTATTCTTCATTTGCCTTTAAACCTGCTTATTTTAATCAGCTGAACTACCAGTCCAGGGTCTGAAGATAATTGAGTGTAAAACTCCTCTTCTGTATAATGTCCTTCTCCCGGCAATTGTACATCCAAATACACACATATAGGCCAGTCTAATGTCAAAAATATATTTCTTAGTGTCAAATCTTAAATTCATGCACTGTAAGCAGTTCTTTTTTCCTATTGTAGTATGAAGCAAGAAAATACATAATAAAAACGTCTGCTATTATATGCATGTTTGATTATATTATGTGACATATTATGTTTCTCAAAGGTAACCTTTGATGTAGCTTGGTCTCCAAAAAACATAGACAGAAGATGCTATAATTATACTGGAATTGCAGATGCTTGTGACTTTCTTTTTGTGATGTCTTATGATGAACAAAGTCAGGTCTGGTCAGAATGTGTTGCAGCAGCCAATGCTCCCTATAATCAGACATTAACTGGTAAGAATCTACAGAATGATCATTAGTTATATTAACTCCACAACTGCAGACATTAGGTATCTTTTAATACTCTTAAATTATTTGCATATCCTTTCTATATGTAAAGCATGCTTGAAACGTAAAAATCACTTGTTTGGAGGGCTTTAATAGTTACAAAATGTTTTAAAACTTTGAAGTTTTCACTTAATTCTTGTAATAACCTTGTGAGATAGCTATATTATCACTAACCCTCTATTATAGATGGTTACTAACCCTCTATTATAGATGGTTATACAACTGTTAAGTATTATATATTGGGACTCTAACTTCAAGTCTAACATTTTTGCCATGCAGTCACTTAAGGAAGATATTTATCTAGACTCTGACAGAATGTTTTTGTTAAAATAATCCTTAGTTTAAGAGAAGAGATAATTATGAGTACCAACCACAAATGAACAGAATTGGCTTTATCTTTTTGTTATTTTGATGTGTGTGTGTGTGTATGTGTTTGTGTTTGATTTTGAGACAAGTTCTCACTATGCAGCCTAGTATGGTCTCTCTTGATTCTATTTAAACATCTCAAATGTTAGAAATACAAATGTGCACCATCCTGCCCAGCAACTTTATATTATTCAATATTAGTATTTGCAACATATTAAATATTGGATTACTATTAGAACTGAGAATACCAATGACCTCCCATTCATATGATTTGGTCTTTGTATTTTTCTCTACAAAATTTGGGTTAGCTCAGGAGGCATAGGGTAGGAAGTTTTCAGTCTAAGGTCAACTCTGGGCAAAAAATGTGACTCTGAAAAGTAAACTAAAGCACAAATAATAGCAAATGGGAAGATCTGAGTTCAAACCCCAGTATTGGAAAAAAGAATAAATTCATATTGGGTTATTTCCCACCAATTGAATAAAAGATGGTTTGCTGGCTTTTGAACTTAGATGAAATTTCTAGAGCAGTTACTTTTGATATGTAAATATTTTTTCTTTTTCATATAGAAATTGAAATGTTAGAATCTGGACTCATTTTTCATCATATCCTAATTGTTTGGATACATTAGTCTGGTCATAAACATATTCTGTTGAAATTCAGAAACATCATAACTTATAACAACTTTATAATTATAAAGCAATTATTTAATTTAGGAATCCCAACTCTGTATCACCCAATGGAAAAGATATTGTACACTGTAAATAACACATTAATTTTCACATATGCTTGGAAATGAAGCATTCCCCATCCCTATTTTTAAATATTTAACAGAGCAAGTAACATTAAAGGCTCTGAAAAACAATAAACTTATTTAATTCAACACTCTGGATAGTCAAGGAATATTTCATGGTAGGAAAACATGTTTGCAGCACTGGACAGGAAAAGGATTGGTAGGTCTAGCATTTATTCATCTCTCTTTTTGTTTCCTACAACTCTATCATTAGGATACTTCTGTGATATTTGTAAAACATGGGGCACTTATGCTTTCAATTGGAAATTTTGAGTGCATTGCTGCCAAGAAGTACATGATTTATAGAACTTGTTTGAAACTTTAGAATCTAATAAAACAAATGTATCATCTTTATAGCTTATTGATGAGATCAAGATGCCATACTTTCTAGAGTTTTTTTTTTTTTTCTGGGTCCAGTTGTGGGGCCTGAACTCTGGACCTGGGCGCTATCCCTCAGCTCTTCAGCTCAAGGCTAGTGCTCTACCACTTGAGCCACAGAGCCACTTTCGGCTTTTTTCTTTTTGCTTATGTGGTGCTGAGGAATCAAACCCAGAGCCTCATGCATGCAAGGCAAGCGCTCTACCACTGAGCCACCTTCCCAGCCCTAGAGTTGTATTTTCTGAATTTTGTTTTAATATGATCAGAATTGTTTTGGATGTTTTATCTTACTCAAAAGAAATCGTTTAGAAATAAAGATGTAATAAACTGAATTTTTTCATTCATTCTCACAAAATGCTGTGGATTGAACCCAGGGCATCAAATGTGCTAGGCATTCACATTTACTACCAAGCCACACTCCCAGCAGGAGTTATAATTCTTCAGTGTTGACTTTTATAATATCATGGTAGAGAAACACAATTGGAATTTTGCATAAGTGTACCTGTGTTTACAAACCAAAATTCTAAATGGTTGCATAATTTGTATGAATGCATTTATAGATATAGGAAGGGTAAGCTAAGTTTTTTCTATCCCTCTGACTAGGATATAATGACTACATCAAGATGGGCATTAACCCTAAGAAACTTGTAATGGGTGTTCCCTGGTATGGTTATGATTATACCTGCCTGAATCTATCTGAGGTAAGAAGAGGTTGTTTGTATTTAATTTCCCACAATTATATATTTTGCATCTCTATGACTATATAACCAATTTATATAAAAATTTTGAAATACAAGTTGAGACTAAATATTTGTTTTTAATTATTTAGTCCCATAGGTGCTTCTGAATGTTATACCTTTTTTTCAGTTAGGAATTATTTAACTTTTGTTCTTTAGAGATAGTTTGTCTACTTGTAGCTTTTATTTAATTTCTAACTATGGGTTTTAATTTTTCTTCTGTTTGGGTCTTAAGAGTTACTTGATAGTCTAGTTAACAAACATTTTTTTGTCTAGGAGCACATTTGTACCATTGCAAAAGTCCCTTTCCGGGGGGCTCCTTGTAGTGATGCCGCAGGACGTCAGGTGCCCTATAAAACTATCATGAAGCAAATAAATAGTTCTTTTTCTGGAAGTCAATGGAATAAATATCAACAGGCTCCTTATTATAACTATAAAGTAAGTCTTTGACAGACTTGGAAGATATATTGTCTTAGTTTTCATAACTGTGTATTTTATAACTAAATATTTGGTATTAGGAATCTCTGTCTCTGCTGTTAACATGAGTAAACTTGTCTATGAATGTATGTCATCAAGAACTCTAGTTTCCTGGGGAACAACTCAAGTTGTGCTAATAATACAACATCCTTCTTGGGCCACTTCATTTTAGATGAAATATAAAAATACGCATATCATGAACAGGTCTTTCCCAATAGTCGACAGTTAAGATGTCATCTTTTGAAAGGTCTTTAGGCCAAAAATAGGTTACTAGTTCTAAATGACTCCATTTCAAAGTAGCCTAAAGCTTCTGATGAGACTCAGGGCAGAATAAAGCTGAGAGGAAATATCATCGTAGGCTTTACAATGCAAAACTTGTTACCTTTCAAATTAATTATTAAAATAACTTATATGTAATGTTAAAGATTATATGTAATATTAAATGGCTTAGGTGGTAGAATACAGTCAGTGAGTGAAAGCATCAGATACTGAGTTGGACTTCTGGTCTTGTGGGGGAAAATATATAGAAGGAAGCCTGAAGAAATACAGTAAACTATTAGTGATTGTGACAGGTAATATTTGAATACTGTATTGCTATAGTTTTGAATACTAAAATGCTATACCAGATAGACAAAGAAATGTTTGATTCTCAAAATTAACATTTAGCATAAAAACATTTTCAAGTCTTAAAGATTGAAGTACAAATAATCAGAGCATTTTACATTATGTTCCTTTAAAATAAGTCCTAAAATGCTGTAAGTTAATGCTGGAAAGATTTCTAGTATGTGTGTGTGTATGTGCCAGAATCAGGGATTGAACTCAGGGCCTCATGTTCTCAGCTTTTTCACTCATGGATGGCATTCTTCCACTTGAACCATGCCTCCTGTTCTAAGTTTTTGCTGGTAACCTGGAGATAGATTTATTCGTCCCAGCTGGCTTCAACCTGTGATCCTCGCTAAAATTATAGGCATAAGCTACTGGTGCTTGGTGAGTCCAGCAATTTTTGATGGAAAATTGGAGACAGAGGCTCATGGACTTTTTTGCTCAGACTGATTTTGAACCAAGATCCTCAGATCTCAGCCTCCTCAGTATGAAGGATTGTAGGCATGAGCCACTGATACCTGGTCAAGATAAATGTTGTTGACTTATTATCTGATACTCATTTATAAAATATGGCAACCAACACACTACTATATAGAATAAATTAGAATTAATATACACATAGAGCCTGTGTATCAATTACATAGGATATATATGTTAAGCTTATATAAGATATATGTGTATATATATATATATATATATATGTCAAGCCTTCCAAACTTCAGATTCAAAATTATAACCCTATTAGTTAAATTAGGATGTATTATAATCCTCTTTTCTGAGAATTGTTAATATTATACACACATACAAACACGCACATATACATGCACACATACATTCCATGGTCAAATATATTTAGAAAACACTGTATACCATATGTCTTAGAGATTTCTAAGTTGTTAAAGGATTTAAGAAGTGCTATAATATATAAAGCCACTTAATTATTTAACATGGAACCCCCAATTTCATAGCTATCTCTGAAACACATAGGGGAATAGTGTTTCATGAGTATAATTTATAACAACTTTGATACTCAATTACATTTAATTTAAAACATAATTACTATAGTTATATTTATAATATGTAATAAGATTAAATGATAGGCCATACTTTAATACGCTGGTTTTTCTTATCCCTGACTTACTTTCTTTAATGAGTTATAAGATGCAGGAATATATTTTTTCTAAAGACTTTAATGAACAAGAAAAATTTATATATGTATATATATGCTTACAGTGTACAAATGTTTTTTATATGCATACACTGGAATAATGGTTAAATCAAACTGCTGACACACATTACTTCACATACTTTTATGGTGAGCTTACTTAAAATTTCAGCAATTATCATCTGTAGTTCATTGCTGTTAACAGTAGTCATGATGATGTATAAATGATCCCTTGAACTTATTTCTTGTATTTATCTGAAGTACTGTGTCCTTTGGCCAATAACACATTCACCCACCTATGGCCTCTGATAACCACACCTTTTTAGTTTCTATTAAGTGTGTACATTAAGTGTGTATATTTAATTTCTTAGACACATTTCTCCATTTAAAAATGTTTTTGATTAATGTATAAATTGTACATATTAATGGAGTTTAATGTGATATTTCAACCCATGCATACAACATGCACTGAATTAGCCTTTTTCTCTTTCATGATTTATTTATGTATGGCACCTCTGAGCTTCTGTCCTCTAAATCTTCATAAAATACATAGTAGGTTTTTGTGAACTATATACTTACCATTTTATACTTTCAAACACCAGAATGTACTCCTTCTATCTGACTGTGTTTTGGTAACTATAATCTAACCAGAACATATTCTCTGAGGTCAAAGAATTAAGAAAACATTCTAGTGAGCATTGGAAGCCATTTAATGGCACTTTAGAAAAGAGTCTCGTTTATAAGTGCTACATTTCTCTTTTTTATTCATTATGTATTAGTAAAAAATCCAGTTTCCATTTTGTTTGAAGAGATTCATTCTGCTTCAGCAATAGCAGTTTCATCTTGGACTCAATGTTCTGGAAAGCATATGTTTTAATAATGCTTAAATCAACCAATTTACTGTTTGATCATTCCCTATTTTGAGACACTTAACAATATTAAAAATGTTCAGTTATTGGCTAGAATGATGGCATATTCAAAATGGGTATACCTTTGAGTTTGCCTTTGAATCTTCAAAAATCTTTCATATTATTTACAGACTTTACAAGTTTCCCTTTAGTCAAAATTGACAAATGCCTAGAGCATTATGCATGGTTTCATCTAAAAATGTTAAAGGATGGGGATAACAACTGGGTGTGGTGGTAGTGACTTGTCTAATTCTACCCCTTGAAAGGCTAACACAGCAGGATGGAATTTGAAGGCAGCCTGGCCTAAATAAATCACAAACCAAACCAAAAAAAGAGAATGGGGTACAAGATATAAAATGAGTTTTTTTTTAAATGAGATATTCTTGAATATAAGGAATCTACCATATTAAAATATACCACAGTTTATTCATTTACCAAGTTCTACCATTAAACATTACTGGCATTTGGGCTGGATGCATGGCTCAAGCAGGAGAGTGCCTGCATAGCAAGCATGAAGCCTTGAGTTCAAAATCTAGTAAGTCCAATACAATATATTACTGGCATTCATTTAGTGTTGTCCTTCAGTAGTCTCAAATGTATATAAAATCAGAAAATTATCTTTAGTAGTAGTCTTTTCTTTTTTTCCTTCCTTCCTTCCTTCCTTCCTTCCTTCCTTCCTTCCTTCCTTCCTTCCTTCCTTCCTCCTTCCTTCCTCCCTCCCTCCTTCCTTCCTTCTTACCTACCTACCTACCTACCTACCTACCTTCCTACCTTCCTACCTTCCTACTACCTACTTACCTTTATTGAAGGTAGGGGTGTTGATTCTGGCACTTGAACTCTGGGCCTGGGCACTGTCCCTGAGCTTTTTTTTGCTCAAGGCTAGCACTCTACAACTTTAGCCACAGATCCACTTTGGTCTTGGTATATTTTGATCCTTTTGGCATTTTGGTGGCTGAGATAAGAGTCTCACAGACTTTCTTGCTTGGGCTGGCTTTAAACCTTCATCCTCAGATCTCAGTCTCCTGAGTTGCTAGGATTACAGGTGTGAGCCACCAGACCCTGGTTGTCTTTTATCTCTTGTCTGAGAGGAGGTTTTATAGGGTAGAAGGTACCATTATCTAGTTTATGGTTCTAAAGCATTATCTAGTTTATGGTTCTAAAGTCACTGATGGAGTCACTTGTAATAGTCTTTTAAAAAGAATCAATTTTGTAAGACTGACAAAATGAGATTCTTTCCTCCCCCATTCCCATTACCTTTGGCTGATTCATCATAGATAAAAATCATTCCTGAAGCCCCTAGCTAGGCACACTTCCAGGAACTGTAGAAAATACAAAACACTGTATAAGCTGGTTTTAGTGGATAACAATAGTGATTCCTAACTTTCATTGCATTTCAGAATCACCTAATAGAACATTAAAACACAACATATTCACACACACACACACACACACACACACACACACACACACACACACACACACACACACACACACACACACACACACTAGCATCAACCCTAGATTTTGCTTTGATAGGTTTAATGTGGTATGGAGCAAAGGAATCTGTACTTTGAAAAGGTCTACAATGATTCTGATGTGCATTTGGTTGCTAATCTTTAGATCAGATCACAGAAAGAATCTTAGGACATGAGAAGGAACTTAAATAGAATATACTAGAAGAAGTGGAGCTGTGGCTCAAGTAGTGGAGTGCTACTTTGGGTGCAAAAGCTAAATGACAATGCCCAGGCCCTGAGTTCAAATTCCATATTGACATTAAAAATATGCTTCTCCCTTGGATTGTAGGCATGACTCAGGTGACAGAGTGCTAGCCAGTGAGCATTAATTAGTTCCTTGAATCTTTTGTGTGGTATATGTGTACGTGATGATACAGGTGCTTGAACTCAGGGCCTAAGTGATATCTTAGCTTTTTCACTCAAGGCTAGTGCTCTGCCATTCGAGCCATAGCTCCAGTTCTGGCTTTTTGCTAATTAAGTGGAGATAAATCTCTTGGATTTTCCTGCCCAGGCTGGCTTTGAACCACCTCCTGAGTATTCAGGAATATAGGCCTGGGCCACTGGCATCCAGCCTTTCTGAATCATAGGATCCTTTCTGAATCATAGAATCCTTTTTTGAATCATAGGATCTTTTCTGAATCCTTCCTGAATCATAGGATGTAAGGACTTTCTTTCTTCACTGTACTGAATACTTTAAATTTCCATTTTAATTTTCTTGTATAGGATCCTGCTGGCCATTTTCATCAAGTATGGTATGATAACCCTCAAAGCATTTCTTTAAAGGCAGCGTATATCCAAAACCATGACTTACGGGGCATTGGTATGTGGAATGCAAACTCTCTTGACTACTCTAAAGATACTGTCGCCAAACAGCAAACTGAAGAAATGTGGAAAGCCTTAAAGCCAAAGCTATGACAGAGATGAACATCTTTTGTTTAACTACTAAGATTTAGAAAAATGTTCTGTATCAAAGACCTAAATTCTTCAAGAGAAAAAAATGTGTACACTTTGGCCATATTGCTGTAACTTTAGTTATTAGTGTACTCAAAACTAAATAAAAAATAAGAACTACTTTGAGTTCAGAAACTACACCTTTTAAGTATCCAGGAAGATATGGTAAGAAATGCATCAACTTACTATATAAATATTCTTCTGTGTTCTAACATTATAATACAAATAGGAACACTTTCTAAAATTGCTATGCTAATGTTTCCCTTGATATCAGACATACTCATAAAAAATTTGAATCTGGAGATGTCACGGAAATGGAGGGGTGAATATGATCAAAGGTCCATATGTATAAACATGTCATAATGACCCTCATTTTGTACAATTAATATCTACTAATAAAAAGAATATGTATAGTTTGAAGTAAAATTGAGAAGTGGGTTTTTTGTACTTTCTTTCACAATAAATCTTGTATTTGAAACCTGGAATTTTACATCTTTACATCATCTAACTGGTGAAAATAAAGTTTGGCTTTCTGACTCCTTATAGTATGTACTCGCGTTCTGAGTGTGCCCTGCAGTCATTTACACCGCAAGACATTGAGAGAGTGAGGTGGAAAAGGAATGCAAAAGATCAGATTTATTTAAGAAGATAATTTAGTAATATTCTGAATTCGTAAATTAGAGCTACCTCATATTTTCCAAGTTATTTTATGATGTTTACATGTAAAGCTTTTTGCAATAGGAATACGTTTGTGTTGAACTTGTTTTTTTCAATGTTATTTATACTCCTAGTTACCCAAATATTCATTTGTGAACAACTGTATATCCATTTCTTAGGTAGCTTTTCATAGCTAAATTTTTCTTTTTCTATAGCTATATGTTTACTTTTAATTATGTAAAGATAGTATTTTCTCAGCTATTCTAATTTTTCTAAATGATTAATTTTGTGCAAATAATTTTTCTAAAAGAGAAGTCTATTAAGACATACAGATTAAAAATATATAGACAATTTGCATCCTTGCTCTCTAATTCAAATAAATCCTGTCTTCTCTGCATAACCTCCTTAATATTGGAATAAATAATGTTTCAATCATCTGTTATTTTCTGTTTATATATTTGTATGTGACTACAAAGTGAACGATTTCCTTGGTATTTATTGAATTAAATTTCTAAAACAATCTCTTTGCATTTTAAAATTATCACATATAATAGAAATTCAATTCTTAGATAACAATTTCTATCATAATTTATATAAAATTAGTTTTATTTAAAATATAGTGAGCAGCCAGGTACTAGTGGCTCACTCCTGTAAAATCCTACCTACTCAGGAGGATAAGATCTGAGGACTGTGGCTCAAAGCCAGCTCAGGCAAGGAAGTCCATGAGTCTCTTATCTCAACCACCAAACAAGCTAGAGTATAGTTGTGGCTTAAGTGATAGAGCTCTAGGCTTGAGCAAAATAGCTTATGGACATCATCCCTGCATTCAGGCCACAGGACTGGCACAGACATACATATACTCACATACACACACACACATGCACACATATATACATATATCTTTTATAAATATGTAATTAAATATATATATGTATTCCATACAGATTATATAACCTATATGGATTATTATATAATCTAATTATAGATAATACTATAAAATTCTATAGATATAACACTGCCTACATAATCTATATTATATTATAGATAATATTGATTATAATTGATGTGATTAAATCTGTTTTCATGCAGATATACTGGTATTTATTAAAATTATATTTTCCTTGTAATCAGATTTTATAGTTCATACTCAAAATTACCAAAAATAAAAACAAAATACTATTATAGAACAGACTTGAATTTATACATATATACACTCTTTTTTTCTTTTTGCCAGTCCTGGGGTTTGAACTCAGGGGCTGGGCTCTGGCCCCAAGTCTCTCTGTGCACAAGCCTCTCTAGCACTGAGCCCCAGAGACACTGTTTCTGTTGTATTGAGGAATCAAACCTAGGTCTTCATGTGTCAACCACATTTCCAGCTCCAGACTTGATTTTTAAATTTTTTTTTTCAAAGATGGGTTCAAATCCAACAATTGTGTACAATGCATTAGACTTGAAAATGTAAAAGACAAAAAGCTGCCACCATTAGGTTTATATTACATCTAATATCCACATGAAAAGTAGAAAAAGATAAACCATTTTTACTTCACTTTTTAACCAATACATAAAACTTTTAATCAATATATTATAAAGAAGAAAAATGGGGGCTGGGAAGGTGGCTCAGTGGTAGAGCGCTTGCCTTGCATGCATGAGGCCCTGGGTATGATTCCTCAGCACCACATAAGCAAAAATTAAAAAAAAGCCGGAAGTAGTGCTGTGGCTCAAGTGGTAGAGCACTAGCCTTGAGCTGAAGAGCTGAGGGACAGTGCCCAGGTCCAGAGTTCAGGCCCCACGACTGGACCCCCCCCCAAAAAAAAGAGGAAAAATGGTTTAATCTGCAATATTTAAAAACTTAAAGAAATAGCTAAATGAACATACCTAATTGAGAGTGAAAAGCTGGACTAATTTTCTTCTGGGCCAGTTCGGTTTTCAATGTTCTTAAGTCAGAAATTGCTTGTTTTCTCATCTAAAAAAAAAAAGAATTACCTTCAAATTACTCTTTTGTGTATCCTTTGTTTTTTGTACTATTTTAACTGTTTTCCCTCCTTTGCTTCTTTACTTTCATTCCTAACACTTATTACAGGCAAATTTGTCAGTTATGATACCTGCCTGCCTGCCTGCCTGTCTGTCTGTCTATCTATCTATCTATCATCTACCTATTTTTATTGTAAAGGTGATGCTCAGTTACATAGTTACATAAGGGTTACAGTTACATAAGTCAGGTAGTAAATACATTTCTTTTTGAACTGTGTCACCTCTTCCCTCAGTTTCTCCCAGTTTTTCCCTGCAAACCCTTCTCCCCCACAACACTGTCTAGTGAATATCACGGCTGCATTGGTTCTACCTTTGTCCCACCATTTCTGTGCTTCCTTTTACTCTCCCCCAGATAAGCTTACATACAAAAGGTACAGAAATAAAAAAGTGACAAAGGAGAAAAAAAAGAAATATAAGCTCTTCTTTCCATTTCTTGAAGTTCATTTCAATAGACATAATTTTATACGACCATATGCACATGGCTATTGAGCCTTTGTGATCCTCTCCTAAGGATATCCTCATTTGATCTCACTGTAAATGTTTATAGAGTCCTGTTTAATTTATCAGGTGCAATTTTTTTTGTCCTTTACATTCTATGTGTTTACTTGTAGATTTATAGGCACATTTTAATTACTACAAATGAGGGAAACCATGCAACCTATGTTTATTTGGATCTGATTTACTTCACTTAATTTTTTCCAGTATTCTTTCTGGTGGAAGCACAGAGTTCCATTGTGTATATACTATGTTTTCTTGCTTCATTTGTCCACTGAGAGACATCTAGGTTGCTTCCAGTATAATATATAAGAATATGTAATTCATATTGAGTTAAACATTGATCTCTGGAGTCAGGCACTGGAGGCTTGTAATTTTAGCTACTCAAGAGGCTAAGATCTAAGAACTGGGGTTTAAAGATAGCCCCAGCAAGAAAAGTCAGTGAGACTCATATTTCTACCAAACTACCAGAACAAAGGCCAGAAGTAGAACTGTAGCTCAAGTGGTATAGTGCTAGCCTTGAGTAAAAGTAGTTAAGTGACAGTGCCCAGGTACTGAGTTCAAGCCCCCAGACCAGTGTGCGCGTGCTCACATTCATGCACTGACATTTGATTTCTGTATTTAAAATTGTAAGCTAGCTGGGCACTGGTGGCTCACGCCTGTAATTCTAGCTACTCAGGAGACTGAGATCTGAGGATCATGGTTCAAAGCCAGCCCAGGTAGCAAAGTCTGTGAGACTCTTATATCTCCAATTAATCATCAGAAAACTGGAAGTGGTGTTGTGGCTCCAATAGTAGAGTACTAGCCTTGAGCTGTAGAGCTCAGGGGCAGTGCCTAGGCCCAGACCAAGCACCACGACCAACAAAAACAAACAAAAAAACCAGAACAAACAAACAAAAAAAAACCAAAAACAAAAAAATAAGCTTAGCTTAGAAAATTCTGTGACATAAAAAATTTAGACCTGTACTATCCAAGTAGTAGCTAGATGCCATAGCTAATGAAATTTAAATTCAGGTAAATTTAAAATTCAGTTCCTCAGTCCCTGAAGTTACATTTCAAGTGTTCAGCATCTACAGGTGGTAGTGGCTAAAACTACTGTTGGGAGGGTGAAGTGCAGAATACCTCATCCTTATAGAAAGTTCAACTGGACAGTGCTAATTGTGGGAGGGGTAATTCTGTGCTCTAAATCTATCTCTGATAAAGAGTGAATGGCAAGCATTTCTCTTTCTTTCCTTCCTTCCTTTCTTTTTTTCTTTTCTTTCTTTCTTCCTTTCTTCTTTTTCTTTTCTTTTTTGTTGGTCATGGGGCCGGAACTCTGGGCCTGGACGCTGCCCCTCAGCTCTATAGCTCAAAGCTAGCACCCTACCACTAGAGCCACAAGCGCCTCTTCCGGCTTTTTCTGTTTATGTGGTGCTGAAGAATTGAACTCAGGGCCTCATGCATGTGAGGCAAAGGCAAGCATTTCTATAATTACTGATCTTATTTTTCTGTTCTGTGTAGATATACTTGTGTAAAATGTATATTTTTCTTGTTTTCTGTTCAACAAAAAGTTTTTAAAGACACTTATTAGGGGCTGGGGTAGCTCAGTGGTTAAGAATTTGCCTCATGCATGAGGCCCCAGATTACATTCCTAGCACTAAAAAAAAAAGAAGACAAGACAGCAAGAAAAGGAAGGAGGGAGGAAAGGAAGGAGGAAAGGAGGAAGGAAGAAGAGAAGGAAGGAAGGAAGGAAGGAAGGAAGGAAGGAAGGAAGGAAGGAAGGAAGGAAGGAGAGAAGAATTAGCAAGTAAATATCTATACTGGAGAGAAAGTTTCTATGGTGAAATAATTATGTAAAATTTTGTCAAATAAGTATGCCTAGACCATCTACTAAACATCTACTATATGAAAGATCCAATGTGAGAAACACAGCTAAAGGAGAGTTTTCCCTGAGGTAAACTTAGCATCTAGTTGACAGTCCATGATTCATATTAAAAACAAATAAAATACATATGAAAACTCAAAAGAATGAGATAATTACCCAAGAGAAGAGAAAATTTTATCTAGATTTCAGAGGAGTGCTCTGATTGCCCCATCTCCTTAAAGACATATTGTAGTGAACATTTTTAGTACTCTACCCTATTTCATCAGGTACTACCTTCTTAATGTTAGGAAATGTGGCCCTAATCATTATTAATAGCTACATATGCTATTTAATTTAAGGCATAAATTGTGTAAGTGCATTCTTTGACAATAATTATTGATTTTGAGTTAGGTCTAGTTGATCTCCCACCAGGCTAACATGAAAGATATGTACATTTCATGATTCAAGGAGATGTTTCTATTTTGTTTTGGAGATATGTAATCCTAATTACAATGGCAATTCTTCTACTCTTAAGACTTACTCCCTACTCTTAGACTACTCCTACTCTATAGACTTACTTATGAATATAGACCCCTTGGTAGATGAATGGATCAAGAAAATGTGGTATATATACACAATGGAATTCTATGTCTCCATCAGAAAGAATGACATTGCCCCATTTGTTAGGAAATGGAAAGACTTGGAAAAAATTATATCAAGTGAAGTAAGCTAGGCCCAAAGAAACATAGGTCCCATGGTTTCCCTTATTTGCAATAACTAGTATATGTCCGAGACAAGCAGAAAAGGTCAGATAAGTTGACCTTAGGTGAAATGAACCCCAAGATAAGTATTCAAATATTTTTTCTCTCATGCGATTGTTTCTAACATATTTATAAGATGATTTCTTTGTTGCTTTGTATGTCCCTCCCCCACGGTATAACCCCTGCTTTTACTGTATTTGATGTTGGTATGTGGAGGGGAAGGGAAAAAACAAATCGTTAAGAACTGTATTGACAAAAAAAAAAAAAAAAGAACTGTATTGACACAGGGTCATTTTTAGTGAAATTTTACTAAATTTCCCTCAGGCTTGTAACATGCATCATCATAAACAATTATTTTTCTTCTCCAATTGATACTCTTAATTGTTAAAGTAACAATGTTAAGAAGTTAATCATGATGGCCCTTATATTAGTGACACATATATTTGATTAAAATACCAAAATATTTTATTTCAAGATGAACAGGATCTGAATAGGAGAAATGCAAGTTACCTTAACTTCTATTATGAGTTTCATTTTATCAGTATCCAATTTTCTCTTAAGTTGGTCAATTGCATGCTGTACCTCAGTGATCTGGATTATAAGATTATTCTGTGTGATATATAAAGAGACTTATTTATTTAATATAATGTCCATATATTTTAGAATAAAGTGCCTTGCCAGCATTAATTGAAATGGTAAATGTCAAATGAGAAAATAAAAAACATAATCTATTCCATAAAATAAATATTGCTTTGGCATATATCACTATGACTTTCTGTTGATTTCTGGTCTATCTCTTCTGTCCTACCATTGTTCATTTATTATTTTAAAAAATTGGTATCTGTATAAGTTGCCATAAAAGTAGTCCTATAAAAACGAGTAACTACTACTACAAATGGAATAACCCAGGTTTAAGACAATGGCAAGATATTAGAAATTGCCATAATGCTTTATTATCTGAATCAGATTAGAGTTTTTAAATAGTTAGAAAGGAAACGATTTAAGACATCCTACTTAACATAAGAAGACATTTTGGTTCCTTTTATTCAGAGAAGTTTATAAGGTATAGTGGCTGTCACTGAATAAGCTTTTTGTTTGTTTGTTTTTGTTTTTTGGGGGCAGTCGTGGGGCTTGAACTCTGGGCTTGGGAGCTGTCCTTGCGCTCTTCAGCTCAAGGCAAGTGCTCTACCTCTTGAGTTACAGCGCCACTTCCGGTTTTCTAGTGGTTTATTGGAGATAAAAGTCTCACGGGCCGGGCGCCGGTGGCTCACGCCTGTAATCCTAGCTACTCAGGAGGCTGAGATCTGAGAATCGCGGTTCAAAGCCAGCCCGGGCAGGCGCTGTAGCTCAAGTGGTAGAGCGCTCGCCTTGAGCTGAAGAGCTGAGGGACAGTGCCCAGGCCCAGAGTTCAAGCCCCATGACCGACACACACACACAAAAAAAAGTCTCACGGACTTTCCTGCCTGGGCTGGCTTTGAACCTCAATCCTCAGATCTCAGCCTCCTGAGTAGCTACAATTACAGGCGTGAGCTACCAGTGCCCAGCTTGAATAAGTTATTTAAGAACCGTAAACTTCCACTGGGCCACTGGTGGCTCATGCCTGTAATGCTAACTACTTAGGAGGCAGGGATCTGAGGATCAAAGTTCGAAGCCAGCCCAGTCTGTGAGACTTTTATCTTCAATTTACTACCAAAAAAGCTGGCCGTGGAGCTGTGGCTCTAAAGGGAGTACCCTAGCTTTGAGCACAAAAGCTCAGGGATAGCACATAGGTCCTGAATTCAAGTCCCAGGGCTGGCACACACAGACTAAAATGAAATTGTGAACTTCCTTTGTGCAAAGGTCCTAACTGGAACTTAATTAAATAGGTATGCTTTTAAAAAACAACTAATATGGACACATAATTATTTGAAGCTATTTGGATTTTATATTAAATTTATCCAAAATAAAAAATTAAAAATTAAAAATCTTTACTATCAATAATAATGTATTTTAAAATCTTCTGGATCAATGGAATCAAACTAACAAAAGTTAAGATGTTAGATGGCTTCTAGAATTATTTTGTCTGCTTTTTAAGTATATGATGGGATTATTCAATAATAAGATAAAATTAAATCTCTAAGATTCAAGACTATCTCAAGAAAAAAAGGAATCATTAAAAATTTCACAATAATATCAATACCCTAAAAATTTTTGTAGGTTCCATCATGCCCCACACCTCCTTAAAGACAGACTGTAGTGAACATTGTTAGTACTCTGCCCTACTACTTCATCAGGTGCTACCTTCTTTATGTTAGGAAATATGAATAACGGCATATGCTATTTAATCTAAGGCATAACATTCAGTGAGTGCATTCTTTGGCAATAATTATTTATCTTGAGTTAGTTCTAGTTGATCCCCTACCAGGATAAAATGAAAGATCTGTATATTTCATGATTCAAGAAGAGGTTTCTATTTTGTTTTGGAGATATGCAACCCTAATTACAATTGGCAATTCTACTTTTACTCTTAGTAAAAACAATCATAATGAGCCAACACTTAATAGGGAGGAGATATCAGAAGCACGTAAGACATCATATCTGCTGTTAACTTTCAGCAGCCTTCCATCTATAACATGGTTCAAGAATTTTGTTACTGTGTAAGCAAATTTAAGTCAGTTATTTTCCTGTTGTTTTTTTTTTGTGAAAATACCGTACAGAGGAGTTGCAATTACATGGGCAAGATAATGAGTACATTTATCAAGCATTGTTACCTCCTCCTTTGTTTCCCCTTCCCATCCCTTCCCATCTCCTCCCACCCCAAGTCAGTTTTGTTATATAGTCTGAAGCATCTTAAATCTCACAACACCAAAAATCACGTTTTCTGAACAGAACATTTCTATAGAAGGACAGCACATGTAGTACCTTAGAGTCTGAGATGTTTGCCAAATTCTTTGGTCTCATCTTGATCTCCCTGGCTTCAAGTTGCATGAGCAATTTTTTATAGTAAAGTTCCAAATCTTCTCGAAGTTTTGTTAAAACCTCTTCTAATGATGATGTGACTTTCTTTGTTTCCAAGTATTTTTTCTTCCAATTATCACAGGCTACAAAAACAAAGCAAAAAGCAAAAGATGAAAACAAAACAAAACCATAGACTAAATGAACTCTAGGAAATTTGTACAAGAGTTCTTTTTTTCTGTTTGTCTTGTTTATCTGTCTTTGGGGTCAGGGGGAGTAAAGAAATGGAGGGACAATAGATGAACAAATACAGTAGTGCTATTCCACAGACACTGTGTTGAAAATGAACTATATAACTTGTGGGTGGAAAAGGGAGGGGGAAAATGTGAGAGAGTGAAGGAAGTGGGGAACACTGTCTAAAAAGAAATATACTTATTACCTGACTTACAATAATTTAAAAAACCATAAACAAACAAAACCAAAGGCTATAAAGTTGAGTATGGCTAAAGAATTGAACTTTTTAAGAATTGAACAGATTAGATAATAGATTTAGTAGCAGATGATAGACAGACGGATGGATGGATAGATTGTTCTAGAGCTCAAACCCAGGGAAGCACTTGCTAGGCAAATTTTCTTCTCTTTCTTTTTTTTTTTGGTTGGTCGTGGGGCTTGAACCCTGGGCCTGGGCACTCTCCCTGCACGCTTCAGCTCAAGGTTAGCTCTCTACCAGTTGATAGGCAAGTTTACTGTCACTGAGTAAACCCCCCCCCCCAGCCACTAAAATACTTTTAAAATCAAGTTAAGCCCTAGCTTAAAATTCTCAGATGGCTCCAGATGGCTCCTTACCTTATTTAGAATAAAACTCCAACTCTGACAGACTATCTTCTCTTTGCTGATCGTTTTTATTTTCTACCTATAATCCTCTTTAAATTCTTATTTTCATCCTGGGCCTTGACAGTATACTTTTTATTCAGATTGCTTTCACCTTGTTTATATGCCAGCCTCTTTATTAAGCAACTCTGTTCAGAGATATCTTCCTTGAAATCCCTAGCTGAAACCTCTCCTGTCCTATATAATTCTTTATTAGGCTCTTTATAAGTGCTTCTCTCATCAGTAGCTAGTACTATCTTAGTTATTTATTGTTCACCTCCACCAACTTACAAGCAAGATTCTTAAGGGTGAAGCCAGCTCTATTTTATCCATTGCTGGTATACATACTTTTGTAAAAATCTTGAATCACTCCCCTTGAAGTAGAAGGTGAGTGATCATCCCATTTTATATATAAACAAAGTGCCAGCTATAGGAAGAGAAATAATTTGACTGAGAAAAAGACTGATCTGTTGCTAATCTGGGTCCTGTCATTTCTAGTCCATTGTTCAAACTTGGCTGATAAAAAATTTACTCTTATAGTACCACAAGGCTGAGTTACTGCTACTAACTACTCCTAGGATAACAATTTAACATTGTGTGGCAGAAAAATCCAACGTGTTATGTATGGTATGGATGGGGAACATCTTTTCAAATGTTAGCTCAAATTTTTTCATCAATGAAATGGGTACCTCAAGTCCGTACCTCTTGTGCTATACATGCCTTCTAGTTCTTTTGTGTGTAACTTTGCACTTATCCCACAAACAAAAATGGCTAGTTGGAGGCTTTTCAGTAGCATAAGCCAGAGTGAAATAAATTAAAAAATCTCCTATAGAATCCCTCAATGCATTTTCAATATATTGTAGTGTCAATAATCTTACCTAAGATGATTCTCCAAGACAAACTAAGACTCTCAAACAATTTTACTTTGGTGCTAGCAGCTCCTCAGCAGCCACCGGCACTCTTTCAGAAAGTCCCTCAACATAAGGCTTCAGCTTCGTTGCACTTCATTCCTTCACTTCACAACTTGTCTTAATAATGTTCCCATTACAATGAAACCTACTAAAAGCAGTTCACTTGTTTTGATTTCAAATTCTGCTGAATACTGACGGGGCTCAGTGGTAGAGCACTTGCCTTGCATGCATGAGGCCCTGGGTTCAATTCCTCAGCACCACATAAGCAGAAAAAAAAAAGCCAGAAGTGGTGCTATGGCTCAAGTGGTAGCATGCTAGCCTTGAGCTGAAGAGCTGAGGGACAGCACCCAGGCCCAGAGTTCAGGCCCCACAACCAGACCCCCCCCAAAAAAAGTTGAATACTGACCTGGTTTTCCTATAGTATATCATTCTAATCAGGTATTACTTAAAATATAACAGTAATATAGTAATATAAAATTATTATTATCATTATTACAGTACTGGGCATTAAACAAAGGCCTTATACATGCTGGGCAAACTCTCCACCACTTGAGCTGTGCTGCCAGCTCCTTTATTTATATTTTATTTTTGAGATCTCAGTAACTTTTCCAGGGCTGGTCTCCAACTCACAATCCTTCTGCCTAGGAGGAGTGTAAGATAACTAGCTAGAATTATAACTCTGTCATTTATTTTTAAAAATTCTTTAAAAGTTAAGTGTTCTTCACTGTGATAAAGTCTATGTAATAAACTTTACCTTGGTATCGTTTCAATTTGCTTTGTTCAAATAGCTTTTCAACTTTTTTATTTAGTTCTTCTCTAACATTTTCCAGATATTTTCTTTCTTCCCTTACTTGTTTCATTTGTTCAATAATCTTCTGTCCTAAAGAAATTATAATCCATACTCATTAATGCTTAAAGCCTAATAGATGACTTATATCCTAAAAGAATGTAATACTTAAAAGTGTATACAAAACAAGAATAATTTTTACCAAAAACTCTTCTTTTTTATGCTCTTAATATTATGGAGAATGTTTTGGTTTCTAATACTGAATTAATAAAATACAGCATCTCTTGAATTTACATATATATGAAGAAACAATATTAATTTATGCTTATCTGTTTTGATAAATGTGTTGGGAAAAATTATTAAACTAACATCTTACACTGAGAATGTATATTTTAGAACAAAATAGTATTAGTGACTGAATATATGAAATAGACAAATATATATTTTAATAATTATAGAATTCTGTAATAATTATATATTTTAATCTTTTTTTTCCATGCTAGTCCTGAGGCTTGAACTTAGGGTGTAAGTGCTGTCCCTGAGCCTTTGTGTTCAAGACTACTGCTCTACCACTTGAGCCATAGCTCCACTTCCAGCTTTTTTGGTGGTTAATTGGACACAGAGTCTCACAGACTTTCCTGTCCAGGCTAACTTTGAACCAAGATCCTCAAATCTCAGTTCCTTGTAGTAGCTGGGATTACAGGTGTGAGCCACTGCCACCTAATTTAAGAGTATAGTTCAGTGACATTGAGCATATACATATTATACAATCAGCACTACCACTGTTTCCAGAATGTTTTTCTTTTCCTGAACTAGGAACTCTGTGTGATCATTAAATAACTCCTTATTAACACATTTATCCCACAGAACCATTTTCCAGTGTCGCAATACTTACTCTCCATTTGTAATAAAGAACTATCAGATATTCCTGACGAAAGAACAGGTTGAAAAGGAAATGAAGGAAAGTCAATGAGATCTGGTAGGATGTTGTGCTCTTTTTCATCTAGCTGTAAGAAAACATGAAAATCAATTGGATCTGGTAGGGCAACACATTCTTTTTGCATTTGTCTGAAACTATTTGTCAGTGGACACCAGCAATGTGTTTATTTACATACTGATGGATTTTGATTTTGTATTTATAGCTACAGATTCTCCCTCATACTCCTATTTTATGATTAATTATAAATTTTACATACTAAAAATTTTAATAAAGAACACATTCTTTTTCTTTCTTTTTGGTTAGTACTGGGGGTTGAAATTAGGGCCTTGTTCTTGTAAGGTAGGTTGTCTACTACTGTGCCATGAAACTAGTCTCACTTTGGTTTATTTTCAAGGTAGGGCCTCAGTTTATGCTTGGCTGGAATGGGCTTAATAGGATCACTTTTAGTTTTCTAATACTGCTTTATTTTTTTTCATCCAGAGTCAAATTTAATAATTTATATTTACCTAGAAAATTAGTCACCATATTTTCCATGTTTTAGCATAGGTTTTCATTTTATTTATGTGTATGTTTATGTATTAATTTATTTATGTATTTATGTTTGGTGACATGGGTTGAACCCGGGGCTGTGTAATCACTTGGGCTTGCTTGCTCTGCTGGCATTCCACCACTTGAGCCACCCCTCCAGTCTTACATTTTATTCTTATATGCTTATTGTCATGTTTGTGTTTGTATTACCTTTATATTTTTAAAATTTTTATTTTCTACCTTTTAACAAACTACCTCAAACCTTATCATGTTGATGTTTTTTCACTACTATTTTATAGATCTTGTTTTCAACTCTGCTATGTTTTTACTTCTATAAACTCATTAGTTTCTACTTTTAATTCATCAACTTCTTACTTTGATCTTTAGTATTCTTTTTCCAGACTATTTTATTTTATTATAGAATCATGTTTCCACAAGACGATGTACTCTACCTCAATTAGAAAAAAAACTCTCCACATACCACCCAAGGAGGGAAGATAAATCACACAGAGCTTATGATTATAGCTTAGGCAGGACACAGAACCTATTCAATTTACATGTAAGAAAGAATTATAACCCTTAACCAGAGCATAATCAGGAATTCACTTGGAGCAGATAGATATGGAGTAGGTTTCATAACTACACATAGAAAACAGGAAATGTGAACCACCATTCAGTGAGGAAGGAATGGGCCCAATTGTGGTGAAGGATAGAGAGCAAAATACATTACTGCACTTTCTAAGGGAGGGCTTGAAAAATGTAGGTTAGGGGCAGAGGCAGTAATCATGGGAAAACAGTTTCTGAGAGAGAAGAAAATATTTTGGGAGGAGAATATCTCTTGGGGGGATAGTATGGAAAAAAGAAAGAAGAAAGTGGCCAACATAAGAGCTCTACCTTAAATTAGTAGAAAGGAATCTCTTCAAATCTAGATCTCTTCCCCCACCCCTTAATGTCTCATTACTGATAAAAGAGTGAGCTGGAAGTCACTATAGCAACAGAAAAGGGTGCTCCTGATTTAAGAAATATATTTGGCCGGTGCCAGTGGCTCATGCCTGTAATCCTAGCTACTAAGAGGCTGAGAGCTGAGGATCACGGTTCAAAGCCAGCTCCAGGAAGGAAAATCCATTAGACTCTTATCTCCAATAAACTACCAGAAAACCAGAAGTGGCGTTGTTGCTCAAGTGGAAGAGCATTCGCCTTGAGCTGAAGAGATGAGGGACAGTGGCCTGGAGTTCAAGCCCCATGACCACCACCACTACCACCACCAACAACAACAATAAAAAGAAATATATTTAAGAAACTTGGTCTTGGGTGGGAAGGTGGCTCAGTGGTAGAGTGCTTGCCTTGCATGCCTGAGGCCCTGGGTTCAATTCCTCAGCACCACATAAGCAAAAAGAAAAAAAGCCAGAAGTGGCGCTGTGGCTCAGGTAGTAGAGCGTTAGCCTTGAGCTGAAAAGCTGAGGGATAGTGCCCAGGCCCAGAGTTCAGGCCCCACGACCGGACTCCCCTCCCCCCCCCAAAAAAAGAAACTTGGTCTTGAACTTTACAACTTGGGTGCGGGGAGGAGGAGTTGGGGAAGTGGGGAGGAAAGGGATGGTAGGGGAAAAATAAAGGAGGAGGTAACAATGCTCGATAGGAAATGTACTCATTTACCTTACTCATGTAACTGTAACCCCTCTGTACAGTATTTTTACAATAAAACATATATATATATATATGTGTATATATGCATATATATAAAAGAAATTTGGTCTACCAATTGGTGTCACTTGTTATTACTGATACAGAAAAATCTCAGCAAAAATAAACATGAACAGTATCTACAAAGTAATTTACCATTCAATTTTGAGGAAAACCTCAAAACTAAGTCTAAAATAATTTTAAAGAAAAAACAGCTTGGAAGCAGAGAAAAATGTACTAATATTCCAAACACAGATTAACTATAATTAAGCAAGTACTTGCAGATACCAATGAACTTTGCAAAACAAAAATTTTAAAACGGGGCTGGGAAGGTGGCTCAGTGGTAGAGCGCTTGCCTTGCATGCATGAGGCCCTGGGTTCGATTCCTCAGCACCACATAAGCAAAAACAAAAAAGCCAGAAGTGGTGCTATGGCTCAAGTGGTAGAGCGCTAGCCTTGAGCTGAAGAGCCGAGGGACAGCACCCAGGTGCAGAGTTCAGGCCCCATGACTGGACCCCACCCCCCAAAAAATTAAAACTTAGAATAAAAATGGAAAAACAGCAGGAAAATGTGAAATGGAAGTTGGTCAAAATCAAGAAAGAAATTGGACTAAAGGCATAGCTCAAGTGTCAGAGTGCCTGCCTAGAAAGTTCCAGGCCCTGAGTTTAATACCTGTTACCACCAAAAAGTGGACAAGGTAGAAGAGGGTAGAGCAAAAGGGAGGAAGAGGAAGGAAGAGAGAAGGGAAGAAAAAATGATAGAGAAAACAAAACTATCTTAGAAAGAAAAAAAATTAGCAGTTGTCTTAAGAGGAAACAACTATGATCAAATTTATATCAAGAATAATAAGGAATATAAATAAAAAGAAAATGAAACATAAAGTAAAAACATAGATCAGAAAGAAAGTGATATAAAGGTGAAGAGGGTCTAAAATAACACTAACAGTGACCTCTGGAAGAGGAAAACATAATAAAATAGATGTACTCATTAAAATTACAATTATGAAAAATATTTTCCAACAGTGTTTCACACTGAAAAAATAGTGTCCTGTGTGTTCCTAGAAAAAAAAACCTGATCTAGAATTCTTAACTGATACAGAGTCTGAGAAAACTGTTACACATTAAAGGAATCTTTTTATATTCTAGTTTACAATGAAAAGAAAATAAAGTTGGCCTCACACTTCTGAAGAATTTTTTTGTGTGTGCACCACTACTGGGGTTTGAACTCAGGCAGGGTCTCTTACTCTTGCTTTGTTTTTTCCACTCAAGACTGGCACTCTACCACTTGAGTCACAGCTTCACTTCTAGCTTTTTGCTGGTTAACTGTAGATTAGAGTCTGACTGATTTTTCTGCATAGGCCACTTCAAACCTCAATTCTTAGATCTGAGCAAACCAAGTAGCTAGGATTATAAGAACGAGCACCAATGCCCAGCTTTTTTAGGTATTTTGTTAAATGTAAAAATCATTTTAGGGTAACTTACTAAGCAGACTAGAGGTTTATTTGCTCTTCTTTGTTCTAGAAAAGGTTTAAAGCATACAAAGAACAAAAGGAATAGTAGAATCAGAAGCTTCCCTACTACAAGCTATGCTCCAACCAAAGATGATGAACACATATTCTGTAAAAGAAAATGGCAGGTCCATTTCAAATATATTTAGAGATCTGAGATCAAAACAAAGGTTAAGAGGATAGGATATAAGAACAGCACAGGAATGATGTATTTTTAAAGCAGAAATAACACAACTAGAAATAAATAAAAGGGAAGGAAAAGAGAGGTAAATTAAAAAATGAATTTAGATCACTCTGAAAATAACTAGTAGAGTTCTATTTTAGAGGGAACAAATCTAAAGGGAATAAATTTAAAAAGAACACATTTTTTAAAAATTTTAAACCTGGGAAAGAGCTGGGAAAGAGAGCTGGGAAATAGAGAGAGGTGGGAAAGAGAGCTGGAAAATAGAGAGCTGGGAAAGAGAGGTGGGAAAGAGAAGAGAGAACTGGGAAAGAAATAGCTGGGAAAGAGAGAGAGCTGGGAAAGAGCAAAGAACACATTTTTTAAAAAGAAAAAATAAGGGTCAAGACTAATAGCATAATTTTATTATTATAAAAGTAAATATTAGAGCTGGGAAGGTGGCTCAGTGGTAGAGCGCTTGCCTTGCATGCATGAGGCCCTGGGTTCAATTCCTCAGCACCACATAAGCAGAAAAAAAAAGCTGGAAGTGGTGCTATGGCTCAAGTGGTAGAGTGCTAGCTTTGAGCTGAAGAGCTGAGGGACAGTGCCCAGGCCCAGAGTTCAGGCCCCACGACTGGACCCCCCCCCAAAAAAAGTAAATATTAGATAGAACAAAGCCTCAAACCTTCCTGAAAACTAGGACCAAGTAAAAAACCAAATTACATGGTATTAGACTCACACTACCTGTCACATTAAAAATGACAAATCTGTACGAAGTCTATTAATAATGCACGTAGATATTACACATTTACTAAGTAAAAAGGCTTTTTGAAGGCTGACAGAGGAAAATCTAATTCTAGGCTGTACATAGGAGACATACTTAAAGTGATTAAGACAAGCTAAAAAAAAACATGAGGATTTTATCAAATAAATACAAATTAAAAAAAAGCAGAGTATGTTGATATATAAAAAAGGAAAAATCCAGACTCCCCTCCCCCCAAACAAATTACATGAGTTATTCAACATAGATCTCTATTTGCTAAAATAAAAATTAACTTTTGGTGACTCACACCAAGAACTTACTGGTGTGCTTAACCATTTCAGTCTAAGGAACAGAATTCTGTGAGCTCTTAATCTTACAAATATCTTGGCAATGAACTATTCTCAAGGACTTCATAATCAAACATCCTTATATCCTTATAGCTTTTAATTGTATAATAAACTGCTACAAATTCTGCCACTTAGATCCTTTATCATAAGGAATTCAGGGAATACATTCCTGTCTGCATTCTAGGCTGCATAAAAGACATTGTTTTGAGTATTTCATTGGTATTATTAATGAAAAATTATAATTTTTGTATATTTGCTTACAGTTGTGTGAAACTAAGACAAGATTTTTGTTAAAAAAAATTATTTACAGGCTGGATGTGTTGGCTCATGCTTGTTAATCCCAGATGCATAGAAGGCAGAGATCAGGCAGATCAGTTGGAGACTACCCTGAGCACACAGCTAGTGAAATATCTAGTGGTGCACACATCTGTGATCCCAGCTACTGGGAGACGTTATTTTAGGGGCTCTTATTTTCTGGGTTTCAATCCAATATATTCCTCAGTGGTTAAAGGAGTGAATGGTATGTGATAAATCTTCACTTGCCATTTTTATCTCCTGAAATAGTTGGATTTCTTGCTCTCCTTTTTACCAAGAGGTTTCTGGCATTTTAAATTTAGTTAGCAGAAGTCTTATATATTGCTGGTTCTTATTAATTGAGCAAACTGTTTCACCTATCACAGCTGCTTAAGCTAGTACACTAAATCGAGAATCTTCAACAGGTATATCTATTATCATTGCTGGTCTGAATTTATTCCCAATAATATTTCTGTAAATTTCCACTAGCATAAAACATAGCAAAGTGTTTCAGTTCTGTTGTAATAAATATTTTTCTCCATTTTGGGACTTTGTTGCCCACATCTCACTTTTGGGGGGAGGAGGGTTGGTACTAGGGTTTGTACTTGCTAGGCAAACACTCTATTACTTGAGCTTCATCTCCAGCCAGTTTTGCTTTTATTCAATTTTATTTTTAAGATAGGGTCTTAACTTTTGCCCAGGACTGACTCCAGACCACAATCCTCCTTCTATCTACCTGATGTTACAGATTTGTACCACCATGCCCAATTGTTTTTTTGTAATAGGGTTTCATTAACTTTTGGCTGAGCTGTACTCAAAACTTCAATCCTATCAAGTAGATGGACTTACAGGACTGCACTACAATGACTGATTAAAAGCAACCTGAATCTGTTCTGTGTAGGTTTAAGTAAGAAGGAATGAAGGAAATTAGAAGCAACAGAAATATAAAAGCCCAGGTTTTAGGCATGGTTTCTTGAAATGACTTTTCTTCTTATATAGTTATCTTGGAGGCCCATCAACAGACTGACTTGCTGACTTCATTTGGAAGCCTTATACTATTTGATAGCAAGAAGTACTATAAAGTCCAAGTAATGAAAATGTACTGGATTAAGGACATAAAATGGTCACTGAAGAGGAAAGCAGGCCAAAAACTGCCCAAGACAGTTGATTTTTGAATAATTCATCAAAAAAAATAAAGTCTTTATAGTGTGGGTACAATGGATATTTGAGAACAAAAATGAGTACCACCCTGAACTTTACTCTGAGATGTGATGGTTCTCTTCAAACTGCTTCTATTTTCACAAAGAGAAATTACCACTGAGATTCTATGAGGAAGGTTTTGGTCTGAGGAGAAAATATGACAGAATTGTCTAAAAGAGATGTAATAGCTCCAGGAAAATGTAGTGTAATACTTTTGGGCAAAGCTGGACACTCATTTGAAGTTAGTTATCTGTTAACTAGTGCTGGAGTTTTGACAAATAAGTCTAAAAAATTTAAGTTAATGTTCTGTATCTTAGTCTCCTTGTCTGATGGTAAAGGTATCTTATCAAAGAGTTACTGAATTGAACAACAATACATATAAGACAATGTAGTGCTCAGGTCAATAAATGTTCTATCATTGTTATGCTGTTACTGGTATATTATTTTGCAGTACTAAAGGTGGAAACAGGGCCTCCTACCCAACCAATAAATATTAATATATTTAATATATTAAGCATTATAATATATTTATCATTGTAGTAATACTATTAAATATTATTAAATAATAATAATGAGAAATTGTAATGGTTTACAGCATGAGCTATGAAGCTAGTCTAGACTGCTTAAGATCTAGTCCTAGGTTTAATACTTCTTATCTAACTTGTTCATTGTTGGCTATTCTTAAAACTAGTATTGTTAGTATCTTAAGGATGTCTTAAATTCTTCTCACAAATATTTGCAAAATTCTCTCTCCACAAGTTCTTGAGAATAAATAGGTAGTTTGAATAATAGTCATTAACTCTTTTAACTACTGTTATTCAAATTAGATAACATGTCCAAGATCACACCATTAGTAACTAGTGACTGACAACAAACAATTCAAGCACTAGTATACTACTTCCTCTCAACAAACTAGAGAAATATGTCCTAAAGACCTGAGTTAAGTGGCAGCATTAATGTGTTAAATTAAAAATCAGCTGCTACAGCTTCCAGTTAAGAATAGTGCACCTCTAAAAATAGTAGCAGCATTTGAACATATAATCCCGATAGTTACTATAGATAACATTTTCCTCACTTTCATTTTGGCATATTGTTTGTTCAGTCACAAAAGCAAAACAAAAATCACACTATTGAGATAATATTGGTATTAGAACAACATGCTTTTGGTATCATAACTAGAAAACTTCAATTTCTGAAAAAGTATTGTCTCAACAGTGCACTTAAAAATTTTAATATCATACCTGATTGATCTGTTGTCTATCAATAGTTATATCATCTTCGTTTTTCCAAAGTAACTGACTTTAAAGAAAAAGACAGATTAAAAAGTCACAATAAAACCTGATTTTAATATTAGCTTTTATATTCATTTGTAAACACTTTAGATCTTTTCTTTGATGTTCTACAAACACAAGTATAACATTAAAAATGTTTAAAGTCAGCCTAAAAACCCAGTGGGGTATCAGATACCTGTACTACTCAGGAAGCTGAGGCAGGAGGATCACTTGAGACAAGAATTAAGGATGAGTTTAAGTAACATAATGACCCTGACTCTTAAAAAAATCAGCCTGAGGCCATTATCACATTTCCTTTTAAGTTCATTAGTGATCAGTATGCATCACAATTATTATGAGTAATAAAATCATATGGCAATTAATTCCAATTATAGCTTACTATTTGCAACAAATATAAATGATTAAAAATTTATAATTTCCCTTAATTTTTTTTTTGTGGCATTGAGGTTAGATTACTTGGTACATGCTCTACGATTTGAATCATTACTTTTCAGGTAGGTTCTCACATTTTTGAAGGTTTGAGACTATGGTCCTCCTATTGATGTCTCCCAGTAGCTGGGATCACAGATGTGTGCCACCACTAGATGTTTCACTAGCTGTTTGCTCAGGGTCGTCTCCAACTGTGATCTGCCTGATCTCTGCCTTCCATGTAGCTGGGATTAACAAGCATGAGCCAACACACCCAGTCTATAAATAATTTTTTAAATAAAAATCATGTCTTAATTTCCAACAATTGTAAGCAAATATACAAATATTATCATTTTGAATTAATGATACCAATGAAATACTCAAAACATATTAATAGCCAAAAATTAAAGAGGTATATGAATTAGTTCTAACAAGAACCTTTCACTGTCATCAAATATCCTTGATGAAAAAAGATCAACAGAAAATATTTGAGTAATAAACTATCCCTTATTTTTTTTTTAAACCAAGAGATTTTTTTTTGGGGGGGGGGTCCAGTCGTGGGCCTGAACTCTGGGCCTGGGCGCTGACCCTCAGCTCTTCAGCTCAAGGCTAGCACTCTACCACTTGAGCCACAGCGCCACTTCCAGCTTTTTTCTTTTTGCTTATGTGGTGCTGAGGAATTGAACCCAGGGCCTCAGGCATGCAAGGCAAGCACTCTACCACTGAGCCACCTTCCCAGCCAAACTATCCCTTATTATATTAGAAAAATGTTAGTATAATCAAGGTAATTTTAATTAAAGGTATCACTAATACCACTCATGCTCTTGTTCTAATTAGAAATCTTTCTAGGACTAGACTAGATGGTATGCTAGTGTAACTGCAGGGGAGACACAAATATCTCAGTTGGAGACCAGTCAGGACAAATGGGTGAAATCTTACCTGAAAAACAAACTGGCATGGCTTAAGTGGTAGAGTGCTTGCTTACCCAAGTGCAAGACTCTAAGTTTAACTCCTCTCCCCGGGAATGTCTTTCTAATATACTCTGGATATCACATTTTACTTATGTTCTAAATGATGTTATATAAAAACAGCATCTATGTTAATCACCTTTGTTCGTTGCTACAGTAATCACTTGACTCTTCCAAAGAGCCTGGTACTTCAAACTTTCCAATGTGATTTTTTGCAGTCTGATTTTCTTTTACAGTGACTTTTTCTTCAGCTGAGGCTGATGTTCATGAACAGCACACAAAATTCAAAATGTTAAGAAAATAACAAAATAAAATTTATTTTTATTCTTATACATTATAATCTTGTCCTATGTGTCAGAATCCTCATGACATTTACTATGCAGATATAAAGCAACAATTTCCAAAGTAGATTTTATGAGACATTAGTTTATATGAACAGAAAAGTCTTAGGTGAGTTTAGTTTGGGAAACACTGAATTAAGCCATACTAAGAGAGAACACAACCACACACACACACACACACACACACACACACACACATCACCACCACCACCACCACCACCACCACCATCACCACAGACTTATAGGATTTTTTTTGTTTATGTGCAAAATAAATCTATTTTATGTAGATTTATGTAGGCCTACATTGGGAAACTGTCTTCAGAGATGTTTTTCCAACAGCATCTTCTGAAACACAGCTGTCTAAGGAAACGTAAACAATGTAAATTATCCTTTGTTATTTCACATACATTTTCATTTATAAAATCTCCTTTCATTTTAGCAGTATTTTTCATATAGGAAAACTTTACATCATTAAAACACCAAATTAATGCTCCACATGATCAATACATTTTAAAAGATCCGTAGTGTTAATGTAGATTTCCCCTGTAGGAATCATTCAGAAAAAAACTGAGTCAAGTTAACATTTGGAAAGTAATTCTATAAAGATCGTCAAAATATATTACAACTTAAAATCCATATTGACCTAATTTTAGTTTGACTGCTATATTTATTTCTCTTTTTACATTGGCAAATAATCCATTCAATGCAAAATGAACAAAACTGGATATACCAGCTGTTTAAAACAAACACTAAAATATTACTTTCCCTACCCAACTCCAACCAGGAACAATGTAAAACTTAGCAGATTTTTAGGTATATTTTGACATTTATATGTCATTCCTAGTTTAAAAAATGTTCTTTGCAGTACTGAGGATTGAACCTTGGGATTTCATGCTTGCTAGGAAAGTGCTTTACCAGTTGGGCTATGCCTTCAGCACTCCTTTATGCTTTAAATAATTACCATGAATGGAAAGGAGAGAAATTCATATAAAAACTTAAAAGAATCTCACTGACCATTTCACTAGTGCCAATTATAGGCTAAGTACTAATGTGCTTAAGATTAAAGAAAGTATAAGGTATGGGAAATGATCAGGTAAAGCATACATTTAAGTGAAAAAGAATACAATTAGATAGGAACTAATACATTTAGTAATTGTAATAGAAGTTATTTTGTGGGAATTTGTTTCATTTATATATATGTAGTATACCTGATTTTCCCTCACAATTTATGTACTAAGCTATAAATGTTCAATTGATTGTTTTCTATTAATACTTATAGTCTGCTTTGTTTATATTTTATAAGTTTACTTTTAATAGAAGCATTTTAGCTACTAGACACTTTTTTTCCTTGGGGCTTGAACTCAAGGCCTGGGCACTATCCCGGAGGTTTTCTGTTCAAGATTAGCACTCTACAACTTGGGCCACAGTTCCACTTTTTATTTATTTATGTACTTATTTATTTATTTATATTGGAGATAGTTTTGAACTTTCCTGTCTGGGCTGGCTTTGAACCATGATCCTCAAATCTCCACTTTCTAAGTTGCTACGATTACAGGCATGAGCTACTAGCACCCAACTACTTGTCACTTTTTAACATTTAAATGATTAGTAAATTCATAGGTGCAATCAAATTAAAATTTTCTAATTCTTCAAAATATATACTTTCTCAAAATGAAATTTTGCTGTGGCTTGATACTTTTTTTGAATCCATTTTTTTTGGTACTTGAATAGCAAGCACTATAGTTTTATGGGGTACTTTATTTCTCTTTTATTCTTTTATTTGAAATTATCTTCCCATAAAAAGTGGTAGATTTAAGTGCTGTGACTATTATGATTTTTTTTTCATTTTAACATAGTTCTCTAGTTATGTTTTCTTTTCTCTTCCACATGGCAATTTGTTTGAAATTTCCTAGTTGTAAAACCTAAATTGTAGCTTTTATTTTATCTTGCTGAAAATTGTAAAGCTAGGTTTGCCCACAGAATTTGCTCATTGATTGACTGCTAAAACATCATTGTCTTTACAATTTTAATTGAAATCACCTTCTTCTGGATAATCGTTAAGGTCTTTTAAAGTGTTTACGAAGAAATTGGGATCTCTTCCAGGTTCATCCATTGACAAAATTACATTAACTGGTTGGTGGATTGTTTCATCAACCTCAGCAATATCATTATTAATCTGTTGCTCCTCTAAAGTAACTGTTGATGGCTCTGAATAAACATTTCCTAAGTGGTCCATTACAGGAAGCAAATATAATTCTGGTTGAAGAGCCTAAAACACACCAGAAATTACAAGAAAACAATTACAACAATTAAAAACTTGAGTAAAACTTAAAATCAGCATAAATTTAATATGTCATACGTATGGAGAAGCAAATGATTTCAGTTTCAGTTCTGATTCTTGCTTTTCCGTCACCTAAAAATAAATAAGAAAAAGTAAAGTTTTTTAACATTTACTACTCATTTTTACTTTGTTTTTTCTCTAGAGAAGGCATATCTATCTATCTATCTATCTATCTATCTATCTATCTATCTATCTATCTATCTATCTAACCTATGTGTCATACACATCAAATTAAAAGCTAGAACCATGGCTAGATTCTACAGAGTGCTGAATATAATCCTATATCCTATCTACTGTAGCAAACATAGAAATTCTATATTATGATAATTGTTTTTAAGAAAGTTACCATGTGTTTGGCACTATTCTATATATATTACATATATTAGCTGAGTTAATTCTTACAATTTCTTGTGATAGGCACTAATATTATCTATTGTTTATAGGTGAAGACAAGCAGCAAAGAAAAGTTAAATAACTTGTCCTATTATTTATAATTTTTTAATTTAAATTTTGTTTCCTTTTGTATTTGAGATAGGGCTCCCTAACTTTCCCTGGCCTATAATAACAGTGCAAGTGACCCTCCCAAGGGCAGGTAAATGGACAAAGACAAAAAGAAAAGAAAACAACAAACTGTCTTGTTTCCAAGAGAGTTCATTTCATTAGAAATATAATATGACAGAACACAGAGACTCGGAGATATAGTGGCTTGTTAGATTGGAAATTTCCACTAAGAATATTCTCAACTTAAGCAAATTCTATAGAAAACTACAAATAAATAAAGCCAGCTGTTGCCCAAGCAAATAAGACCACTTTCTCTAGAACACAAGGATTCATATAAAGTATTTTTAAAAACTACTCTTTCAAGTTAAAAATTCTAGGGTGAAGAGTTGTGGTACATTTCTGTATTCACAGCTACTCAGGAGATTAGTATAATCACAGCTCAAGGCCAGTTGGGCAAAATAATTATACTCCATCTCAACCAATAAGTCAGCATTTGTAATGCTAGCTATGCAGGTGGCATAGGTAGGAAAACTGTTGTATGAGATTGGCCTCTACAAAAATATGAAACTCTATCTGGAAAAATAGCTAAAGCAAAAAGGGCCAAAAGTATGAATCAAATAGTACAGCACCTGCCTAGGAGGCCCAATTTTCCAGTAGTGCTTAAACATTAAAATACATTACCTATAGAATCACATTAAAAAGAATCATATTTTAAATGTTTCCTTTTATTCTCAATCCCATCATTTCAATGCCTAATAATATATGAATGAACTTCATCTTTTATAATCTATGTTTAGTGATATTTGCATTCCATTATGATTTCACATCTCATGTGTTAAGGAACTGAGTTAATAAGCATTTAAGAGACACAATTTGATAAGGCATGCTTTCCTTTAAGTAGAAGGAAAACTTACCACAGCTAAATTGTTTCCAATGCATTTCAGAAATAAAAATTTTTCTGCAACAGCATCTTCACCAAGAAAATCACCAAGGTGCTCCCTCAAGGCTTGTAAGGTAAGTTGAGGAGATACTCTGAAATATCATGAAATGCACTCAATATAAAAGTAAATCAATTTTCATGTATTAATTATTCAATAATTTTAGTTGGCTATCACAAAAACAATGATTGAATGTGTCAGATGTATCTTAATGTAATATGTTTATACAGAACTTGACATCGAGATCTGCAGTAACTACTTTTCAAATAAGTGACTTAAAAGTCTACTTAGATGATACAAATAAGCTAGAGGCATGGCTCAAGTGACAGAGCACTTGCCCAACAAGCTGAAGGCTTTATATTCAAACCCCAGTTCCACAAAAATTATACAAATGCATACTGCTTATGAAAGACCTTTTTATACTGAAAAGGAAAATGATTTCTTTGCTAAATTACCTCCAAGTTTTTCAATTAGAACAAAATTTTGTCATGGAATTTATATGCTGTTCATAGCATATGAGTACTGCTTTGTTATAGCAGTATTCAATAATAAGTTAGCCCTCCCTGAATTACAGAAGTGTATATACAAGATGCAGTGCACCGACATCAAATACATTGAAAGCAGGGGTTACACCGTGGGGGAGGAACATACAAAGAAACAAAAAAATTACAGGGTACATTATGAATATGTTAGAAACTATAGCAAGAAAGAAAAAAAATATTTGTGTCCCTATCTTGGGGTTCATTTCGCTTAACATCATCTTAAATGGTCATATGTACATAGCTTTTGACCTGCTCTCTTGTCGTACACATGTACTAGTTATTGCAAATAAGAGAAACCATTAACCCCTCTGTACAGTATTTTTACAATAAAAATTATACAAAAATAATTAGTTAGCCATAGACATTTATTATGGATGTTTAGCAGAAGCTAGTCCTAAGAATATCTTTAATGATCAAATGCTGCAAAGCATCCTTTTGCTCACTAGGAACATTCCTCAGTGTCTAAAAGGTAGAGCCATCATTTCTGATTTTTTTTTCTAGGCTCTTGTTTGTCTAGGATCTTCTGGAAAATATGAGAGAATTTGTTCATTGAACCAATGTTGAAACAACAAACATTTATCAAGCATCTATCATGCGTTAAACCTTATTCCAAGGGATGGTAATACAGAAATCAACCAAATAGTCAAAAATATGCTTACAAATATATTTTAACTCAATATACAAGTCTTTAAAAGACATTTCTCCTTCTCTTCGTTGCTCTCTGATCTCTTCCATTCCCTCTCCGACTACCTCTCATGTGAAAGAACAGATCCAGGCAGGGCTACCGTGTTCCTCTCTTTACCTTGCTGATGACAGTAGTGAAAGACAATTGGCACAGCAAGGAATACAAATCTGAAGATCAACACCAGCACATGGGAAGGCTATTATCTGGCCCAAAGCCATGCCCCAGTGCATATATCAGGAAGCCCAGGCTCCTGGGCCTTTTTTTTTTTTTAAATCATCTTCTCCTTTTAGGACTATACCTCATTCTGAGATTATAGCTCAAGCAGTCCTCATTTTGGCCTGGCAAAATTAATAAACCTTCATTTGTTTTCTCCAAAATCCTGATCTCATTATTTATGGATTGATATTAAGTTCAGTGGATTGAATTTCTAGTAAAAGAAATAACAGATGGTCAACTATGTGAAGTTCTGTGTGTTTCTGTGAATATCAAAATGCATGCATACGAATAAATACAAACAACACACATATGTATATGTTTTAGTTCTCAAACAAGTTTTGAATAACAAATTTTTCTCTAAATTCCTTTTTTTTTTCCAGTTGGAGCCTCACTATGTGGCTGAGGCTGGCCTCAAACTCATGATCTTCCTGCCTCTCAGTTTCCCTAGTGCTGGGAGTGCACCACTATGTCCGGCTAACTTCTCTACAATCCTTTAGTGTATAAAATTAGTAATATACAGCTAAGCTATTCACTATTTTCTAGGTGATGGTATTATAGCTAAGTGACAACTGTTCCTACCACAATGTTTGGCTTAACTGTTACATAATGCTATTTACTTCTAGTATGTATTAAATTAAGTATGGATCTATCACATGGAAAAATATTTTTCACTTATACTTTTAATAATTTTTGAAAATTTTTATTTATAATTGCCAGATAACATACTTCTTTTCAGAAAAAAACAAACATTAGGTATCATTACATGGCCACAAAATATTTACCTTATAAATCCAGCAGAAACAAATTCATTAATAACCTCTAGTGAAACAGTATTTAAGTTATAGTTCCATGATCCTTCAGGGACATAAAAAACATGAAGTTCCACCAACTAAATGAAAAGAACATTAGTTAAAATATTTCTACAATGAAATAAAATGTCCAATAGAAATTTAAATTTACTAAACACAATTGAACTAAATAGGAATCATATGCCTCCCCTTAAACAAACAAAAAAAGAAAATGAAGCCCTCCAAATCTGTTGTTAGTTTTGGGCACTTGGGTACAGTTCTCTTGGAAATCATGACATAGATAAAGTGTGGATCCTACATCATCCCACACCTTTGACAAGTGGTGTTTTTTCTGTAGCCTCTAGTAGAAATACTACACGGAAAAAGCCAGTTTTCTTCTTACCAACCTTCTTCCCCCTCCCCCTCAGCATTCTTAATTCCATTTGCATGGTTTTGTGGAATCCTACCCTTTGTATAGTGTCTCTCCACTAGAGTTGTGAGTGATGCAGGCTCCCAGCAATTGCAAAACTGTTTGGGAAGACTGTTTGTGCCCCAGAATTTCAGGAAGCACTTATTGTTGTTAATAGGGCACGTCTGCTAGCATATATTGTCTTTTTTTTTTTTAAAAAAAAAACACCTACTTTTATTTAATGTTTTGTAATAACTGTATACTCCTATTTATTTAGGTGGTCATGACAGAAATAATTATGGCAAATCAAACCTCATCTTTTAGTTAGTTTGAGGAAGACTGATATTCACTGTCCTTAAAACTAGAAAGAATTAAATGATTATACTGTAAGTGAAACATTAAATATCTGAGAAAACTTAAGAAGATTCAATAGGACCCACTATTATTAGAATTAGTAATTTTATGAGATAAAGCTAGTTTTGCTTGTTTTATGCCAAGTAAATTACTTTGATGATAAAATATTAACCAGTAAATTGAATACTTGCCATATGCTACATTTTGAATAACAGAACACTTAAAAGATTCGTTCTTTACTATTAAGTAAATCATATTAACAAATTTGAGGGTTGAGGCATGTCTCAAATAGTAAAGGGTCTAAAATAAACCCAGTACCTCCAAAAGGAAGAAAGAAAAAGAAATGTGACTTTATGTAAGTGTATTAGTACATTACTTAGGGAAATATTTCTTGAACTAAACATTGTACACATGTTTCTGAAAGTTTGTATTTTCAATGTTTCATTTCAAAGTAGTAAGATAGTAAGAAAATACTGAAAATTTTAGTTTCAAATTTAAGGTTGAATATTGTATTAACTATTCAACCTTAAATTTGAAACTAAAATTTTCTATTCTATTAAATATTCAACCTCTAATTTAATCTTATATTCTTGACTTTAATGGAAGAAAAACTCATGAATAATATTTCTGTCAAAACAATGTACAATATATTAAAAGGTAATGAAAAAGTCATGAGTAATATTTTCATTAACACTACATATACTATGTTAAACATAAATGTATATACACAGATACACACACATTTTTCTTTTAGGTGTCAAAATGGCTAAACAAGGCACTGTTGAATTGTTTCTACTTAAAATATTGATATTATTATGGATTTTCTGTCATATATGTATTCATAAAAGTGTTACATAAAATATTTTCTTGATTATTTGCTGAATTTTTGATGCCCACTTTAATTTTATACCAACATTAAGCACCTCAATTTGCCTCAGACTATTGCTAACCTCATGAGGGTTATAGACAAAAACCAGTAAGTATAAAAAACACTAACAAGTTAGATAGCATATTAGAAAGTGGTGAACATGGTAATCACTTGAAAAAAGATTACAAACAGAGTAAGAAGTTGAGCATAAGTAGCTTACACCTCTAATTCTAGCTACACAGGAGGCTGAGATCTAAGGATCACAATTCAAAGCCAATCTGGGGCAGGAAAGTCAATTAAGACTCTTTAACTAACCATAAAAAAAGCTGTAAATAAAGCTGTGGCTCAAGTGTTACAGCACTAGCCTTGAGCTGAAAAGCTCAGAGATAGGACCCAGGCCATAAGTTCAAACCCCAGGACTAGCAGCTTCCTTAAAAAAAAGTAAGAAAAATTGAGATGATACAGGATGGAGGAGGAATGGAGAAGTTTTCAATTTTAAATTGAATAGTTGCCTTGGTTTCAGAAAAGAGGTAAATTCTGAGTAAAGACTTAAAAGATTAAAGTAAGCTAAGTGAGGACTAGAGAGAAAGAGTCCGTGAAAAGCTAAAGAACAGCCTTATGTGGATACATGCCAGTATGACCAGCAGAACAAGTTAAGGAGAGAATAGTAGGAGATAAAGCCAAGAAAAAGGAGAAAAAGGGAGAACAAATTAGGTAGGGCCTCCAGGTCATAATAAAGTTTTCATCTTATATGACTGGAAGCAAGTGCAGGGCTTTAATAAAAGTATGACAAAAATTTTACATTTCTGTTTTATATGGAAAATTCTCTCTATATATCTATATATTTATGTATGCAAATAAAAATACTATGAATGCCCAATATCTACAGTTTAAATTCAGAAGTTGACAATTTGTCATGTTTACTTTCTCTTTCTTGGTGGAACATTCAAAGTAAATCACATGTTATGATAACATAACCTTAAATACTTTAACATGCATCTTCCAAATATAAAGATTTTTCTAACATTATTACTATTTTTAAATGTTTTTATTAGTATATATCATACAAGAGGAGAGTTCATTGGGACATTTCCATGAATGTGTATAATGCAATCCAATCAATCTCCCCTTTATATTCTCTTATCTACTCTTCCTTCCTAAGACTATTTCAACAGGTTTGTTTTATTTTCATATACTGATCATCTATTTAAATGATAATTCATCCTCTTTCACCCTAGTAAGTCAACCCCTCTTGCTAGTAAATCCATCCCCTCAACAAAACCTGTCACATTCCTTCTCTCCCTTCTTCCCAATGATCAATAGCTTTAATTGAGGGTCTTTCTGCAGTTTTTCATATATGGTTGTGTATATCTAACAACTATTTGTCTTCTATCTTCCTGTTTCCTTTTGCCTTCCCCTTCCTGAGTCCAGTCCCTTAGTTAGATTTGTGTTCTATGCACATAGATATACATAATAATGTACATGGTATATATATGCATACACGAATATGTCTATATAGCTTTCACATATGTACATGTGAACCAAAATATCTCTTGTAAGAAAAGACTATAAAAGGCAGAAAAGAGAAACTACTATGAAGCTTTGGAATAAAAAATATGAAATAATGATTCAGACCAGTGGACTACAGTAGATATGATATGAAGTAGTCATTATTTTGTATGCTGAAACTACAGTCAATATATTGGAAGTGGAGTTTATAAGAAGACACAAGTATACAAAAAATAATACAAGTATGAGCCAGCTGGTGGTGGTTCATGCTTATAATCTTAATTATTAAGGAGGATGAGATCTGAGGATCAAGGTTTGAAATCAGCCTAGGCAGAAAGTCTGAGAGAGTCTTATCTCCAATTAAGTACCACAAAAGGTAGAAGTGGAGCTGTTGTTCAAGTGGTAGAGCAGTAGCCTTGAACAAGGGTTCTCAGGGACAGATACCAGGCCCTGAGGACCAGCATATTCACAAAGAATAGAATCAAGTTTGACTCTAAAGCATCTGACCTTTAAGATAGATTTATCATTGTCTGAAACTGGAAAAATCACAGCCACAGCTTTTCTGGAAAAGGGGAAAAAAATCCCATTTCATATTAAGTTTGAGAAGTTTACTGATCATCTAAATGGAGATGTCAAATATCTGTTGACACAATATAGATATAAATGTATATATGAGCCGGGCGCTGGTGGCTCATGCCTGTAATCATAGCTACTCAGGAGGCTGAGATCTGAGGATCGCGGTTCAAAGCCAGCCCGGGCAGGAGAGACCGTGAGACTCCTATCTCCAATAAACCACCAGAAAACCG